>NC_080437.1:6335185-6639560 GCF_028018845.1 Melospiza georgiana | reverse complement strand
CCTCATGGCATGCAGATGAGAATACACAGGCAAATGAACTGATGGAAAGGAGTTTGGGTTGCTTTTATTTTCGTGATGTATTTAGTACCACTCTCATTAATTATGCAGTGTTACAACCTTTAAATCTTCAGTTCTCCTTGTTTTTAAATGATATTAAAAGCCTTGATGCAGAAACATGTCCCTGAAATCCATATCCCACTGGTGGCCCCAGGACCTCCCTGCTCCCTCTGGAGTTGCTGCCTCTGTGAAGATCAATGCCCCAAAGTTGCCAGCAGCTCTGGATGAGCAATGCTCTGGCTTCTGCTTTGTGCCCCTGGGCTTTGAAGGTGTCCCCAGCCTGAGGAGGGGTCACAGAGCCCCACATAAACCCTTCTCTTCTGAAGAGCTCTGCTTTGTGTGATCCCTGTTCAAACACAGCTTCCTGGCCTTTCCCTGGCAGGATTTTCACTCTCCTGGGATAAAGTGCTGCAGATTTGTCTGAGCCAGGAGAGGCTGGACCACATGACAGCAAGGGATTAAATGGTTCTGTCGATGCCAAGGGTATTCCTTGTGGACAGCACCAGAATCAATTGATCCTGAAGCATGGGATGATTCTTTGTTTTATTTTCAAGGCTAAGATTTAAATCCTCCCAACTCTGTTCCTTCCCATAAAATACAATAGAAAAAATGTTAATTAGCAGTGTGACACAAAGCAATCATGACTGTGAACCCAAAAATGCCATCAGATTTCAGTTTGTCAGTGAATTAACAACCAGATCTGGTGATGTTAAATACCATTTAGGGATTGCTTAGCCCCCTCCACAAAGGCCTGAGGGGCATTAGGAGAAAGAAGAGTGATGCTGGATGTGCTGTACTTTTGTAAACCATGTGAAATTTAAGAGATTAAGCAGAGCAAAGACTTTGTCTCAGCAGGAGGTGCTCCCAAAGGGTGGGATAACAGATAATCCCCTCATGCTACAACAGCAATCAAAGCAAAGGCAGGACAGCCTGCAAAAACCTGCCTGAAAGGCTCTCCTGGTGCTACAGAGGCACTTTCAAAGTTGATAGAACAAGATCAATTCCCTCTTTATCTAAACACTGCGTGTTGGATGTTGGGGCTCCTCTGATGCTGCCAGCAGCTCTGTCTCAGGTGGAAATCTCTGAGATGTCACCTTCTTTAGCAGCTGTGTTTACACCCAAATGGATTAATAAAGCCTCTCTCTGAACGAGCTTGGTGTGTTTGAGGACTATGAGAGTTTTTAATTCTTATTTTAATTTGCCAGTAGCAGAATTCTTTTATTTTTAGCCAGATGGCAGCTCTGGTGGATATTTTGCGGGCACAAGTATCTGCTGACCTGCTGGAAATGGAGAGAAGAGGGAAAATAAAAGTGAATTGGAAGTTGCAAAAGAGGGTGCTGGTCTGAACTGCCTTTTAGCCATTGTCAGGAAATCAGTAAAATCAGCAAAAATGTCTGTGAGGGCTTTGATTTGTAACCTTTCCCCTGGGGCTCCCTGAGAGAGCCCCTGCCTGGGGCTGCAGCTCCATGGAAGCTGCCACTGTTGGACATGAGGATGTGAGGGAGATTTAGGACTTTTGGATAACCAATTAATGTGATTAAGCAGAAGCTACTTTATTTTTTACTTCATGCTCTATTTGTACATTCTAACACTATTGCACACATGAATATGCATTTCTTGATTGGTGCCTCTCTCTAGTCCACATGTTCTGCACACAATTTTTGGAATTGGTTACAGTCCAGGTGCTTCACCACCCTCCTTTATCTAGTTCTTGTAGACTTGGCATTTGTTTCTCAGCTCCTTCTTTCTTAATTTAGCACAATTTATGTCTTAGTAACCCTGATGAATTCCAGAGGGCTCTGACAAGAATAACTAAAAATGGTTTGGCTGGAGCACATTGTGATGACTTTGGAGCTCACAGAGGTGTTTCCCAGACTCTTCCCCTTTTCTCTTTGGTGTGAGGATGCCTTCAGGCATGCATTCTAACACTGCACATGTGTTGTGTTAGACGTGTGATGACATGTTTCTCTGTTGGTACCTCTCTCTTGTCCACATATTCTGCACACAATTTTCAGGGGATGGGAATGGTTACAGTCCAGGTTCTTCCCCTCCTTTATCCCAGTCTTTTACTCTTGGTATTTTGTTTCTCAGCTGTTTCTTTTTAATAATTTAGAAAAATTTATGTCTTAGTAACCCTGATGAATTCCAGAGGGCTCTGATAAGAATAACTAGAAGTGGTTTGGCTGGAGCACACTGTGGCCCAAGCTGTGCAAATACCTTGCTACAAGGCTGGGGCAGCATTTCTCACTGGCTCTTTTTGGCCAGTGAAGGAAGCTCCAGCCGAGGGGCTGTGGCATCAGTGATGGCTTTGGAGCTGGCACAGCCATTTCCACCCTCACAGAGGCGTTTCCCAGACTCTTGCCCCTTTCTTCTGTGGTGTGAGGATGCCTTCAGGCAGTTTGGATCTGGTTTTCTGGCGTTTCTTCTGGCAATGAAGCCCCTGCCTTGCCAGAGCCTCCTGTGGTGCGCATCGGGCTGTGTGGGTGGCTGTGCTCCTGTGATAGCTCTGAGTGCTTCAGCACAACGATGCAATTTCAGAAAGGAAAGATTAGGGAAAGATTTTCTCTTGCCTTTCAGTTGTGAGGGCTCCTCCTGACAGCCAGGAGCCCTTGCAGACATTACCCTGTTATCTGCCTTGAGCTGTGACTTTTATTTTTCCGGTGATATGCAGCCGTGACGTGATGAAATGCAGAACCATCATCTCTTTTACACAGACAGATCTTTGAAGCTCAAAACACTTCCAAGCTCATTTTTAAGATTTGCCTTCACCAGTGAATTGTCACAGCAAAAAAAATGACTGATTTTGTACTAAATAAGAGACAGGAGAGGTACAATTCTGTGAGAGTGCTGCTGTACATCTCAAATTTAAATAGCTGATGGTGATGATGGCAAGTTCTAAAATGTTCCTAAATGATTGCCACACTGGGGATGAGTGATCCAGCACTGGGTGGCCACATGTGAGGGTAGTGTCAGGTTATTCTTTGGAAACCACCTACTGTGTGGTGCCTTCCTCCCCAGCATCTGCTGTGCTCCTCATATGTCATGGATCTCTCTGCATTCCCTTGTTGGATTTCCTTGCTTCTCTTTTCTTTTCTCAGCCTTTAAAGCCCTGCATTGTCCCTGGAGTCTTTGTTTAGGACTTTGGAGGCCATGCTGAGAAAGGTGTGGAAGCAGCTTGCACCCAGTTCACTCAGCTGTGTGGTTTGGGCACAGTACAGGATGGAGAATCCTGGGGGGCTCATCAAATACTGCAGAGTAGAAAGGGAATGTTAGAAGAGGATCAGAAGAAAAAACATCTTAGTGCCCAGGCTATTGCTTGTAACCTTTAAAACTATATAACTATCAGGAAAGCACTGAAACATTTCATAACTACTAAGTGAGGACAATGATGCAATCAGGGAATGATAGGATCCCAGACTGGTTTGGGTTGTGAGGGACCCTAAAGTTCATCCCATTCCATGGGCAGGGACATCTTCTGCTAAACCAGGTTGCTCCAAGCATCTTCATCCTGCCTTGGGCACTACCAGGGATGTGGAGCTGTTCTAACATAGTTCTGTGCAATGAATATGGATGGGAGGAGAGCAGTGCTGAGTCTTGGCTGAGCATTACCTGTCACATATTTTATGAAAATTCTTTTGTTAGGATCTTTTCTCCTGAGAAGCTTCAGGTTTTCCATGTTTTGCTACTTTGGAATATGATTTGGAGAATTGTTCACCCAGCATGTGAAACTCTTTTTACTCGATGACCAATGACAGCCACCTGTGTTGAGGCTGTGAGCAGTCACAAGATTTTATTATTCCTTTCCTTGCTAGCCTTCTGATCAAATCCTTTCTTCTATTCTTTTAGTGTAGTTTTAGTATATAATTTTAATAAAATATATATAATAAAATAATAAATCAGCCTTCTGAAACATGGAGTCAAGATTCTCATCTCTTCCCTTGTTGGGGTTGCTAGCAAATTCAACAGTTCCCTGCTGGAGAAATAAAGTTCCCCAATAGAGGAAAGATGTGCCTGTAGCAGCCTTGCTATTTAATCTTTAATTAAACTAACACACCAGTTTGTGGGCAGTGAACTTTGAGCAATTAAAGGGTTTGCTTTGATGCTGAAGGTATTTAATGGTGGGTCTGTGCCTGCAAAGTCACCAGCCAGGAAATTAAAGGTTTTTTTTTTTAAGGCTGTGGATGGAGATTTGTCTAAAAACAGGCACAGAAAAAGCTTAGACTTTGTTTCCTACAGGAGAACCCCAGTGCACTGTGGTGCCATTTTCATATAATTACATGCCTTGGTGTCCTCCTTGCCCTCTCACAGAATTATTGAGGCTGGAAAATCCCTGCCAGCCCCTGGAGCCCCAGCCGTGCCCAGTGCCCACCTTGTGCCCAGCCCAGAGCACTGAGTGCCACCTCCAGCCCTTCCTGGGACACCTGCAGGGCTGGGCACTGCAAAGCTCCCTGGGCAGCCCCTGCCAAGGCCTGAGCACCCTTTGCATGCAGAAATTGCTGCTGCTGTCCCAGCTGAGCCTCCCCTGGCCCAGCCTGAGGCCCTTTCCCCTTGTCCTGTCCCTGTTCCCTGGCAGCACAGCCCGACCCCCCCTGGCTGTCCCCTCCTGGCAGGGAGTTGTGCAGAGCCACAAGGGCCCCCTGAGCCTCCTTTGCTCCAGGCTCAGCCCCTTGCCAGCTCCCTCAGCCCCTCCTGGGGCTCCATTCCCTGCCCTGGACACGCTCCAGCCCCTCCATGTCCTTCTTGGACTGGGGACCCAGAACTGGACACAGCCCTGAGGGTCCCTCAGCAGGGCCAGCACATTGCTGCTATGAGCCAGAATGCTTATTGCTTTTGAAGCTAAACTTCATTCATTCCTCATTCTACAGAAAACACTATAAACCCCAAAAACTGTAGGTTTAAGAGGAGGAAGAGTCCTGGGGAAAAAAGTCAGTGCTGTGATGCCTTAAGTATAAAACTCACTGTAATGGGAGATGGGAAAGGTTCAGTTTAGAGGCCTCCAGTTAAAACCAGTCTCAGCCTTGGTTTTGGTGAGTGATCAGTAACAAAAAGGGCTCTGAAAAGGCTTTTGGTTTCAAGAATTTTTGTGTTGATTCTCTTAAGGCATCACTGCAGTAAAGCCCTGGGAACTGCACAAGCACACAGCAAGTAAAGGGACAAATGGTACAGAGGTGCTTCTGTTCAGGCATAAAATTTTATCTCTGCAAACACCTGGTGGAGAGGGAAGAATCTGGAATAAGGATCAGCACCAAGGTATTGCCCTATCACCTCTTAAATGTGGGAGATGCTGCTGGGAAGTCATATAAGCTCAGGCACCTCAAAATCCTTCTATGAGCCTTTAGAGCTCAACAGTTCCTCTTTCCTCCAAAAAACTGTGGCACTTGTGTCTCTCTGTCTGCCAGAGCACACACTCATCCTTTTATCAGAAAACAATCAGAGACAGAAGAAGCAGCCTTTGGGGCTTTGGAGTGTGAATTTTGCCCTACTCTGTTTAGTAAAATATTTATCTTCAGGCATTTTTGAAGTTTAGTTTTGCTCCCAGGTAAGTGTAAAATGCATGGCACTGCTTTTCCAAAGGGTGAGGTGCTGAATAGTATAGTTTATAAATATTTTATTAAATGCTTCCCTTCAGCATGAGGAGCATTGGAACTGCAACCAGAGTTTCTTCACTAATTTCGGCGCAAAATGCAAAGGTCCAAGGAGGAATAGATAAAGTTAGAAAAATAATTAAGAGATGATTGCTATTCAAGTCACCAGACTCAAGATGTTCACCCTGAAGCATCTGCAGAAATGTCCAGAAGAGTCTGAACTGTTACCTGTGACCTACCTGAGTGCAGGAGAGGTCCCAGAGGACTGATAAGTGAAATTCTCTTGCATAAATCATTGGTTTAGAAGATTTGTAATTTTTTTCCCAATTCAGTCGTTCTTTTAAAAATTCAGAAGTGAACATGAGAATTACAATGTGGGATAAGTCTCCAGAAATGTAACCATGGCTGAGTGTGAGCCCACTGTCTCCCATGCCTGCTGCCACACAGGGAGGTGTTTTCAAGCCTGTGCTGAGCTTGTGACAAACATTAAGCCAGAATTGTCATATTTAATTTTTATTTTTCTTTATTGAATTTTGAGAAGTCATAGATTAGAACCAGAAAGTCACAGACAGAACAGGTTCAGAAAGGTCTGGGGGCATTTCAACAAGGACAGACTACGATTCTAAATGATGTTGACACAGGAAGAAATGATCTGAAATAATTAAGATTTATTTTAGTCACCGTGAGTGCTTGGCAATGCCAAACAGAGAAGGAATGGCTGTGCATAACTAGCAGGTCTGAAAAATCTTCAGGAGGGGTCACTGGGTGAGTGGAATCATGCAAGGAGTCACGGGGTAGATTTGGGGTGCTCAGCTTGAGAGGTGCAAATGAGGCCTGGGACCTGTGGAGGGACAGAAGCTCCAAAGTGGGGGAAAAGGATTTATGGACAATCTGTGAATTATTTCTCCTAAAACAGGGGGTAAGATTGGCATATTGGCTATGGAATGATCCAGGAGCAGATTTCAAGTGAGACTGATGGCATGGGCAGTGCTCAGGGCTCACTGCCTTGGAGGGTGAGGAGATGGGGAGACCTTGGAGCCCCTTCAGTGCCCAGAGAGCTTGGGACAAGGGATGAAGACAGGACAAGGGGGAATGGCTTTAAACTGAAAAAAGAAGGTTTGGAATGGGTATTGTTAAGGAATTGTTCCCTGGCAGGGTGGGCAGGCCCTGGCACAGGGTGCCCAGAGCAGCTGTGGCTGCCCCTGGATCCCTGGCAGTGCCCAAGGCCAGGTTGGACTTTGGGGCTTGGAACAGCCTGGGACAGTGGAAGGTGTCCCTGCCCATGGCAAGGGTGGGATGGATGGGATTTAAGGTCCCTTCCAACATAAACCATCCTGGGATTCTGTGGGAAAAGCTTAGGTGGATTCAAGATGCGGTTTGGCAGCTCCATGCAGGAGAAGCTTTCCCAAGACCTCAGCAGACCAGGGCAAGACCTCAGACTCTGGCAGAAGATCTTGGCTGCTCTGAGGAGCAGCTCCTTGGCTGGGAAGGTTCCCCTGGAGCTGAAGCTGCTGCTCCTTTGCTCCAGCACTGCTTCCCAAATCAGTCTGCTCCAGCACCAAATTTCTGTGCCTGCAGTTTTGGAGACAGTTCTGAGCCTTGTGCTGATCTGCAGAAAACACTGAAATTAGGAACAGTTTTTCTCTGTAGTTAAAGTAGAAAAAGAATATCTGTAAAATCTTTTTTAGGCTACTTGCCATGAAAATGATTTCACAACTTGCTTTTATCGTGCAATAAATTACCCACAAAAGTGGATAACAGATTAATTTAGCCAATTTAACTTAATCCCAAATAGTGTGGTGTTTTATTAAGCAATGCTGTGGTGTAATTAAGAGTTGTAACTGATTAAACACCTTGTAAAGACAAGGCTGTTAATTAATACTAAATTACAATAAAATTAACAAAGTAACATAAACAAGCCATGTAAATGTTTTTAAATGGCTGGGATAATTAATCAGCTGAAAGCTGCTTATGTGAACCATTTCCTAAAGAGTTTGTTCCAATTAATATGTATATAATAATTGGAATAATGGAAATGGGGCAAGAAGAGCTTTCCTTAAGATTTTTCATTTCAATTACTCCTTTGATAAGAAACATGGGAATTTTTTAAGCTGGTTTTTCTCTAATAATGTTGAAGAAAATGCCTTGAACCCCAACTTATGGTATGCAGGGAAAAATCTAAAATTAAACCTCAATGACACCTTGAAGACCACCTCTGCAGCTGACACTTGTTTGTCTCACTGGAATATGAATCTGAACAACTCCAGGCTTGCTAAGCTTTAATGTCAGTATTATGTATTAATGCTACAGCTCCAATTCAGATCTCATTTGCAGGAATGTCAGGAAATAGCTGAAACTTCTTTGCATACTTAAAAGGTTTGTTGGATTGGCTGGTTCATAAGCACTGGAAATCCCACAGGTATTCCTTTGTCTTTGTGAATTAAGTAGAGAAACACAAAATCCAGGATCTCAAAGTGCAGGCTTACAGGGACCTGAGGCTGCAGGAGACACAGAAATAGTCCTGAAATTTTCCAGACTTGGGATCAAATCTGATTAAGACGAAACAAGTTGAAGCAGGCTTTAGCAGTGTCTGAGAACCCCCAGCAGCAAGAGTGCCAAGGTGTAAAATAGCACTCAGGTCTTGGGATTTCATTCTGTGTGACACAATGTACAAACTCCTCAAAATATCTCTCGGTTTTAATGGAATTTTGGAATTTAGTAAAAAATTAAAATTGACTTTTTCTATTATCTCACAACCAGAAGCCCTAGAAATAGACTGTGGTTTTTCCTCAGGAAGTTATTCATATTTAAAGGCTAAAATTATTATGCTTGTATCATGCTGTTGAATAATGCCGCAAGTGTTGAAATTATGCAAAATAGACTTGGTGTGGGTAGGGATTGGAGCCCCAATGTCTAAACCAGGAGGAACTGACACAGGATTGTGTGTACCCAGGGAGGAGAGCCCCCAGGCTGTGTGGGCAATGTGCTCAGGGCTGGGCACTGCCCAGGGCACAAGTTGTGCCTCCTGTGCAGGGCAATTGCTGGGCTCAGGCCCTGCCCGTGGCTCTGGTGCCATGGCTGGGCCCCGGAGCAGAGCCTGGGCCCTGCTCTGCCCCTCCCTGCAGCCAGGCCCAGCCAGGCCTGAGGGCCCCTCTCAGCTGGGGCTCCTCTCCAGGCTGAGCAGCCCCAGCTCCCTCAGCCTGGCCTGGAAGGGCACCCACATGCTCCAGGCCCTTGCTCAGCTCCAGCAGCTCCTGGCCCTGCTGTGCTCAGCACCCACAGCTGGACACAGCACTGCAGAGGTGCCTCCAGGGCTGCCCCAGGGCCAGCATCCCTCCCTGCCCTGCTGCCAATGCTCTGCTGCTGCCCCCGGCTCCATTGGCCTCCTTGGGCCGGGACACTCTGCTGGCTCAGGGACAGCTGTGTCCCCAGGACACTCTGCTGGCTCAGGGACAGCTCGGTGTCCCCAGGACACTCTGCTGGTTCAGGGACAGTTCGGTGTCCCCAGGACACTCTGCTGGGTCAGGGACACCTCATTGTCCCCAGGACACTCTGCTGGTTTAGGGACAGCTCTGTGTCCCCCAGCTCTGTCCCACAGAGCTGCTCCAGCAGGTCCCTGCTGTGCTGGATCCTGAGACTCTTCCTCTACAACCATTGGTGAACAATTTAAACAATCCTGGGCCCACCAGTACTGAACCCTGGTGACAGCACTAGTGAAAGGTTTGTAGGTACTTTAAGGTGCAGCTCTGGAAAGATTTCTGGGCATTCATACCCAACAAATCACTTCTTCTCGTGTGATCCTTAACAGGAATGGCTTTGTAGATATCTCCTTGCTTTCAGATGCCAAAGTTCTTGCAGATGTGCGTGTTGTCTTGAGTATTGAAAGCCATGAGTTTATGATTTTGTCTTTAGTTTTGTCTTTAGTTTTGTTTTTCAGTGGATAAACTGCTGATGGAGGAAAAATAGGTGGGAATGCCTGTGTCTGGAGACATAAATCTATACATTACCAAAGGTTTCCTTGAATAGTTCTGTCGAAGTGGGAATAATATTAACCAAGCCAAACACAGCCTAAAATGGGCTTACATAAATATTACACAGAAAACATTACACACACTGGGGGATGAAAGACTGTGGGAGCCTTTATACCTCAACATGCTGTTCAGGCATTCCTGAGCCTTATTATGCTGGAGAGTAGGAGGGAAATTTCAGAAGGATAGGGATGAGTATGAAAAATGTGGATGAGCATCCCTTTGTTTAAAAAGCATGGTGTAATTACATTGTGAAAGTTCATGGCAGTCCTATTTCAAAACTCCTGAGCTGTGGGAACACCCAGAGTGTACATGAGGGATTGTGTCTGTAACATCCATACTCTGGTTGAGCCCAGGTTGGGGCTGAAACCACAGCGTTGTGTTTATGGCCCAGGAGCAGCTGCAGCTCTGTGTTTGCACAGATAAATCCCAAATCTTTTCCTGTCCTGTGTGGGTTTTGCATTTGGTGCCTCTTGCAGTCAGTTTGTAACTGCAGAAATGTGGATCTGTTTGAACCCTGAATCTGGTGCAGACCTAAATTCCCCTGAGGACTGAGGTTTGAAATGCACATTGAGGGGTAGCTACCCCATCTTTCCAGAATGCAAGACCTGTTCCCAGTTTCTCCCTGTCTGTGCTGAGAAAGGACAGTATGCAGCTGCCCACCACTGTCCCTGCATTCCCACCTCCCCAAACCCCACAACTGTGGAGCTTCCAGGGTTTCTTCCCAGATGAACCCATACCTTCCACTCATTTGGCTGTGGTGGAAGCAGATTTGGAGCAGTGCGTGGTCTGTGCTCCCAGCAGGGCTGGGGGCGTGGGAGCCTGGCCAGAACAGAGTGAGGAGCAGCTGGACGTGGGCAGGGACACACATGGGCACTGCCAGCTTGGCACTTGGCAGAGCTGGAGCTGCTGAGGACAGACCCAAGAGTTCTGCCTCTCCCTGGGTTTCTCTCCAGCTTCCTGATGAATACAAGATTTCAGAGCAAAGGGCTCTCACTGTGTTTTCTGCTCTTAGAAAGAAGTCAGGATTAGGAGAGCTAAAGCCATTACAGCCTGAATTAGCTAGAGAAAATGTATTTTTGATGTTTCTCCTCATGTCAAACCATTGGGGTGCTCTGTTGCATTCACATTCTCTGAAAAAAACTCTTCACCCAGGATTTTTCTATTGAGAAGCCTCAGAGAAAAGGAGAACAATTCTTATCTCATTTGCTTCTCCTGTGTTTTGCTCATGTGGAATGTGCTTGGAGATTGTTTACCCACAGGTGGCTGTTTCATTGGATTTTGCTGTGAGTTGTTTTCACTCTCTGGCCAATCAGGGCCAAGCCGTGTCGGGACTCTTTTCAGAGTCACAAGTTTTCATTATTATCTTTTTAGAATTTAGTAAGTATCTTTACTGTGTTCTTTAGTATAGTATTGTTTAATATAAGATAGTATCATAAAGTAATAAATTTGCCTTCTGAGAACATGGAGTCAGATGCATCATTCCTGCCTTTGTTGGGGCATTTCCCAGCAAATACAATAGTGCTGCTTGTTGGAGGACACATTTCTTTAATGCTTTAAGAGATCTTCCAAAAGGAATATGATGGGGAGGAGCAAGGCAGTGCCCCTGTGCTACCTGCTCACCCCATTCCAGGGATGGGAGTGATCATCTGGAGAAGAGAAGGCTCTAGGGAAAACTCAGAGCCCCTTCCAGGGTCTAGAGGGGTTCCAGGAGAGCTGGAGAGAGATCTGGGACAAGGGATGGAGAGACAGGACACAGGGAATGGCTCCCACTGCCAGAGGGCAGGGCTGGATGGGATATTGGGAATTAGGAATTGTTCCCTGGCAGGGTGGGCAGGCCCTGGCACAGGGTGCCCAGAGCAGCTGTGGCTGCCCCTGCATCCCTGGCAGTGCCCAAGGCCAGGTTGGGGTGGGACTGGATGGTCTTTAAGGTCCCTTCCTACCCAAATCATTCTGTGCTTCGACAAAAGCAGTTCAAATCCTCACTTCTTGGAATTCTTAACTCCTGGCCAGGCTGTCACACTCGACATCTTGCAGCAGAGCATCCCTTGTCATCTGTTGGGTGGGTTATGAACCTCCCACACATCAAGTTTTCAAAAAATCTGGAAAGTTCAGTGCCTTATTGAATTCCATTTTCTGCTCTGATTTATCAGAGTGCCACACTGGACTCTGAGGTTCCACCTTGAGCAGCTTGAAATCCCTAAAACCAAACATTTTCCACAATGCTGTGGAATTTTAAACAAACTGCCTTTAGGAAAATATCCTTACATCTTTTTAAAACTGCTTTGGAGGTTTAATTTTATCTTAAGCAGTAAATTCTTTACATACACTTGAGATGCAGTTGTGAGTTTGTGTGGCAAAGAGCACAGAAAAGAAAACTTAGATTTTCATTTTGGAATTCAATCACTGCTCCCATGAGCAGCCAAGCAAGTTCCACCAGCTGGGTGAGAGAAGCATTTCCATGCAGTAGAAACAGAGGCAGACATAAATATATATGAAATGTATTCAGAAAACATGAAATAATGCTAAAACAAATCTTACTTTGATTCAAGCTTACTTCCCATTGCCAAGAAAAACATGACTGGGTTGATTTTTCCACAAAAAAGTTGGCAGTAAATCAGATTTTCATGGCTTCGATTTGACAAGAAAACTTTAAATAAAAATGCCAGGGTAGTACCCTTTACATATTTGTAGTGTTTGATGGAGCCTTTTTGGAAGCTGGTTGTTTTCCAAGAGATGCTAGGAACAAAACCTGTATTTATTTTCTTTTAACCAGTAAATTTGTGTGTATTTGAGTGTATATTTACCAGGAAATTTGTAATATATGAGTGTATATTTATAACTGAAACCTGGAGAAGATGAGTATTAGTTGTATTATTTCTAGAGGACATAGTTGCATTTGTGTTTTTTTCTGCTGAAAACTTTTAACGCAATTTTCAGGCAAAACCAAACCCTGGTTTTTGCTGCAGGCAAGGAGAAAAAAATGTTGAAAGCAAAGGAATTCTGCTGCCCCCACCCCAACCAATTTTGGTTCATAAATGTGCCTTGCAAGCAGCAAAAAATGAGAGAGATTTGTCCTTGCAGAAAGCAGATTCTGTGAATATTTCAAGGCCTGATCAGTATTCTTTAAGTTCTTGAGTTAGGGATAAAAATTTCTAAAGTTCTGCATCAAAATGCCGGGTGAGCAACTGAGAGAATACAGAGATGGATTTTGCTAGGGGTGATAGAGGAAAATGTACACACTGCAAGCATCATTACAGGTAACACTGGCCTAATTAAAACGAAGAGGGTAATTTTCAAAGCTGCAGGAGAGATTTAGGAGTCTTGCTTCATGAAAAATGTCAATTTGCTTTCCTTAGCTGAGGTAATACTGGTCTTCATGCTGGTTTTTTACATTTCTGAGTGCTTGCATGAGTTACTTCTCTGGGTGGAGAGGAGGCCGAGTGGAAATGTCATGCTGGGGAGAAAAAAGTAAACTTCAGGTGGGAACAAATAGGGCAGGGCCAAGAAATGAACAAAGTGATCTTTTTCTAAATTCCCAACTAATGGTGCCTGTGGAGGGCAGGAGGGTTCAGGTAGGGACAGACTGGCAGGGAGCTTTGAGGCCTTTTTGGAAACCCCAGAGCCCTGACTTTGAACCTAAACCTTTCCCCACCTCTCACCCCATTTCCATAATCCAATTCCCAACTCCACTGTTTAATCAGAAAATCCTGGAAAGGTTGAGGTTGGAAGGGACATCAAATCTCATCCAGTTCCATGGGCAGGGACACCTTCCACTGTCCCAGGCTGTTCCAAGCCCCATCCAACCTGACTTGGACACTTCCAGCATGGAGCTGCCAAACTGCATCTTCAACCCACCTAAGCTTTTCCCACAGAATGCCAGGGTGCTTTGGGTTGGAAGGGACCTTAAATCCCATCCATCCCATTCCTGCCAATGGCAGGGATACCCTCCCCTGTCCCAGGCTGCTCCAGCCTGGCCTTGGGCACTGCCAGGGATCCAGGGGCAGCCACAGCTGCTCTGGGCACCCTGTGCCAGGGCCTGCCCACCCTGCCAGGGAACAATTCCTAATTCCCAATATCCCATCCAGCCCTGCCCTCTGGCACTGGAAGCCATTCCCTGTGCCTGTCCCTCCATCCCTTGTCCCCAGTCCCTCTCCAGCTCTCCTGGAGCCCCTTCAGGCCCTGGAATGGACTTGGAGGTCTCTCTGAAGCCTTCTCTTCTCCAGATGAACACTTCCAGATCTCCCAGCCTTTCCATCCCTTTAATCATCTCCATGGCCCTTAAAAAGGAGAAGGCTGCCCACAAAAATGAGAGTCTTAGGAATGTACCAAAATAATGCTTCAGATTTAACAATAGGAGTTTTTCATTGTAGAAGTTAGGTTATTCTTTAATTTCATCCTGGAATATGCAGATAGTGAGCACAATATTGCACAATTATTTTAATGCCGCTGGTGCTCATTCTTGTTTATTGAAGTTTGGCTTAATTCTATGTGGTTTTGCACCTGTAAATGAGGAAAACAAAGCAGATTTGGTGTCCAGTGGGTACCAAATGCTCTGCTCCCACTAACAGGGGTGTGAGAGCCCAAGGGGGTGACTGATCCTTCCCAGGGAGGGTGTAACATCAAAGTGAACCCCAAAATTATAGATAGTTTGGATGAAATGGATCCAGCAGTTCTTGCTTTCACCTGCTCCTCTCACACCAAAGCCCAAAGTTCTGTCATCACCTTCCAGGGAAAGTCAGAATTAGAGACTCTGGCTCTATTTCCAACATTAAAATACAAACCAATTCCCATCCCAACAGCCTGTTTTTGTTTTTTTTTTTTTTTTTTTTGCAAAACAATCTCTAGAACTGCAAGCCCTTGCTGATTAGAGGAGAAGTGTTCTGCAGTGTGTGAACAACACACAGCATGATGCATCTTCATTACCAAAATTCACAATGACGATCATTTATCATAAAAGCTGCTGACAATGGGCATTAATCTCTGAGTAAAGCAAGGAGGAAACACTGTTGTCATGGCAGTGGAATTCATTTAGTACCTCTCATCCATGCCTGAGGGACTGGGAATTCTCTGGGCAAAGCAATTGCAGCCTTAGAAGTGTGGGTTTTTGGGGGTGGTATCCAGAGGTGACCGCACTGCTGGCAGAGTGTGCCTGTGTTTCACACAGCCCAGAGCAGCTTCCCTCCCATTCTCAATTTTTGAATGGACCTTAAAGACCTCCCATCCCACCCCTGCCATGGGCAGGGACACCTTCCACCATCCCAGGCTGCTCCAAGCCCCAAAGTCCAGCCTGGCCTTGGGCACTGCCAGGGATCCAGGGGCAGCCACAGCTGCTCTGGGCACCCTGTGCCAGGGCCTGCCCACCCTGCCAGGGAACAATTCCTAATTCCCAATATCCCATCCAGCCCTGCCCTCTGGCAGTGGGAGCCATTCCCCCTTGTCTGTCCTTCCATCCCTTGTCCCCAGTGCCTCTCCAGCTCTCCTGGAGCCCCTTTAGGCACTGAAATGAATTTGGAGGTCTCTCTGGAGCCTTCTCTTCTTCAGATCTGTTTAAAGCAGAGAATAGAAATTCTTTCAGGTGGAAGTTTCAGTAAAATATTTCTATGCTGGAAACACATATTCCTTTTGCAAATATATTAGAACCTTTGGTTGGATGTCTTCAGAAATACAAACAAAAATCTTCTGTAATGGACTGCGTGCTGTCTGTGACTTATTTTTGTCTGGATGTAGTTCTTCTTTTTGTGTATATATATGTAATTATATTTAGAAGAGATAAATGATTTGGTCAAGCAGACCTGGGAAGAGTGATGCACTCCCACACACATCTGGTGTCTTGTTAATGAGGCTTTACCCATTTATACTCAGTTACATTCTGAAGGCTATGAAAATTCCGTGTTGTTTCCCTTTATGGAATATTTTCTTGGAAGTCTACACAACATGCATGTGTTTCCCCAAATTTCCATCAGCCTTCAAAACTGGGAGTTGTCTCCTAAATCTCACTGCCCAATGTGCTGTGGATTTATTCCACCTCAGAACAAGGCAGCAGGTTTTGTTGGGTTATTGCAGAGCAAACTATGTGCCTAATATTCCTTTTTTCTGCTTGGGGAGCATGGAGAGCTGGCTAATTCCATTGGAATATTCTGTGCTGAGCAGCCTGGAGAGGAGAAGGCTGCAGGGAGAGCTCAGACCCCCTTCCAGGGCCTAAAGGGGCTACAAAAGATCTGGAGAGGAACTAGGGACAAGGGACGGAGGGACAGGACACAAGGAATGGCTTCCCAGTGCCAGAGGGCAGGGATGGATGGGAGATTGGGAAGGAATTATATGTATTATATGGATTTTCCCAAAAGAAAAAGGTGAAATGAGCCCAGCACCTGGGTAATTTGATTTTCAAGTCCCTCAAAAACAATTTTCAAGGTGCCTCCCACTTTTCTGGGTCTTTTCCCCTCCCCATTTGGAGCCCTGGGGTTTTCCTTTGGTGAGAGCCCTGTATTTCCATTTGTTGCAGGAGGAAAGGGGAAACCTCTAACCCAGTCCATGCCTGGAAGTTGAAATGCTTCCTGAATTTTCCTGAATTCCTCCATGGCACAGTCTCAGTTGGATAAACACTGGAGAAGCAGCCCCAAAATAACCCTGCACCCCTCAGTTGTGTTCTCTATCCCTGGGATAACTCACAAGCACACGGCAAAAAGGACCTGGAAAGAGGCAGTCAGAGATTTTCCTGTTCAATATTTCATCTTGGGGAAGGGCAGAGAATATATTTGATTCAAAACAAATTGCAGATAAGTGCCTGATGTGTTTTAGGATGGGTATTTTAGGAGGATAAAACTTGTTATGAATTTCTCCCTGGTTTCCAGGTTGACAGCCTTCATGAAAATATGTAAACTACTTTAATGAAAACCTCAGGCATTGTTTTCTTGTTATTTTTCTTATTGAAGCTGCCTTTATCAGGAATAAAAGAGCTGATATTGAAAGCTGTGTGTTCTGCTCTTCTCTGTTTGTTTGGGAAGTGAAAACTATTTCAATAAAGGAAAATGTGTCAGATTAGTTGCTCTTCTTAAACAGTAATTAAGATATGAACAATATCATTAATCTTCTATTTTTCATTTTCCAGGTGATCAACATATAATCTCCACAGCTATGGCTGAGAAGTGCAGTTAAGGTACTGTGATAATTTCCTTTTAATATGAGCATGTTTTTGCTGGAAATTGTTCTCAAAATTCTCTCTTGAATATTTGTAATAATCTGTGTTCCTTGATTCCTTGAGGCTGAGCTCATCTCTGGATGGTTTGTTTTTTTGCCAATTTGTCCACTGCACTTCCTGAAAACGACATTATTTCTTGTTTCTTCGTATTCCTTAACTTTTGACTTCCTGGTGTTAAATTCAGGAATGTTTTAGGATATCTGTACAGACAAACAATGAGAACCATGTTTTCATGATTACATGGTGAAGGTCATGCCTTTGAAATTACTAACTTTGAAAATGTGGTGGGGGAAGGAGGGAAAATGTGTCCCTCTGGAATGCTGGCTGCTGCACACTCTGTGGCACTGAGAATTTGTTGATTGGAATCACAGGATGGAAATGGGCTCAGCAGTTCTGCTGGGCCACAGGGAAAAGAGGCTTGGTTTTGTTGGGAATGCACATCTCATGGCCAGGATTCTCTCCCCTCAAGTTGTGTTTGAATTCTGGCTGGGATTTTGAACACAGAGTGACAGGAGGGGAGGAGTAGGAGGAGGAAATGTGGCAGGTTCTTTTTTCTGGGTGCTGAACTCAAGTGCCAACATAAACAGAAAAAAAAGTTATTTCTTTCCTAGGAAAAATTCATATAAAGATTCAAAACTTGATGAGCAATATGAAACGTTGTTCTCGAATGGCAGGAGCTAATTCTTGACAAAGAAATTTTCAGGGCAGGATTTCCATTCCCCTTCTTCATCCACATCTCTACAGACAAACAATGAGAACCATGCTTCCATGATGAGGGTCATGCCTTTGAAATTACTAACTTTGAAAATGTGGTGGGGGAAGGAGGGAAAATGTGTCCCTCTGGAATGCTGGCTGCTGCACACTCTGTGGCACTGATAATTTGGTTATTGGAATCACAGGATGGAAATGGGCTCAGCAGTTCTGCTGGGCCACAGGGAAAAGAGGCTTGGTTTTGTTGGGAATGCACATCTCGTGACCAGGATTCTCTCCCCTCAAGTTGTGTTTAAATTCTGGCTGGGATTTTGAACACAGAGTGGCAGGAGGGGAGGAGCAGGAAGAGGAAATGTGGCAGGTTATTTTTTCTGGGTGCTGAACTCGGGTACCAACAGAAACATAAATGGGAAAAAAGTTATTTCTTTCCTAGGAAAAATTCAGATAAAGATTCAAAACTTGATGAGCAATATGAAACATTGTTCTCGAACGGCAGGAACTAATTCTTGACAAAGAAATTGTCATGGCAGGATTTCCATTCCTCTTCTTCATCCACATCAGTTTAATGTTGCTGTCAAGGGAAGAAGGTGGAAAATCATCCTTCAATTCCAATTGTCCTTTTAGTTGGGATTTTTTGTTGCTGAGTCTGTGTGATTTATTTGACTAAAGCATAGCAAAGCTCTTGGCTTTGTTAGCAACTTCCTTTGGAGAAAGCGAATCCATCACTTTTTCAATTGCTATCTCTGCTCCCTAGCAAAAACCTTTAATGTTTATTTCCATCTGGGAATAGAATGCATTCTGATGTCAGAATACTGGGCTGAAGGAGATCCTGGAAAGTCCATGCAGATCAGCAGGTTTGAGGTCAGGTTTGGAACAAAGAGTAATCCAGAAGGTCCTGAGTGAAAAGTGGGATAAAAGGGAAAATTCTGCTCAGCAGGTGATTTGATCTGAGTACCAGGCTGGTTCTTTTTGCTGAGCCAGTGAACATCTCACACTACAAAGTTGCAGGGGGTTTAAGGTCTCTGGATTTATAGGCTGCATTTATTCAGTGCAGTTCCCAGAGGAAATTATTATTGAAAATGGAGATGGCACAGATTAATACAGGAATTATAAGGAGCTGGCTAAGGCAGATAAGGAGCTTGGAAAAGAGGGGACTGGGACAGGATGAGGTGAGCTCCAGCTGAGGAATAGAAGCATTCCTGAGGGACAGGTCTCGTGAAAAACCCTCCCTAGTACTCCTTAAGTGACCTTGGCACAAGGTCTTTGATGCAGGTTTTGAAACTCCTGTAATGCCATGAAGGACACAAGAATTACACAAAAGAATTTTGTTGACTTTATGGATTAGTGGACTAAATGCAGCATAAAATTTATTAATCATAAGCCATTGTGTTAGGGACTAAGAGCAGGGGGCTGCTGTAAACAAAACAAGAGTTTCAGCATATGGAAGTTCAACTTATTTTTCAGGGAAAGGGTTTGGTTGTAGCACGTAGCTTTTACATCTCCAGGATTTGCCAGGACACCTGTTCCTCCAAGAGCTGCCACTTCCTCTAAATAGTTCAGAGCCTAGGTATGTTATAAAGTCAGAATAAATAAAATTCTAGATCTAAAATATCAAGTTGTGAACCTGATTCCATCAAGTGTGAATCGGTGCAGGTGTGAAGCCAACCTTGCCTGGAGAGTAGGAGGAAGGTGCCAGACTAGCAAGAAGTGGGTTATTGTAGCAGCCTTGGAACTGATTTTCGTGGAACCAGCCCATCTGCCTCCTCCTCTCCAAAAATCCCTAAACAAACCAAAAAATGGAACCCAGCCAGGGTGGATCTCAGGCTCTAAGTGAGCAGTCCTGTTCCTTGAGTGAGGAAACCTGCATTTAGGGTAGGGGAACTGCAGCAACTCAGCTACTGGGACAGAGATGGGGCAGAGCCCTCCTAAGGGGAGTTCCAGTGGGAGCTCTTCTAGTTCCATGCTCCTGCCATGGGCAGGGACCCTTTCCACTGTCCCAAGCTGCTCCAAACCCTGTCCAACCTGGCCTTGGGCACTTCCAGGGATGGGAAATCTTGGCACAACCCCACCTGCAGAGTAGCATGCCCAGACTGATACCAAATGATAGTTAAAAGGAGCAGATGAGCCCCAAAATGGGTCTTCATCAGTGGAACAGGAGTAGATCATCACGAGTGTGCTGTGCTGTGTCCAACCCTCTGAGGATTTGGGATTAAAGCCAAAAGGATGAGAAAGAAAAGGAATGCTCTACAAATAACTGAAAAAAAATTGGTCAAAAAGATAGGAAACAGAAGGTTGCAGTAACTGAGCAGTTTCCTGAGTGAGAGGATGACAGCAGCACAGTCTCCAAGGAATCTGCACAAACCTGTGATACTCAACTGATAAATGAGCTGCGAAAGACACGGGGTGTGCTGCCAGTGCTTCCTCCAGAGCACTGCAGCCAGCTGAGTGCTGACTGTGGCAAACTGCAGCAGGAGTGAGGCAGAATTAACTGCTGGGCAAGGTAGTGGCAGGTGAAATCCTCCAGAGGTGGATGCGAAGGGAAAAAGACAAAAATTCCACCCATGGGTGATGTGTGCTGAGCTGGGCATTGCTGCTCACCAGGCAAGAGCTGTAAATACAAAAGATGCCTCTCCCAGAATCATCATCAAGGAATCATCCCAGAATGGCCTGGCTTGGAAACGCCCCCTGCCATGGGCTGGGACACCTTCCAATATCCCAGGTTGCTCCAAGCCCTGTCCAACCTGGCCTAGAACCCTTCCTTGGATCTAGGAGCAGCCACAGCTTCTCTGGGCAACCTGTTCCATGTTAGGAACAATCCTGTTCCTGTTCCATGAACTTTAATTCTGGAAGTTTCACAGCAGGGCCTGAAAACCAGAAACCCTTTTTGTTAAGGAAGTGAGTGAGCTGCAAGTCTTTGGGGTCAGTTGGAAGTTCATCCATGGGATGAATATCTCTGCTCTTCCTTATGGGCTACTCCTGTCAGGGAGGGATTTTTGGGTTTGTTGGACTCCCCTGTGGAGGGGCTGTCTGCAGCTTGTCCTGGGGCTTAAAAGGAAGGAGCAAGAAACCACTGGTGATGGAGCTCCCAAAATTCCCAACTCTTTTACAAGAGTTGGATGAAAGAATGAAAGAAGCAAATTAAAAGAATGGAATTAACAGTAGACCCTTAGTGATGTGAGCCAACACATTTTCATCAACTTGGTTTTAATAATTTAATAAATTAAGCGCTGCAAAATATTTCCCTACACTGAGGTGTCTTATTGCAAACCCAGTGTTGATATTTTTGCTGAGAATCAAAAACTTATCAGGACTCGAAACTGATTTTTTCTTTTGTTGTTGTTGCTGTTTCAAAATGAAAGGAGGCTGTAACATTGTGGAGATTTCAAAAACAAACAGAAAACTGTGTGCATGTAATAAAATGGAAAATGGTGTCACTGTTACATCTAACAGGGCCCATTAAGGACAGATGTTCCCAGAGAACAGATATCCATTAGAACACGATGGAAAGTGGGAGATTTTGAAAGGGAGCCAGAACCTACAGATGGAAACTTTAAATAAATAAAAATCAACTTGTAAGTAGCCAGTATAAATAATGCAGGGAATGTGTAACATGTTCTGGATTAGTCAGAGCAGCAGACAGACAGTCCCTGCATTCCCAATGGGCTGGAAGGAATGGAGTGGGATCAGTTGAGAGGGAGTCAGAACCTCTGGGACAAAAGGAATGTCAGGACTCCAGGAAAAAGCAGAATTGGTTGTTTGAACAGTGATTTTTCTCTCTCTGGTACTGTCCAAGAGTCAGTTTGGAGGTGCTCCATCCCACAGGAGTTCTTTGGCCTGTGTTGAAGATAAACAAAGGTGAAAAGAGAAGGACATGGCATGTTTGAGTGTATGAAGTGATAAAAGATGGGTGAAAAGAGTCCTCCCAGTTGGTCCAACCTTTTCATTTGTTTCTTACCAGAGGAAGTTTTTTGGGCAGAGTAGCATGAACAAAGAAAGTCTCCTTTGGGGAGTGGCCCCTACAGTGTCCTACCGAGCCCCAGGTGACCGCAGTGGCAACAGAGGGCAGGTGCTTGCTAACCACACATCTAAAGTGTTCAGGGATTGCTGATTTTAAGAAACCAGCCACAGGACTCAGAACAATTTTAATGTCCAAGCAACAATGAAGACAGTGTTCCCTTGGAAAGACCCTCTACACTGACAGGGAGACTGTGCTGCTTGGAAAACAGAGGACAACTGTGAGAGGGAGGTGCTGAAGTTCTGTGTGTCCCAGTTTTGAGGAGATAGTGAAGCTCTGGGTATCCCAATTTTGAGGAGATGGTGAAGCTCTGTGTGTCCCAGCTGGCTGCTGTCCTGCTCTGAGAAGAGCAATAATTTAGCTTTGGACACAGCAGCCTTGGGTGAGGAGAGATAAAATTGTGGTTTTCCTAGCAAATTTGGTGACCTCTCTTTTGAATGGGAATGAAACTTCTCAGCCTTTGTGTAGCTTTTATCACTCTCCAAAAAAGAAAATTTTCCCTAATTGTGTGGTTGCAGAGCTGTCCATCTCCTCATTTCAGCCCAAGGACCTGCCTGTTGCCACCATGAGCTGTAAATGCAGTCCTGTAGTCCCTTCCACATGAAATCCATGGGAGATCAAAAGCACCCTCAGAAGCTGAGAAGAGACGCCAAGCTGAGGATGCAGGGACACAGCTCAAGGACAGGGCCATCCAGAGGGGCTCAGGAAGTGGCCCATGGGAATCTCATGAGGTTTAACAAGGCCAAGTGCTGGTGCTGCCCCTGGGTCTGGACAATCCCAGATAAGAGTCCAGTCTGGGGGAATCCTTGCCTGGGAGTGTGGGCAGGCCCTGGCACAGGGTGCCCAGAGCAGCTGTGGCTGCCCCTGGATCCCTGACAGTGCCCAAGGCCAGGTTGAACAGGGCTTGGAGCAGCCTGGGACAGTGGAAGGTGTCCCTGCCATGGCAGGGGTTTGACTGAATAAGCTTTGAGGTGCCTTCCGACCCAAAACTTGAGTGATTCTGTGATTTCTGCCCTATTTTCCATTCCCTTAATTTCTCACTTGTTTTTTTGCATCCCAGCTCTCCAGTTACACATTACCAAGAAAATATCTGTATATGTTGTGTTCCAGCTCTCACACACCATGAGTAAAATACTGTCATTAAAGGAAGCCATTTAGAATCCCATGTTATTAAATAAATGTTTCCTGATAAACATCCTGATAGGGGCTTGAGGCAAGAGGGAAGTTGCTGGCAAAAGTGTGTCATAAACCAGAGACTTCACATTAATTAATAGAGAAGGGAGAAGAGTCTGCATTTCTTTATGCTAAAAACCAGTGGGAAGAAATTATTTTAAACAACTTCAGCTTGTTAGTGAAACCTTGTGTCTGGTGAATTCACCAGGCTTGATTGAAAAAAAAAAAAAAGGGTTCTATGAAATCTCTGATGCATCATTGAAGTAATTTGATTTTATAAGAGGCTGTCCCTTTTTAGTCTCTTGCAGTTTGGGTGATCTAGGAATCAAATATTTGCACTTTCCACAACTCCCTGCCAGGAGGGGACAGCCAGGGGGGGTCGGGCTGTGCTGCCAGGGAACAGGGACAGGACAAGGGGAAAGGGCCTCAGGCTGGGCCAGGGGAGGCTCAGCTGGGACAGCAGCAGCAATTTCTGCATGCAAAGGTTGCTCAGGCCTTGGCAGGGGCTGCCCAGGGAGCTTTGCAGTGCCCAGCCCTGCAGGTGTTAAAAATGTGTGGATGTGGCACTTGGGGACATGGTGTAGTGATGAACATTATGGTGGTTCTGGTTGATGGTTGGACCTGATGATTTTAAAGGTCTTTTCCAACCTTAGTGATTCTAAGATAGTCTCTGACTTCCCTTGTGCTGCTGTGTTAGAAGCCAGAGCAGTGTGTTCAAGGAAGCTTAAGGGCAAGACTGTCCTATGTTACAACAATAATGGCTTTATTCTTCAGAAATTAGGATTATTTTAATGCATTTTGCTGCAGGAGCTGCATTGCTGCTGTTCCTCCCTTCAAAGCAGTGGTTCTGGCACATAAAAAATGGTGGTTTAGTGCAGTGCTGTTTTCTTATTTCATCTGTCTTCCCAACTAACCCCAGAGCTTGATTTCTCCTGCCACAATTTTTCCTTATTTTCACCATCCCATCTCAATTCTCTGCACTATAGCAGTGCCATAAGGAAAAAAAATATTGGGTTGCACTGTTGATCATGGCAGTGGGGTTGCCTTTGCCATAATGTCACTTCATTATAAAATTAGTGGTTATTGGGGTTTACAAGAAGAGGAGTGAAACAGAGAAACGCAAGTTTGTGTCATGGTTTAGCTCTATCCCAGCCAAAACCAGGACAGGATGGTTTTTAAGGGTGTTTAAAATTGGTGGGAAAGAGATGCCAGTAAGAGACATTCCCATGTGGAAGTCAGAGTGGATTTGGCAGTTTTGACTGCCTCAAGAGGAGTAGAATCAAAACTTGAGCTTGTGCATGATCACTCCATGGAGGACAATGCTCTTCCATTCCTGATTTTATTCTCTGGATATATTTCTGTCTGTATGTTAAAGAAATGAATAATTTTGAAGAATCTTTTTTTTATTTAGGCTGGGCCTGGTCTTTCCTTGGTTAAAGCATTCCTTTATTATTTCTCTGGATAGTGTAAAAGCCTTCCCTGACTCAAGAGTAGAATCTTTCCCCAGGAAGAATAAATAACATGCACACTGACCTTTCAGTCCCAAGGAGAGTGTCTGCTTAAGAACTTCACACCTCCTTGCCTCAGTGCAGGTTAACATTTGCCAGGTTGATAAGTTGGTTATTTGGATGTAAATCGACAGGAAAGGAAAGCCACTTTCAATAGTTGTGATAAGAGTTCATTTTTTTCTCAGTTTAATTTAAAATAATGGACAGTACATCCCAGAAACTCACTGTCACCACCTAATTTAAATAGTGGCTGCCGTTGTGTATCAGTCTGGAGGTCTGAAAAAGAAAATAATTAAAATTTATTTGAATATAAAGAGGACGAAAATTCCTATCAGGGACTTTGCTCACTATGCCTTAGAGCATCTTTGCAAGCAGCTCTGTGTGGTGGTAGTATTTTAGGGATTAGAAGGGCCATGGAGTGTGAGTCATCCTGAATTCTAATCAAGATGTGCAAGCATCTGATACAGAGAAGTGAGAAAAATGAAGGTTTAGAGGTTTTTTCTCTTTATTTCTTCCTTGGAAGACCCTGTATTTCTTCCATGGTTCTGAATGGTTGGCTCTGGCCATAACAGCAATGACTGCTCACACTCCTTGTTCTTGGTTTAGTCAAAGATTCTTCCACAATCTTTAGGGATTTGGTCAGGGTGTGATGGTGTTCACAGGGGTTCTTGGATGAGGGAAGAGATGAGGATCTGACTCCATGTTTCAGAAGGCTTGATTTATTATTTTATGATATATATTACATTAAAACTATACTAAAAGAATAGAAGAAAGGATTTCATCAGAAGGCTGGCTAAGAATAGAATAGCAAAAAAGCATAACAAAGGTTTGTGGCTCAGACAGAGAGCCTGAGCCAGCTGGCTGTGATTGGCCATTAATTACAAACAACTCTATGAGACCAATCACAGATGCACCTGTTGCATTCCACAGCAGCAGATAATCAATGTTTGCATTTTGTTCCTGAGGCCTCCTAGCTTCTCAGGAGGAAAAATCCTAAGGAAAGGATTTTCATAAAAAGATGTCTGCGACAGTCTGGGCAGAAGCAGGTTCATGTATTATCATGGAATATCCTGAATTGGAAGGGATCCACAGGGATCATCCAGTCCAATTCCTGTTCCTGCCCAGACACCTCAACAATCCCATCCCATGCCTAAGAACTTTGTCCAAACCCTCCTGGAGCTCTGGCAGCCTCAGGGCTGTGCCCATTCCCTGGGCAGCCTGGGCAGTGCCCAGCACCCTCTGAGGAAGAACCTTGCCCTTAAATCCAACCTGAACCTCCCCTGGCACAGCTCCAGCTATTCCCTGCTCCCAGAGTAGAGCTGGGAGCTGTCCCTCAGGAGAAGCTGTAGGATGGTGATGTGGAACAACCTTGTGCTCTATAATTCTCCAACTTCTCATGAGCAGATCTTTTTGGAGATATGGGCAAAGTGTTACTCTCACACTGATGTTCTGGGAAGATGAACAAGCTTTGTTTAGAACTCTTTGTTTAGAGGCTCCCCAGGTTATTCTGTGCTTCTGGCCCTCAAGGACCAGTGGCTAATTCAGTGTGGCTTTAAACATGACTGTTTATAAAATGGTGGTGACTGGGTAAGACTCTGCTTCTGAATCCTCCATGGTCACTGCAAACTTTGGGTCCTTACAAAAACATTCCTTGGACTCTCTTGTTCTTAAACACACCCAGGCTGCTCTGTGCTGGAGCTGTTCCAACTCTGGAGCTGAGGTAGAACATCCTGTTCTCCTGGCATCCCAGCAGGCTTTGAGTGGGATATTCTGGAATTGCACCCTTTGGAAGGCAGCAGTGGCAGCATTTCACCTCTCTGGGCAGTGCCTGCAAAGGGCTGCAGGTTTGCTGCTCTGGTGAACAACCCTTCCCCCTGCTCTGCTCATGGCTGGTGAGTGTGAGAGTGCTGCCTTTGCTGCCTGTCCTTCTGCAGGACTTACCTGCTATGGTCTGGCCTGGGACACAGACTTTTCTGGGATGAAGCCTTCACACTCAGCTCCCTCTTCAAACCCTTCTGGAGCATTATCTTGGACTGGTTTTGTGTTATTTGGGGTGTGTTCTGGGCTTTGTCCCTTCACCAAGTGAGTGATGCCAGGCTCTGCATTATTCCTGTCATTCTGTAAGTCAGGGATTGAGATCATACCCGAAATTAATTCCAAAGGTGGCTTGGAACTCCGGCCAGGACTGATCCACCACCTCCTAGCCCTTGCCTTGAAACTGCTGTTAGTCAGAAAAGAAGTGCTGTAATGCATAGAACATTTGCTAGACACAAATTAGGCCCTCCTGGGACATTCCTACACTTTTATTTATCCAAACTCCCCCCTGTTCTCACCTCAACCTCTGAAACTCGTTATTAAATTTGTAGAAAAAGAGCCTTACAGAACGCATGTTTATTCATCTGGTTCAAAATTATTGGCAAGCCTCCTTCCTGAACATCAAGGCAAAGCCAACCCCATCTCCTGCAGCCTCTGAGAGCTGCAAGTCAGCAGAGTGAAACAGCCCAGTGCCTTTTATGAGATGTTGTGTACTTGACAGCCAAGTCAAATGCCAAGCCTGGGAGAGCAGTAAATTCAATTCCTGCCTGAGTAATACACTGAGTGTGTCACTGCTGTCCTCCAGAGAAACCTGTGACGTCTGCAGCCAGGACGAGCTGAAAACAAAGAGGTTCCTCCTTGGAGATGGGTTTTTCAGGGTAATATCAGCAGGGTCTGAGCCAACCCCCTCCACGACTCAGCGTCACCTTCCAGAGGCTTTGCAACTGGGGAATAAATGAGAGGCCATAGCTGGTCTATCTACAGAAAGACAGGAGAACTATAGTTGTTATGACAACAGAAATTAAAGAGAAAACTGCAAAATGGTCATTTTGGAGCAAATCCAGAGGAGGCACCAAGATGATCAGAAGGATAGAGCTGAGAGATTTGCTTGGGATAATTTCCATGCACAGTTTTGTTTCGCTCCAAGGAAAATTTGCAAGCTAAATTACTTTTTTCACATCAGCATTTTTCACTTAAATGTGCTTTTCATATCATAATGGCTTCTACTGTATTTAATAAATTAGCTTTTTTCTAGCAGGAATGTTTTATAAATTGAATTTTATTATGTTGTAGATGAAGAGTTGGGGTCCAAGCATGTGTCAAGATTCGGGCAATTTATTCCATAAAGATTCCCACTCTGCATTTTGGGATCAATGCAAGATTTCTCAAAGGGCACTAAAATCTCCTGAGATTGTGAGGACAAGAGTTTCACTTCTGTCCTTAAAGGAGTAAATGAACACAACCAAATGGCCTAAGATGGTGATGATGAAACTATTTTAAGGAAAAACTTCTAAGAATAAACTAAGTCATTGCCCAAGAGACAGAGGTCATGGGATGAAGTGAGATCAATTGATAGCCATAGTTGTGAGTTTGTTATTTACTTATTGCATTAAGTAGAATGAAACTGTGATTATTCAACTTCCATCCATATGGAAAATCCTCAAAACCTGGTACTTTGGGTGTTAATAATGTAGTTGGAACGTGATGTTAGATGGGTTTACAAACCCATCACATTTCAAGTACTGCTCCTATAAAATGAGTTTAAAATATTCTGGGGTTTCTACATGTTGTAGAATATCAACCCAAGGGGTAACTCCAATCCTCCAGCTTCCAAGAGGTGAAAAACTGCTCAAGCTACCAATCCAACCAATCCATCTGCGCTCTGTATTTCCAGCTTCAGGAATCTCCTACACCATGATCATTGGAAGGACATTTCACAGCTGAAATGGTGACTGGAAGTGGGAAGCATTGATGTGCAGGGCCTTAATTTCACATCTCATTCAACAGGCCCTCTGTCCTCTTACCTTTCAGACTTCCCAGGAGCTTTTCTAATGTTAAAAGGCATAGGAAACCAAAACAAAACATGAGCAGATACCACTTGAAAAATACAATAGATAAAAACATCATTCCTGCTGAAGGAATGACAAAGAGCCATTGGAAAAATATCTTTTCCATGCTTCTGCCAGCCCTGTTGGAAGACTCTGCTGTGATGCCTGGCACTGATTTTTAGGATAAATCTTCATTTAATCTGAACAGATGTAATTGATCTGCAGCTATTCCAATTCCTGCCTTGGGTGTTTGGGATAAAGGAAGGCCAGATCACTCCTCAGCTGAAGAGGATAAAGGGTCTGTGGGATGAAACTGGTCTCACCCATCAGATTCTCTAGGATATAGATTGAAGGTTCTTGTTTTTTAGAGCCAGCAATGCTTCTGTCATCAACTTAACCCTTCTTGCCTTTTTCCTCCCTGACTGTCCCTTTTGTCCCTGTCACCACTTCAGCAGGACCTCAGAGAAAACTTACACCAGAAAATGTGGATGGTGAAAGGGAGAGACCTTAAAAAGGAAAGCTAATTCTCCTACGATAGGGTTTAAAATAAATTCATTTACTGTTGGATACTGACATTGGATACTGACATTTTCTCAGTTTCATCTAAATCAACAGTTCTTCAAAAACTGAGTGGACATGGTGGTATTCAGTCAAATATTAGAACTGATAACCTTGGAGATCTTGTTCATCCTGAATGATTCTATTATTCCATTGAATCCTAATTTCAGTTAAAAGTGCAAAAGGCAGGTTGGGCTTTCTTGCCCCTCCTTGATTGTGAATATCCTGCTGCTCCTGAAAATGTGGTTGGGCTGCCTCTCTCCCATGCCTGAGAAGGGCAGGAGGAGCTGCTTGTGCTGAGTAATGAAAAACAACAACTGTGTGCAAAGTGTTTCTGGTCCAGGCAAAAATCTGCCATTTTAATGCAAAATAAGAACAGAAATCTGAATGTAACTGAGTTAAATTCTTGAAGTTTGAAATTGTGAAATGCTTTCATTTAGGTACAAGGTTTGTTCTCCTTTTATTTTTATTTTTCTTGTTGATTTATGGCAATGTTTTCTCTTAATTATCCTCTGTTTTCTAGTTGATGAAAAGTAGACTAAGAATGAGCACTGATTGAAAAAGAAAAAATCTCTTGAGCAGAATTGATTTAAAGCCACCTTAGCACTGTTAAAGCTCCTAGGAGCCACTTCAGGGCACAGGCAGCTTCTTAGGGCCATTGGGCCTGTTTGGAGAGAGAAGGGAAATTCCACTTCTGTCTGAAATCAGGGAAAATTCATCTGAGCTGAGTCCAGAGTCAGGCAATGATCAAATTCCCTTGCTTTTCTTCTGAAGGAAAAATAATGTGGAATATCCCAAATAGCGGATAGACTTAAATATCTCTCCAATGATTTTTAACAAAAATGGATCAGAAACGAAAGGTCTGATGGTGTCTTGGAGCAGGAAATGCACTCATGACTGGACAGTGCCCAGGCAGAAAGGGACCTGGGGGTTCTGGTCCAAAGCCGGCTGAACATGAGCCAGCAGTGTGTCCTGGTGGCCAGGAAGGCCAAGGGCTCCTGGCCTGGATCAGGAATGGTGTGGCCAGCAGGAGCAGGGAGGTCACTGTGCCCCTGTGCCTGGCCCTGGTGAGGCCACACCTGCAGTGCTGTGTCCAGCTCTGGCCCCTCAGCTTGGGAAGGACGTTGGGACGCTGGAGCGCGTCCAGAGGAGGCAACGAGGCTGGAGAGGGGCTGGGAACACAAACCCTGTGAGGAACCCCTGAGGGAGCTGGGGGTGCTCAGCCTGGAGAAAAGGAGACTCAGGCGTGCCCTCATCACTCTGTACAGCTCCTGAAAGGTGCCTGTGCTCAGGTGGGGCTGGGCTCTTTCTCCAGAATGAGAAGAGTCTCAAGCTGCTCAAGTCCCAAGGGAAATATAGGTTGGATATTAGGAAAAAGTTTTTTAAAGAAAGGGTGAAAAAGAACTGCAACGGTCTGCTTGGAGAGGTGGTGGAGTCACCATCCCTGGATGTGTTTAAAACCAGACTGGATGTGGCACTGAGTGCCAGGGTTAGTTGAGGTATTGGGGCTGGTTTGGACTCAATGATCTTGGACGTCTCTTGCAACCCAGTGATTCTGGAATTCTGGGACCCTGTTGAGGTTCCAAGCACCTGATGCTTGCCCTGAACTCCTGATTTTGTCTTTTATGAGGAAAGGCTGAGGGAGCCCCAGCTGAGAGGGGCCCTCAGGCCTGGCTGGGCCTGGCTGCAGGGAGGGGCAGAGCAGGGCCCAGGCTCTGCTCCGGGGCCCAGCCATGGCACCAGAGCCACGGGCAGGGCCTGAGCCCAGCAATTGCCCTGCACAGGAGGCACAACTTGTGCCCTGGGCAGTGCCCAGCCCTGAGCACATTGCCCACACAGCCTGGGGGCTCTCCTCCCTGGGGCTGGGGCACAGCTGGCTGCACACAATGCTGTGCCCTGGGCTCTGGGATGGCCCTGCTGGAGCAGGGAGGGGACACCAGGTGCCCACTCAGCTCCTGCAGCCTGGGCCAGTCTGTGACAAACACACCCAAACCAGCACCAAGCACAGAAACCAAAATGTTTACCTTCACAAACGTGGGTTACAAAAGAGAATTAAATCAGCTGATGCTGCCCAAAAGCACGGCTGAAGCAGGTGGTGGGTGGACACCACCAGCCCTTGTTTGGATAATTTGAGGTACTCCTGATGCTTTATCCCTGCTGAGGACTGTGCCATGTACCCAGAGCATTTCAAACATGGGGATTTTGCTTTCCCCTGTAAATTGTAGTGTAGGGAGACACAAATTCATTTTGCTCCAATTAAAGTTGGAGAATGACAGTGCTGATGGTGGGGACTGAAGCTTTCCCCGGTTCCCATTAAGTTAGCTGGATATTCCAGGTTTTTTATTTCTATTTTTAATGAGCTATTATAATGAGCTAAAACAAATGGCAATGCTTGCCAGGAGCTTTGCAGTGTAATTGCTAATGGGAGAATGAAAATATATTTGGAATTGTTTGTAGAAATCTTTGGATTAAATGTGTTTATTTTTGAGTGACTTACCTCCCTGTCCGAATATTAACAGTAGATTCACAAAACCCTGTCTCATTTGCCAATGGCCTTAGGAGCCAAATGATTTCCTGCTGCTGAGCAATTTTGTTGCTAGAGTATTGATATTACCAAGTTTTCTACATAACCATATGGTCAAGAATTTTGGAGGTGAGAGGCCATGAAATGGAACAAATACCTCTGAGGTTTCGGGGTTTGTTCTTTGCAGTTATAAACCCCATGTTATGTAATTTAAGATAATTATTTTTATGAGCAGGCAGAAATGATAAATCATAGCAAATACTCATATTTAGTAGCAGAGACCTTCTCTTTTCCCCAAACTGTGCTTTCACAAGGTCACATCCAGAGCAGGAGTGTCCAGAAGGGACCAGGCAGGGGAAGCAAAGCCTGAGAGCTCCCAGTGCCCTCAGCTGCAGCACCTCCACTGAGAATGTTTTGTGCAGCCTGGGTTTGAGGCTTTGAACAAACTGGAATTTTTGTGTGAGACCTGTCTTTTTTATATTGACTCTGAAAGGAATGAGGGACTTGTCTTTACAAACAAACTGTGGGTCTGCTGGTGAATAAAGCTAGGTACTGAGAGATTAAAGAAGCAGTGGGAAGGATTCCACTGATTGATAAATGGGATGAGAGATGTGTCTTTACAAACTGTAGGTCTGCTGATAAATAAAATTTGATTCTGAGAGATGAAAGGAGCAATGAGAAGAACCATAAATTCCATAAAGAATTCCACTGAATGACACAAGGAAAAGACAAAGGGGGAGTTATACATTATAAGGGGGTCTAAGATATTAGATTTTTCAGGGAATTTGTACCTCTCAAGTACCTCAGCCAATGGGGAAAGAGAGAGGAACATGAAGCCAGAAAATTGGGATAAAAAGGAGGCTATATCCTCCAAAAATTTGAGAGACCCCAGGGAAATGCCCCATGACCTCTCCCTTTATTCAGATAAATTACAGGGCTCCTCTGTCTCCTTTTTGGACATAAACCTCTAGTGTTTGTGGATTAATTTTCCTGACAAGTCCTTTGGTTAAAATGACAACCTCTGTCACAGAGTGCCGGAGAGATGTTCAGCACTGCATTTGGATCATTCCCAGAGGAACAAACCATAAGCAAATGGTTTCTTTAAAGAATCCAGCTTCCCTTCATTCGTATTCAATTCCATGGTCATTTTCCTGTGGTAGAGTCAGGAAAATGAGGGTTATCTCAGCTGCTGGGCTGGCTGCTTGTAGAGCAGGCTTTAATTCTGTCTGGGTTTAGCTGGAGCCCCTCTAACTGGGCCAGGGAGCCACTGGCTCATCCCTGAGCATGAGATTTGCTCTTTGAGATGATGCACCTGAGCACCCATTTTTCATCACGGAAAGATCCAACCTGTCATTGTGGTTGGGAGAAACTCCCAAGCAGCTGGACTTGGCTGTGCTCTGGTTGGAGAGCACTTAGATGTGACAGCCTGGAATAAAGGCTGCATGGAAAGAGAGGAACAACCTCCTGCCAGATGGGAGCACGATGCTGCCAGGCTGTGACCTGGTGTGTGTGAGGGAGGAAAAGCACCACTAGCAGCATTTTTTTCTCCCAAAACAGGAGTTCCTTCCTTTGTGCTGTGGGCCGGCACTCAGCAGGTGGATGTGGGTGTGGATGTGGGCACCTTCCATTGCTGATGAAATCAGAACAATATTTCTGATCTCCCCAGTGCCATTTCCACCCAAAAGTGCTACTCCAAGACCTCGCTACCCATCTGTTTTTATTTTTCTGTTGTCTTTTTGAATCATGATATCACAGAACCATTAATGTTGGAGAAGACCTCCAGGGTCATCCAGTCCAACCTTGGACTGATTCATGTCCGTGATCCATTCTTAGTGCTCTTTCTTGCTCACACCTGCCTTTTATTTTCACTTTGGACTTTTTCCTCTTTTTTTAAACATTTCTTTCTCCTTTCTGGAGAAGAAAGAGTGCCATCACCAAAAACAGATTTCTCTCAGGGGAAAGATTCCTCCAGTCCCTGCAAACCCCCTCCAAAATGAGTCCCCACATTATACAGAGAACTGCATGTCAGGTGATAGCAGAGAGCTGTATAACAGATGATAGCAAAATGATTTTATTTCATTCCATTCTGAGCATGAATAGCATTGTCCCAATTTTTCATTCCTGCAGGCTCTCACTCTGGGACTCTTCAGCAGCTCTGCCAGAGTATGAGGAAGGCTCAGAAGTCCGTGTGAGTGTTTACCTTCACAAATGTGGGTTACAAAAGCAGCCCTTAGCTCTCCATCCCTTTTTAAATCCGAGGGAAGCGATACAATAGGGAACACTGATGGCAAAGACAGGAAAACCATGGCAGGGGGAGGAAAAAAAAATAAAAACATCAGAAAGGAGATGAAAAAGCGCAGCAGGTAAGAGTGAATTGTCAGTGTCTGACTCCTCGGGAGCAGGAGCAATTTATCAGGCGGTGACTCAGCCGGAGTCTGGAAGGAGGAGAGCGCAGCGCTGCCTCCCGGCTTTGATCCCTGCATCCCGGAGGGCTGGGATGCAGCCGGGACCGCTGAGTCACCGCGGGGCCGGGCACATCCCGGTTCTGCACCCCGGCAGCTCCACACCGCCCGGCCTTTCCTATTGACCCCTGGCATCACCTAACACACACATTTCCCAGCCCTATTTCACTGCCTTCTCACTGGTTTTGCAGGTTTAATCTGCATCCCAGAGATAAACGGGGCTTTAAGGGAGGTGTGGAGAGCTCGGCCTGCGGTAATTGCAGAGCCAATTTTGGGATTGCACGAGGTTTACAAAGCTGGGAGAAGTTCCTACAGCAGGGCTGAAATGAGGGGATCATAAGCAGCCGTGCTGTATTGATTAATGCTCTCATGTGCAAGATAAGGCCAAGGATCCTGTACCTGCTGTACTGCTTTTATCTGCTGTGCCTAATTGGAGTTTTAGCCTGGATTTTACGTATTCCATCAGTAATGAGTTAATTGTATATGCCAAATGGATAATGAAGTTATTAGCAGTGGGCCTGAAAACCACAGAGGAATTATCCAGGAGGCTGCTTTCTGCTCTGGGTCCTGGCTGGTTTGATGTTAAATTGATATTAATTTGAACACTGATGTCACTCTGTTGTGTGTTGTGTAAACACTCAGCTTTGCTCAGCAGTATTTTCACTGTTCCTTGGTTCAATGTGGCTTTCTGAGGAGGAAGGGAAAGCCTTGCTTGCCCATGGCCAGCTGCACATTTTAGCTTAGGTGCAAGATTCCTGATGGGGGTAAAAAAAAGAAAAGGTAAATCCCAAGGGAAGAGCTCTGCTGTAAAGCCTGTCAGTGCAATCTGCCAGACAGCCTGGGATTTGGGCTTGGAAAAATCCCATTGCAGTAATCCATTAATCCATGAAATTACCTATAAGCTTTTCAATATGAGGAAGTCCTTCAATGAGATGCCAATTTTTTTTTTTTTTAATTTGTATTTAACATTTATGACTCCTCCTGGTGCTTGATTTTCTTTTATCCACTGCCCTCTACAGGTCTCATGGATAGAGTTAGACTGAAGGAGATGAGGCTGCAGCAGTGGCTTTATAAGAACTGCAGAGATGCTCTCAGAGCTGTTTTCTATGCTCTCTGGGAAGGGAAAAAACATTTACAGTGGGAGAAGTTCGGGTTTTAATACAGTGCTGGGAAATTCCAGCTTTTATGGGTACAAAAGCAGGATACAGCATTCCTTCCTAAAAGCCTCCCTGCTTTATTCCAGGTGGTAAAAGCTATGCCACAACACTATCAGAGCATCAAATGTTTATCTGTTTATCCCTTCCTAACAGTGTATTCCTGTTAAAAACCATTTCCAGGGAGACATCATCCTTGAGAAATGCTGCTGAACATAAAATCTTGCTCTGAGTAAAAGGAAGGGTGAATTCCAGGCTCCTGGTGGTTCCCATGTCCTCACGGAGGGCCTGTCCCTCTCTTGGAGACTGAGAAAAACTGGCTTTCCATGGATTTTCCTTACATTTAGTGCACAGGAAGTGAAACTGCAGCATGTTCCCTCATAGGGATGTTTGGGAATTGCTCTCCTCTTTCTTGGCTGCAGCATTCCTGAAGTGATTTGCATCTTAATAGCTTTGATGCTGCTATCAAAGGATTTTGGGGGAAGGACAAAAAGGCAGCAGCGTGGAATGATTATGTGAACCTCTCTTCCCAGAGAAACTCGGCAGAAAATAGAAATATTGGCTTTAAATCATGCCAAGGCTTCAGTTCAGGCTTTGCTGTGCCCGTTGGTGCTTGGCATCGCTCTGAGAAATGGATATGAATTCAGATTTAACTCTTTAGTGGGCACCACTCAGCAGAACTGCTGCAATCCCAGGGCTTGGGCAGTCAGGGCAAGGGCAACATGTTGGTGTTGAGTTAGGAAAACTATCTCAGACTTCTCTGAACACCCTTCTGTGAGGGGTTTTTAAGACATTGTGGTGTATATTTGAAGTTAAATCCAGTGAGGAGCCTGCTGAGGGAATTTTTGGATGGACTAAAGTATGGTGTAGGAGGGAGCAGTTCCTGGTGGGGATCCCACTGTCTGCAGCCTGGGGCTGGAGTGGCTGCTGGAACTGCCACACCATTCCTGGATTTGGTGGTTCCATCCTCCAGGAACAGTTTCCATGCTCCCAGAGCTCCCTGCAGTGCAGAGCAGTGTGCAGGGGACAACAAGGACAGTCCTTCAGAAGTGACCTGAACTGGAGCACTCTCCCATATCAGTATCTCCATCCTCACCAGGAGAACAGGATTAATCCCAGATCTCTGGTGCACTAATTAGGTACCTTTGTAGATTTATATATCATCCTTATCTCTGTGATTTGTCTCTCCCATGCACACCCTTTAATTTATTTTCCCTGTTATAGATAATTTTAAAGGCTCTGTGGTTGGAGCTTTGGTTGAATTGTATCTCAGCACTGGGGCACTCCTCCCCAAAGTGGATTTGTTCCTAAATCATCCTCCCCAAAGTCCCTGCATCTGCACAGTGATACAAGAAAAGGCTCAGAGGTAACCAGAGCTGGCTCTGCTCACCATGGCACCCAGAATTTGTCAGCTCAGTTTGAAACTTAGCTGGGCATGATGGAGAGGGAAAAGAAATTTTCATTGCTCTGCAGCTTTGTATTCTTCTTAATTTCCCAGTTGATTGGGGATTTGGGGTGTCACAGAAGAATTTGTCTGGTATCAAAATCTCAAAGCACAAATAAGCCACTGCACATTGTCACTTACAGCAAAATGTTCTATTTTGGTGAGGTCTGTGGGATTTACACAGAAAGGAGGGTGGAAATGTTGGCCACTTTACAGTTGTGAGCACAGAAATGAGGGTAAGGAAAGGGTAAAATATTCAGGGAGAATGAATCCAAACAACCTCAGGTTCCAGTAGGATGGAAAAGGCTGGGTGGGTACATTTAGGATGCAGGCAGGTATAGGACAGAGGTCTGTGCTCATGAGTTACAGACCCTCTGAGAAAATGAGAAAAGAATGTTCCTTCCTTGGATTCCAGGAGAAATTTCTCCATGGAAAAAGGTGCTCAAGCCTTGGCAGGGAAGTTTGGAGTGCCCAGCCCTGCAGGTGTCCCAGGAAGGGCTGGAGGTGGCACTCAGTGCTCTGGGCTGGGCACAAGGTGGGCATCAAGCACAGGGCTGAGAGGGCTTTTCCCAGATGAAGGATTTTATAATTCCATGATTTTTTCTCTAGTATTTTCCCAGACAGCAGCTCTTGTCCTCAGCAGCTGCTGCTGGAAGCTCCTGACTGGCTTTGTCCTCTCCTTGGCTGCTTCTCTGCCTGTCCCTGTGTACTGGGATGTGCCAGGGAGGATCAGCTCTGAAATTCTGGTGGTGCTTTACACTGGCTTCAAGCCCAATTTGTATTCCTGGGCTTCCCACTGGCCCTTGGGACTGCTCTGCCTTCACCCAGATCGTGCCCATCCCAATATCTGGGGAGAAATGTCCGGGGGTTTTATTGCTGCTCTAACAGAGCCAAGTTTTCTAAGGGCAGATGTTGAGAGGATGATAATTCAGGTGGCAGCATCAGCCTGAAAACTCTGCCAAGAACACATCAGCTTTAAGCCAGAGCAGGATAAAATGTGTAGAATCTGTTAATTGCAGGCTGTTGGATTTCTGGATCAGAACTGACTTTTCCAGGGAAGAGAGTCAGGTCTAATTTTGCTCTCGTTTTCCCCAGGTAATTGTGTCAGTCAGGATACACTTCCCACAAATTCATTGCTCTTCCCATTAATTCTGCCCACAGATGGCTTTGCTGTGTAACTCCCTCCCTGCACGCCTTTGTGTGGTGACAGGCTGGTATAAATCCTAATGTTCTCCTTCTAAGATACAACAGAGGTGGATTAAAAGCAGTTCCTCTTGGCTGAGCACTCAGCTCATGGAATTCTCCTGCCTTCACATGAGCAGAAGGTACCCAGAAACACAGAAAAGGACATTGCTGCCCACCCAGACAGGCACCAACAGATCCCTCAGGATGCTGTCAAGTGTCTGCACCTTCATTTATCACTTCCTTGACATACCCTTGAACAGGATTTACAACTGGCAGAGCCCTAGGTTCACATAAATGTATTTATGAAATAAAATGCAGCAGGGAAACACAGTTCTCCTTAATTGCTGATCCCTTGGCACTGTGATTCCTTGCTGAGCCTCTGTTCAGGATGAAAACAGAGAGCTGCCCAGCTCCAGCAGTGCCTGGCTCACTTGGCCATTGCTGCATAATTTTGTTTGGGTTTGTAATTGCTGCTTAAGGCGGTAATTAATTCAAAAATATGGAATTTGCCACATCTCAGCTGAGGCTATTCAGGCTGGGGAGCAGAGGATCTGGAGAGGAGGAATAGGATCTGGGCTGGGTGGGAAAGGTGGCTACAGGGACATTGGCTTGGGGTCTTTGTTCTCAGCAGCACAGCCAGAAATAAAAACCTCCCAGCCTGGAGCTGACCCACAATGGGCTCAGATCTGAATCACCTTTTCTCTTTCATCACCATTTGAAAGCTCTGGGATCTCTGCTTAAAAAGGCTTCTGGGTTGTTTACCTTGATGGAGACCAAGATGATCCTCAGGCTACTCCAACCACTCAGGTACCCTCAGAGCCCAGTGTTGGCTGAAATGATTTGTCTGGAATCAAATAGAATTTTTATTTTTGGGAGGGTTTTTCCTGTTTTGGTGTTTTTTGTTTTTGTTTTTGTTTTTTTAATTTTGGTTTTGTTTTGGGTTTTTTTTTGGATTTTTTTTATTCTAATGGGAGCGGAATTCTGGCCAGGTTGATTTTGATTTTTCTCCCAAATTAGCTTTTCTGCTCCCTGGTTTAATCTCTCCTTCACAAGGCTCCCATGAAGGCAGCACTCCCTGGTGTCTCTTTCCCCCAGATCAGAGCCTTGGCTGTGATTCCCAAAGGAAACTGCCCCTCTGCACTTGCAGCAGTGGAAACTTTTAAGGTCACAAACCATTCAGGGATTTCCAAACTGGAATGCAGTATTTCCTAAAATTTGACAATCTTGAAATGTTCTCTCCTTTGGGAACAATTATATTAAATCCAGGCAAAAGAAACTGTTTTAAGTAGAGACTGATGTAATTCACCCAGACCAATGCTCGTGGACAGATCTTTTCCTTTTGACCTCAATGTCCCTGGGGGACATCCCCAAAATCCAGGGGAAGAACCTCCACATACTCCAAGGGGAATAATCTGCTGTTTGAAAGGGAGAATGGAATTTACTGCCAGTCATATATCTGCAGGTCAGTTTAGCAGCTTCTCTGCCAAGTCCTGGCCTCTCTCTCTGGATGTTAAGTCAGGTTTAGTCACCAGACTGGATTTGGCACAATTCACACCAAAACCAGCACATGGTCCCCAGTGACAACTTGCAAATGGAACATTCTCCCAGTTCCTCGGCCACATTCCAAGGGCAGAGAGGAGTCTCCTGCCCCACTGGCCTTGGCCCAGCCGTCTCCAGAGCCCCTGGAGCTGTTGGACACCTGCACCCAGCAGAGCCCAGGCCAGCACAGCACCAGAGCTGCCTTCTGCAGAGGCCCTGTGCTCATCAGCAAGGTGACATTACAGCTCCTGTGGAGCCCAGAAATAATTCCAGCTGGAGTTTGGCCAGGCTGGGGACTGCACAGACACTGTGCCTTGCTCTTATTCCTTGTTCCAGCAGCAGCTCTGGAGGGGCTGGGCAGGGAATGAAGGACAGTGGGATGAAATGGTTGAGGTGGTTTTGGATTATTTAATCTCTAGGATGAAAATGCCACAGTTGTTCCCAGATCCATAATTTACTTGGGCAATTCATTCTGTAACCCTTTTTTTCAGGTTCAGGCCAGCATTAGATGGAAAAGTGCTGAAATCCCAGGCTATGCTGAGCTCAGGAACTCTGAATTTCATTTTAGGGCTGGATATTTTTTATTTGGCTGTGGAGCAGGTTGCTCAGGAGGGACACAGGCATCTGCTGATGTGCTTCTGTCCCTTGATTTGGAAGTGCCAGTCTGTCCTGCCCCAAGATCACCTGGATACACACTGATAACTCCAGGTCATCCCCAGAGGGCAACATAACCTTGGAAGTGTCATGTGGCAGAAATTGGTGCTCTCCACTAATAGGTTGGGTTGGTTTTTTAATGTTCTAGAAACAACCCAGAGCATTCAGAAATTCCAGAACGCAGTTTCAAGGTATAAATCAGACAGAATAATTTAATTACATGACCTGAGAGACATTCTGAGCAACACTTCTTTTTACATGGTATTGAAATGAAAGGTGTTGTCAGTGACACTCTCTGGGTGCTGGAGTAGCAGAGAACTAGGCTGAAAAGGTTAAATATTTCTCCAGCACTGTTCTGCTGCTGCTGGAAGGGATCTTAAAACCGATCTCATTCCCACCCCTGCCATGGGCAGGGACACCCTCCATTATCCCAGGCTGCTCCAAGCCCATCCAACCTGGCCTGGAACACTTCCAGGGCTGGGGAATCCTCAGGTCTCTGGGCAAGTTTCCCAACCTTCCCCAGTTTCCCAGCAGCACAAAGAGATTTCTGCACTCAGCCTTTCAGGCTCTGAGGGAAATTCAGGAAATTATTCCTGATATTGCAGAAGTGTAGCAGGAAAGTCAGACTGTCCCAGAGGTTTCTGATTTTGGGGAACCAAGACCCTGAGGCCCTGCTGGAAATGCCCCCAGGGAGGTGAGCTGGAGGATCTCACTTGCAGAGGAGCCACAGCAGGAGCAGGGAGTGAAGGCTCACCCAGCTGAGGACAGGGCAGACAAGAGCACAGATTGCTGGGATCAGAAGAAGAGTGAAGTGGAATTAAGGCTCTGTCTGAGGGGAAATGAGAGGAGTGAGAGCATCTCTGCCTCGTTCTGCAGGGACAGATCACTGGGGGTGTGTGCAGCCCAGGGTGAGTGAGGCACTAACAGGGGACACTGAGATGTCTCCTTTGTCCAGAGTGGGGCTCCCCCAGCACTGCCTCACATCCAGATATTTCCAGAAGTGTGACCAAATGGGCATGGACAGGATGGACAATGGACAGGAGCAGGGACTGGCAAGGGGAGCACTTGCAGCCTGAGTTTATCCCAGATCTGGTCCTGCCTGTGGCTCTTCTGCAGCCAAGATCCCCCAGCTCACCTCCCTGCCCAGCTCTGGGTACACTTACAGCAGCACATCAGGGCTGGTTTTGCCTCAAAATCTTTTCAGGGCTGTTGTTACCCCAAATCTTTCCTCAAAAGTCTCTGGGGGAGTTCATTTGACTTTCCTGCTACACTTCTGCAATATCAAGAATAATATTCTCCCCAGCCTGCAGTGCTTTGAGTTTCCCTCACAGCCTGGAAGGTTGAGTGCAGAATTCTCTTTGTGCTGCTGGGAACTGGGAATTCCCCAACCCTGGAAATATTCCAGGTCAGGCTGGATGGGGCTTGGAGCAGTCTGGGACAGTGGAAGGTGTCCCTGCCATGGCAGGGATGGCATTTAAGGTCTGGGTGGGATTTAGGGTCTCTTCCAACCCTAATCACTTTGGGATTCTGTGATTCTATGAAGAGAAGGTGTTCAGGGAATTGGAATAAAAGCAAAAGGCTTTTCCTGCATTTGGTTTTGCTGTCCAAGAGGAATGGTGCTGAAATGCACACAGCACTGTTTGCTGCAATTTGAGGGATAGGCACCAAGGCACAGGACACTTTTTCTCTGTCCCTTGCTGTGTGATTTAGCAGCTGAAGCACAAAATATTCCTTCACTGGCATCTTTTGTCCCCCCCCTCTGAGTTTTGGAATCTTGAGTTTAAGCAAAGAAACAGCAAAAAGAGGTTTTTAAGGAGAAGCTTGAAAAGTGAATGGGCAAAATTCAGAGCTCTGTGGAGGTTATTCCCCTTCCCATTTTATTTTGTGGTGCTGCTTAGATTTTATATACTCAGTGTGAATAAACAGGAGAGTCCCTGCAGGTGGATGAGCCAGGGAAGATGGGATTAGGGATAAAAGAGCTGAGCCAGCTTGCTGTTCCCTGTCTCTTTTGCCACCTCTTGTTCTCCAGCTCTCCTGTGGAGTCCTGCCATTATAGCTATCCCAACTTTTTATTTCTCCAGCAAAGTCAAAAGGAATTTAAACCTGAATATACTTGGGAGTGAATCTTAAAGGAGTCTTAAAGCACTCAGATTTTGCAGGCAGAAGGATCTGAAAGAAGTTTAAGTGTCCTTGGCTTAGTCTGTCATCAAATCAGAGTCTGGGAGGTTTTCTTTGGATGAAGCTGGAAAAGCCATTGCTCTGAGGGGGGATCATAGGCAGCAGCATGAGCAGGGGAGTTTGGCTGTTGGCTTCGTGTTTACTGCTGGGTTTGGATGTGTTTAGCTGCTTTAATTACCAGGGTAAACAAAGCCATGGCATAATGAACCCATCCTTAGATGCTGATTAAGGAATAATCTGTGTCAGAATTTTCAGTGCAACGAGGCAGTGACATTGTGACATTCTAAGTGGTCTGTTCAGCATTTGAAAAATTCTGTCTAGAACGGGGCTGGGAGGTGGCATCAGACGCCAACCCTGGGATGGGGCCAGCTGCTTGAGCAGAGAATTGATTTTAAACCATGGAATTCTGGAATGGTTTGGGTTGGAAGGGATTTCAAAGGCCATCCCATTCTACCCCTTGACGTGGGCAGGAACACCTTCCACCTTCCAGAACCTTCCACTGTCCCAGGCTGCTCCAAGCCCCAAGGTCCAGCCTGGCCTTGGGCACTGCCAGGGATGCAGGGGCAGCCACAGCTGCCAGAGCCTCACCCAGCAAAAGATTTCTGCCCCATCCCTCACCAAAATATCCCCTCTTTCAGTTGGATCCTGTTCCTCCTTGTCCCATACCTGCAGTTCCCCATGACGATTTAACTTTAAAAAACTTTAAATATTTAACTTCAAAAAGTTAAATTATTTAATTTGTGCACTACCATGGAGGACATGGCCAAAAAAAGAAAGAAAAATAAGAGAGCTTGTAGTAGTTCTGCAAACAAATAGATGCATTCAGAACAGTCCTTGGAGTGAAACTTCTGCCTCCCTCGATTTAATAAAGAACTCAAAAAGCTGTGACTGTGGTGCTGTACTGCACAATTCACTGGCAGGAGAATTTAATATGTATTCAGTCTATTCATTTTTGCACCTGTGAGCCACCAAAGTGTGTGGTTTGTGACGGCTATGAAAGCACCTCTCCATTTCTCCCCAGGAGAACATTTGTCTCAGTAATTATTACAAGGCAGGCAGGAGTTTCAGAGGGCAACTTTCAATTTATTTCTTTTTTCTTAGTTGCTTTTCTGCATTGTTTGCATTCCTTTAAAACAAGGGGTGGTAGGGGAAAGCTGCTGAGTGCAGCAAAATCGGGTTATGAGAGATGTAGCAGAAGATTTTGTGCCTGTGGAATAATTTTTTCCAAATCTTTTTCTCAGGGTTAGATGGAATATGGGCTATATTTTAACAAATTAAACAACCTTGTCTTCCCCAGCCCTCCACACTCTAAAAGCCTGGCAATTTAAATCCAACCAGAGGAAGTCATGTAGGAAAATGAAAATAAAATAAAATTTAGTGGTTTGGGTTTTTTTTGTTTTTTGTTTTTTGTTTTAGACATGGGGATTCCTCCCTAATCTCAGCTTTGAAATTGTACCATGGTGCCAGGAACCTTTCACAGTCAAACACTTCACTGCTTCATTTTCCATTGTCTGCCTCTTGCTGAGACCAAAGTTTGAGCCTGCACCAGGTGAGGTTCTTATTCTGAAGCTCAGTATGAATGAAAGAAGTGCCAAGAGTCAGAGCTACCAAACCCTTCCACTAAGTAGACCCAAGAGTGCTTTCTTTGATATTTAATTTGATAAGTAGAACCCAAGGCTTACTCAGTGTCATGCTCAATGCAGCTCCAAAATTTCTCACAAACTCTTTTCTTTTGGTAAATAAGTCACTGCTGCTGATATTAGTTAATCTTGGCCCTATAAAGTTGGTTTTTAGGGATTTTTTTTTTTTTTTATTTTTTTTTTTTAAAGTTATGAAACAAGACATCAAAGAGGCACGAATCAGAGTTTCCCTTCCTTGCAAAATAAATACCAAATTTCTCTTTGAAGTGGAATCAAAGCCAGGGAGTCTGCAGCTGATTTGAGAACCAAGACAGGTATCCTGTGAGAGAGGCAAATCCCAGATTTGGTGGTGACAGAGACATCTTTTTTTAAATACTTGTGTTTCTTGTGATTTTCCCCTGACTTAAGGCAGTTTTACTCACCAAGAGTCTGCAGCTCATGGATTTCTGTGTTTACATTGCAAAGGAAATGCAAGCAGAGCAAGGAAAGATTGGATCTGCTCTACCATATCATCTTTAAGACATAAAGGAAAAAATAATGTAAATAATAGAACCACAGGCTTCTAAAAATACCTTGAGAAGCGTGACCCAGAAGCTTCCCCTTGGATTTGAAGGGAAAGGAGGTATCACGAAAATCCATCTCATTTCACTGCTTGGGGGAATGGCAGCTTGGTGCTGGTTTGGTGAATGGAACTGAGCATTAATGAGTGATCAAAAATATGTGATGCATCTGCATATAATTCTGAATACTGAAAAGTAGATTCATATTTCCTTGGGGGCTTCCCAAATCTTTAACTTAGCAATGTTGTTTCTTAGAATCACAGAGTCTCAGGATGGTTTGGGTTGGGAGGGACCTTAAATCCCACCCAGTCCCACCCCTGCCATGGGCAGGGACACCTCCCACTGTCCCAGGCTGCTCCAAACCCCAAAGTCCAGCCTGGCCTTGGGCACTGCCAGGGATCCAGGGGCAGCCACAGCTGCTCTGGGCACCCTGTGCCAGGGCCTGCCCACCCTGCCAGGGAACAATTCCTAATTCCCATTATCCCACCTGAATTTCTGCCCTTTCTGTTTGCAGCCATTCCTCCTTGTCCTGTCACTCCACCTTCTAATGAAAAATCCCTCTCTGGCTTCCCCCTTTGAAAACTGGCAGGATTTCTTTCAGGTACTGGAAGGAAATTTCATCCCCAACTCTCCAGATGCAAAAAAGAAAGACAAACTGCTCATTTTTCCCTGTTAGTGTTTTTCCTTGAAACTACACCAGCTTTATTGTCCTGGTGGGGTTTATATTCCTTAGGGTTCTGGTGGGTTTTATGCTTCAATTTTTGCCTGAGATTCCAAAGTCTTCCCTCCTTTTAGCCCTAATTTTGGCTGTCAGTCGTTGAATGAAGATAAAATCTAAATGCAGGTTTTCTTGGATAATTCCAGTAATTTTTTGGCTTGTTATGGCCATGTTTTGCCTTTCTTAGGGTTAAATGTCATTGTTACCTTTTCTCTATCTCTTCCAAAAAGCATAGATTTGATAAAACCCTTTCAGAAGTGGGACCCAGGCAGGGAGCAGCACTGGGGATGCAGCTTCCCCTCACCTCTCACTTCCCATCTTCCCATGTGTCCCTGACCTATGAGTACAGATAGAAAGAGGCAGCAATTAGTGGGAGTTTTGCCAAAAAATGGGTGGATTTATGGCAGCAGAACAAGTCAAGTTAATCAGGAGCACCCCACAACCTCTATTCCTCCACCAAGTGTATGTCTTGTTCCAGGGCTGGTTAGGGTGGGTAATTTCTATTTTAAGGGAAAGAGTCACAATTTTAAAAACACTTTTTCTATCTAATTAAGGTGCTATTTTATTTATTTGGAGTGGGATTTAAGTTCCTTTCCAACCAATTGATATCTGGTGTATGAATATTAATTTTGGAGAAGGACAAAAATATGAATGAGGCACAGACAGATGTCCCGACAAATGGGGAAAGGGTAGCAGAGAAAACAGGAAACAGTGGAAGGAAAAAATACATTCTGAAGCAGTTAATTAAAATCTGGCTGCAAGGCAGTAGCAGGGTGATGGATCACGATGATCAGCAGAGCAGATCCAACCTATGAATATTCATTGTGAGAGCTCTCTCCTGCTGATCTCTTGGCTCCAGAGAAGGTCAGGCCCTCGTTGCTTTTCTCAAGGAAATTGAGAAAACAGGTGTGGGCAAAGGAGCTGGAGCAGGATTTGAGATGGAAAACATTTTGTGATGAAAGGTGGCTGAACTCTTGGACCAAGAGCAGGCAGATGTTCCAGGATAATGGGATGCAGGCTGGCACTGGCACAGCTCAGGCTGAGTGTCCAGCTGCAGGATTGGAATGGAGCTGCCTTTAGCTGGGCTTTAATTAACAAAACAGAGCAAAGCTAGGCACAAACAGAAGTTGTTTGCACTGACAAGAGGAAGCCTTGGGAAGCAATGCTCACAGCCACTGGAGAAAGGAGGCCAAGATCTGGAAATTTCGGAGCGGTGTCCTGCTACTGTGACCTGCAGGGAGGGGACACAGGGGACACGGGGCACCAGGGGACACAAAGCAGCTGTTAAAAGGCAGAAATGGAGAGCTGGAATAGCAGTTCTCAGTTCCCTGTGGATTCCCATGGGAGCTCATGCTCCTCAGAAGTTTGTTGTTGATGAGGGTTTGAGTTTTGCTGGGTGACGCCTACAAGGCTTCAATCCACAAAAAGAAGATTCCCAGTCTCTGAGATTTTAACTTCTCCAGGTTGGGAGTAGCAAAAAGATACAGAAGAAATAAATGGACCATAACTGAACTAAGACTAGGATTAATCTTTTAGGGTAGGGATTGAAGGAGAGGTTTTTGGTCCTGGATGACTCTGTGAGGAAACACTGCATGCTGTCATGCTCAGTGCAGGTCGAACAGTGAAGCACTGCCACCCTGAAGTAACCTGAGGGTTAAGATGGGTATTTTTGTTCTAGTTAAAAATTATGGCTAAATGTCCTTTGATAGTCAAAAAAGTAAAATTAATAAAGGGAGCCATTGGGAACAGCACAGACTTTGAAATGGAAAGTGCAATGTCAGTCAGAGGTGCACGTGGTGCAGGTGGGTTGCTCAAAGGAGAGACCTTGGTGACCTGCTGAAGGTGGAGAGCTGGGACAACAAAGATAATCAGAGGGGTGGAAGGGCTTACAAGGAACAGCAGCTGAGGCTGGACAAGGGAAAAATGAACTTTTTATGACACAAAAGAATAAAATCTTGAATATAGCAGGAGAGGGAGAGGTCGTGCCTTCTAGTGTGTATGGTTACTTTGCAGAGCTCCTTGCCTTTCAATCTACAAAAAGAAGAAGATTCCCAGACTCTGAGAGTTTAACATCTCTAGGCTGGGAGTAGCAAGAAGACACAGAGGAGATAAATGGACATAAACAGACTTCACTCCCTGGTCTGGGAAAAGATTGATCAGAGAAGCAAAGAATGAGGACCAAATTAGCATTGAAGATGAAGGGATCAATAACCAACAGGAAATTAAATGCTAAGAATTTTGCAATGTAGAACCAATGAATGAGAATTTCTTTGTGGTTTTTATTTATAAATATGGGGAAAGTCCGGTAAAGAACGATGTGTGATGGAATAATTTCTACTGCTCACCCTGGCTGTGTGGATGGGATGATTTCCATGGTACATCCTGGCCAGAATGAAGTAATGCCTGATTCTCTAACATTTAAAAGATGGTGCAGAGGGTTTCTTTTATTCCTGCAGTTTTGGCAACAGGGTCAAACTGGAGAGAAGCTGCTGGGGAGTGAGAAGTGGATTGATGAGAATTAGCTGCCTGCACTTGACATGTGGAGGTGACAAGGAATGGGCTAATATGAGGAGCAGAGACTCTGCTGATGTGTTTTGGGCATGAAAACCAATTAGCAGCACTGGTGAGGAGATGAGCTGGAGTCAGGGTGTGAAGGAAATACAGATAATCAGCTTGGGAGAGAGATCTTCACGTGTCACACTTGAGTCTGCAGGAGATGGGGATTAATGTGCTGCTCAGGTGGTGATTTGTGCTACTTGACTCCTTAAGGACATGTCTTTATGGAATTTTCTGGGCTTGTCATTTCTCACCCGCCTGGGCCACACTTCTAAGCTTTGGCTCTTCCAGCACTCTTATTAAGAAACACCTCTGGTTGTTCTAGGAGCTATGGATGAGAATAGATGAGCAGCTTAATCAGGAAGCTGATTTTTTATCAGCTTTATCACTGGGCTGGTACATTCTCCCTCCCACACCCACCCTTTTTCCATATAGTCTGGAAGTTCCTTCCTTGGGTGGAGACCAACTGGCAGAGAACAGGACAAATCTATGCATCAAAATACTCCACCACTTAATTAGTGAAGTGCATTTAATTAGTCCTAGAGATTAGCAAACAGAATAAAACTATCAAAATATAAAAAAATAGGCTTTTGCTGCTTTGGTAAGCTCCACCAGGAACATATAGAGGAGCAAAATATTATTTTCATCAAATATCCAATAGCACAGGAGCATTCCTTGTTGGTTTTGAATCATTTCACTTTTATGTCTCCAACAGAACAATCCAGGTTTTGATGGGATCTTAATTTAGAAGTACTTTCTGAATAGCAGTAAAGTGTATCCTGGAGCTAAAAGTTTTCTAGCTAAATATTAGGGTTTCTTACCAAAAGTGGTGTAATCTTGGTTGAAATTTGAGATACCACCGCTAGGAATGTTTAAATATGCACAGGACTCCTCACTCCTCTGGCCAGGGCTTCCCTGTTGCTTTGGCAACTTTGCCTGGACAAATTTGAGTCCCAGCTGATAGCAACAGTGGCTGTATCCTTGGCAGAGCTGATGAGCAGGATTTATAGAGAGCAAGGCATTCCTTGGCAGAATTAAAAAGGGAAAAATAAAAGGCAGATTTTGGGGGGAGGAAGGCTCTGCTCAGGAGCTGTGTCAGTGACATCCATTCCAAACAAGTAAAAGCAGAAGAATTTTCAGGAGAAATGTCTGTATCAACAGCTACAAAACTATTTCTTATTACTTAGTCCTGGACTTTTTGTGGGCTTAGAGATATTGAAAAGACAGAATTCTTTGCCTTTTCACATTCCAAGTATTTTAATTAATTTCTGAAGACTTATTTAATGATGCTGAGTTTTGGCTCCTGTGGATGATGCTGATCATTTTCAATAAGGTACAAGATGGTTCTATTTTTCAATATTGTCTTGGACTAATTAATGCCTCATTTAAATTCTCAGGCAATGAAGCCCTGATATTATTTTAGCTATTTCCCTTAATTGCCTTGGTATTGCAATTTGACTTTAATTTTATAATTATATATAAAAAAAAAGAAAGCTGTAAAACCTCTGTATCTAAAAAGTTTGTTAATGTTAATTTTGCTTTATGAAAACAATTGAACGTGGAGTTTCTAAGTCACTGCTTTCAGTCATGGAGATTTTTATCAGTTTGGGGGTGGAAATGAAGAATTGTGGCTGGATGGGACAGCAAAACACCTTTGCTCAGTGAGTTTGTGCTCATCAACAGCTACAAGGGGGTGTAGGCTACCAAATTCAGTAGGGATTTTGGAAATGTCCTGTAGTTGTACCTGTTACCCAATTTCTGTGTATAAACAGAAATGGGAACACACTGGAAATAGGAAATCCCAAGAACAAGAGGGTCTTCTATATAAACCCTACCCCTTGGTTGAGATTTCAGTCTTGGTTGCTTAAATTTGGTTGTGTGAATCTCAGGCACTGCCAGCAGAGTGAAAAGAAGCTTTAAATCCATGTTTATTTCTTATTTGTGCTCATGCACTGTCCATCAGAAACCAGCAATTGATTTCTAAGGGAAAACATCCTGTAAATGCACAAAAATTTCTTACACTCTGGAATTTAGTGAGCTCTTTACCTAAATGCAGGGTTTTTATGTTCTCCATGATGTTCTGGAATAGAAACCTTAGACTGGACAGTACGAACTTGGAAAGGGTTTCCCATTAAAATCCCCTAAAAACAGGAATGCTGGCTCCTTCCTGGAGCTGGAAGGGGCTGCCCAGGGAATTGGTGGAGTCCTCAGCCCTGGAAATGTTCAAAAGCCCTACAGATGTGTCATCTGGGGACATGGGTTAAGTGGTGCTGGTTGACAGCTGGATTTGTGAATCTTAGAAGGCTTTTCCCACCTTAACCTTTATGAAATTCCATAAAGAAAACAATTTTGTCTTTAACTGAGTTAGGGACAACTCTCAATTTGAATACTTGCAGATGGCAGGGATACAGTTTGTCCTGTGGGGTGTTCTGGACATGCTGAGTATAAAAAGAGAAAGCAGAGAATCCAGAAGGAACCTTCCCTGGCTGGAAGCAGGAAATTGATGGTTGCTACAAATAAAAGAGGGCTGCAGAAAGCTGAGTCTGTGTCCAAGAGAAGAAAATGGGAAAGAACAATATGTGGAAGATTAAACACTAAGGTGCCAGGAGAACGATTTGAGCAGGGCAGGAGAATGAAGGAATTCTTTCACAAGCACACCAGGTGCAAAAATCTGGCCACAGAGTTTGGCAGATGACTAATAGAGACACAAAAGGAACAGCCAGAGGAAATAAGGCTGGAATAGGAAAGCAAGATGAATATTTTGCATCTGTATCACCACAGAGAAGTTGGAGCAGGATGCCAAGCTCCAGTTTGGAAGGTGAGTCCTTCCTTACAGCCATGCTGTGCTTCTTTGGAGCTTTCACCAAGTGTGAGGGCAGAGAAATGCCTTTCCAAAAGCCCTGGCTGGGAATGCTGACCAGAGGCTCCCAGGGAATCTCAGCTGCCATGGGATGGAAAGTGAGGTGTCCCCACGGGGAGATGATGGATAAATGTTGGTTTCTCGGCTGTTTAGGTGGCCTGGAAAGGCCCGGGGTGGCCTTGGACAGCCCGCGCTTCAAAGGACGAGGAGAGACTTCTGATCTTTTCTTGGTCTCGGTGTTTATTAATTGTTTATCTAAAAGATTTTCTCTTAGCTTGACAGAGGTCTGCACAGCAGCTAGCTATGAGCACACTGAGAGCCCCCGGGGTGGTCACCTATCTTTATACTCGAAATTACGTATACAATATTTATCATTTTTCCCCAATACCTTTTACCCTTATTAACCAGTGCACTTTTAGTAATAACCAATCTCAAAGTGCTAACATCACTACAGAAGATGTTAGGAGGCCAAGAAGAAGAAGAAGAAGAAGGACAGGACACGCCCCAATTCTTCTATCTTACTTCTTTAGACCCCCCTGTACAGAAATCCTAAACCCTGTGTTTCACACTCTAATTAACCTATCCCTTCACCATTCACCCAGTGAAATCCCCCCATCCTCATACAGGTGTCGTCTCCTGTGCAGGATCAAAGTCCAGCCACCAGACACTTCTGGCAACATTCCAGGACTCCCGAGCCCCCCAAGGGTGGTCTCGGTCACTCTGCACCTCAGTCCTGAGGTGCTGAGATCCCACAGATAAACAAGAGGAATTTGGCAGCTTTGCCTTTGTCAAACACCTTCTGGGAAATCAGTCTAAGTGGACTTGTATCATTGATTGCTCTGCTGAGCACCACAGTTTGCTGCTCTTCACCTTCCAGCTGCCTTGGAGCTGAATCCATGGGATTCTGCTTTCCAGCTAAGGCTCTGTTGGAATTCTCTCTCCTTTGCTCACTTAGCAATGAGTTCCCTGTAAGTCGTTTGTAAATCCAGCAGCATTGGTGGATTTTACTGCTCACAAAGATGGCACAAATTTAGCACCGCACAACCTGCTCGCCAATTGTTCTTGTGACTCTGTCACTGAATCGTAAATACTTAGTGCAAAATGGGGAAAAAATTGTGTGATCTGTAGCATTTGCTTTGGAATCCCAGGAAGCATTTTGAAAAGTGGAGTGAGTAACGGGCAGTGTAGCACAGCTGATATTTTTAAAAATTGAGAAAATTTGAGGGAACTTTTTTTATATAAAGTTCTACTTTATGTTAACTCTTGCATAGCTCCCGCCATAGAATCATGGAATGGTTTGTGTTGGAAGGGACCTTAAAGCCCATCCCATTCCACCCCTGCCATGAGCAGGGACACCTTCCACCGTCCCAGGCTGCTCCAAGTCCTGTCCAACCTGACACTTCCAGGGATCCAGAGGCAGCCACAGCTGCTCTGGGAAGCCTGTGCCTTCTGTGCTGTTATATGCACAGATGTGTAAGCACAGAGCTCTTTACCTCTCCTTAAACTCCCCGTGTGCCTTGAAACCCTTTGCCAGCTCCAGGGGGAAACATCTGAATGCTGGTGCCCAGAGTCAGCCTTTTCCACACCTCCCATAAATCACCAGAAACACCTTTTATCATAATAAATGTAAAGCACAGCATTGGCCTCCAGATCTCTTGCTACAGTAGGAATGGGAATATTTTCACCTGGAGGCCTGGCAGGGTGAGGCTGGCTGGGTTTTAGCCTCCCCTGTTAGCGCATGATGGAGGAGCCGGCGTCGCGCACCTCCGAGCACGATGCCAATTACTTTCCCTGGCAAGCTGTCACCTGGCAGCCTGGCTCTGCTTCTGCAATTTCCCCTGAAGTATCTGAGACTAAACCATGCACAAACAAGGCAGGCCATGATTTATTTGGAATGATTGGTTTAGGTGCTGATTCTTGGGGGAAGGGTGCCTTAGGCGCAACATATTTAATATGCAGAGGAAATTCTGGTTTGGGATGGAGTAAGTGTTCAAGTCAAATTTGTTGTGTTATCTTGGCTTTCCTGTGCTGCCTAATTTCCCAGCTGATGCTTTCTGTATTTCCTGCATATTCCTTGTCACCTCTAAGTAGTTTTCTAAGTGGCAAAAAAAAGTGTGTTACAAAAACTATTTGGATTTAACCCCCTGGCAGTAGATATTGTCTCCCAGGAATAACTGATACAAGTCATGGAAATGTTCTACTTCTAACTCAGTTCATTGCAAAGCTCATTCCTCTTTTCTGATCACTCTACAGTGGTGTGGGAAACCTCCCATTGCATTTGCTTTTATAAATATCTGTAAATACATTTTCCATCATCTGCTGCTTTAAGGTGAAGTTTGGATTCAGAGCTATGGAAGGAACTTGATTTACAAAGAGTGCATTCAGTGCCAACATCTTCATGGTAGGCTAATACACAGTCATCTCCTGGTTCTCCTGCTCTTTGGAATTTCCTAATAATTCACCCCTGGGCTCTTAATTCCAGCAAGTTTAATTTCCCCCACTAGAAAACAAGGAATGATCCATGTTTATGTCTTGTGAAATGGCATTTACTTTGCTCTTGTTGAGGTAAGGAGGGAGGAAAGAGGAGAAAGGAAAGGGGAAAGGAAAGGAAAGGAAAGGAAAGGAAAGGAAAGGAAAGGAAAGGAAAGGAAAGGAAAGGAAAGGAAAGGAAAGGAAAGGAAAGGAAAGGAAAGGAAAGGAAAGGAAAGGAAAGGAAAGGAAAGAAGGAAAGGAAAGGAAAGGAAAGGAAAGAAAGGAAAGGAAAGGAAAGGAAAGGAAAGGAAAGGAAAGGAAAGGAAAGGAAAGGAAAGGAAAGGAAAGGAAAGGAAAGGAAAGGAAAGGGGAAAGGGAAAGGAAAGGAAAGGAAAGGAAAGGAAAGGAAAGGAAAGGAAAGGAAAGGAAAGGAAAGGGAAAGGGAAAGGGAAAGGAAAAGGAAAAGGAAAAGGAAAAGGAAAAGGAAAAGGAAAAGGAAAAGAAAAGGAAAAGGAAAACTCTCACGGTATTTTTCTCTGATTTATTCATTTCCTTGCCACAACGTAAGTTTTTAATTTAAAGAAGGACTTTATCAGTGTCTGAGACCCATTTTTGCAGTTTATCATGTCTTGTTCCAAGATTTTTTTTTTGCATTTTGAATTATTTGCAAAGCAGCCTCAGCTGCACAAATCCACCCAAACACCAATTTGTGTAATGGTTGTAGTAAAAAATGAGAACCAAGTTTCTTGTTTTGTAAATATATCTGCAGTTGGTTTAGATGGCAATAAACCATCAGTATTTAAAGTGTGATATTGGAAATGTGGATGCAGCGGGAAAGGAGTGTGGAGACCAATAGGACATCAAAAGTATTGGGCACAGATGATCTGAATTTGGATATGGACATGAGAAAAGTAGAGACAGCTTGGAAAGTGTAATGTTTTTATATTTTGTTCCTTATATAAATCCTCCCTTTTGTGGGATACCAGAGGCTCTTTAGAAATTATTTGTGGAAAAGAGTAATGATCCTTCTCCCTCAGGAGCTTTCAGCAATCTGAAATATATTAAAAACTCAGAAGCAACAAGATCCAGCCAGCCCTAGCCCAGATTCAAAGTTAATTGTTGATGTTTGTCATTCACAATGTAATCTACAAGCAGCAGGCATTAGTATATTTAGAAAATCTGTTTTTTCTGTCAAAAAAAAAAAAGTATTTTAAAGTGAAAAGAATGCCTTACTGAAGGATTGCTTGTGGAAGAGTTCCTTATTTTCTCATTTGCCTTAATTTAATTAAGACAATTATGAAAGTAGGGGATTGGTAACTTTCTGGAAGAGAAGTGGAGAAAAAGTAAAATTACATTAACATTGCATTGTTTTCTTCTCTCTTTAGAGAAGATCTCTTTAGATCTCAAAACACCTGCATTCATAGAGATTTCCAAATGATTTGTCATTTTGTTGGGATGTGAATCACCCTTTCCCTAAATTAGTCAGGCTGCATAATGAATATGAGAGGCAAATCCAGCTGAAATCCCAGGTGTGCATGGAACCAGTTTATCTGAGGGACACAGGCTGAACTTTAAGCACCTAATCCATTTACGTACATATCAATTACCCTGTAATGGTTAATTATCCATGATCCCGTTAGGGGAGCAATCAAGCAATCGCACCTGTTACCCTTTTCTGCAATCATCACACATGGAGGGCCACCTTGAAGGAAATATTTGACCTAAATTTTAAGTAATTACTAAAAAAAAAATTCAGATTATTTGCAGATTTATGAGAACAAGGCAGGAAATTTGCTTTATTTTCAGGGATGGGAGTTCAGGAGTTTAGGAGCATTTTTCAGAGTTTGTTTTTGTGATGTTTTTAAGGTAGGGGGTTCGAGTCCTCAGGCTTATCTCAGCTTCTTGAGGTGTCTCTGATAAAGTACAGGAGCCTTGTCTGCCCCCAGCACCATCCCTGAGGTGGGCACAGCAGCAGAATGTGCCTCTGCAGGGATGGACAGCTGGGAAATTCCAAATTCTGGAACATTTGAACTGGACTAAGGTGAGAGCACCCACTGCACCACGTGAAAATGACGGACCACACAAAGGTGCTCCTGTTGCACATTGGTTTTTAAGCTGGTGCCAAAATCCCGCCCTAACTCAATCCAGGGAACCATCCTGGGGCTTCAAATAAAATTACAGCAGTTAACATTCAGTTTGCTGAGTGTAAACATTAAATTATAGCAGTCCTGTTTGGTTTATTTTTATTTTTTAATTTTTTTAGTGTAGATGTTTTAATGTAATCTGTTCCTCAAGCAGACACTGAAGGGAGGAAATCTCTGGGCATCACAAGGTTTTTCCCCCATTGTGAGTTTGTTTTGCAGAGGATGATTCCCTTGGGGCGCCTGTGGAATTAAAGGCTCTGTTTTGTTTTGTTTCCTTTGGACAGGTACTAAAAGCTAATAATAGCAGTTAAAGTATCCTCCTCCTTCTCTTTCATTAAGAGAAGATTGAGGCCAGGCTTAGATCACTTAGCAGGGGACATTAGCAGATGACAAGGTGCAGAAGGGCCACGTTAAAGGGTTTTGCTGCTGCGATGTCCTGCAGTAATGTTGGGAATGAGCTGGCCAAAGGGAACACAGCATTCTAAAAGGCAGATGAAGTTTTTTGTTCAAGGAACTCCTCAGTAATCCTGTGTTCTGGGGGTTTGGGTGTGTTTAGGAATCAGTGCTGAGGCTTCTAAAGCAAACATAAAAGCAAGGGGAAGAAATTAGCCCGGCTGGAGTCTGTAACCCCTGAGCCTGGGTGGGACATTGATGCTTACTGCTTTGGGTATGGAGGGAAGTGAGGAACATGAAACTCTGCCCTCCAAAATGCAGAGCCCTAAATACCTCCACATCCTTCTAATTCTGCTCAGACTTCAGACGAAAGAAGTGTCGCCTGTGTGCTAAGTGACCAAAGAAACACACGTGGGGTGAAGCAGGAGCACCCTTGGGTGCTGTCATTAATTGTGAGAGGCCCTGGGGTAACCTCAGGTGTTGGATCTGCTCTGGGCTAGAGGCTATAAAAGCTGTGGAATTCTAGGACTGGAATACAGGTTGCTGCCCTAAATGTGAGGGTCAAAAATCACTTTGGGTCACCTGTTGCTGAGCTGAGTTTTGGCCAGGGCTGAAGAAGGCAGCAGCATATTCAGCTCTGCACATGGAAATATCTGTGTGCTATTTTTGGCTCTTTGCTCCAAGTACAAGGAATGTCTGATTTTGTCAGTAAAGAAGTGGCATAAACAGCTCCTTAGTGCGTGAGGCTTTGCAAGGTCTTCAGCGCTGTAGCATTTCAAGAAAGAAGCAGTAATTATAAATCACAAAAACTTTCTTGTATGCTGATATTTCATGGTAAAAGGTACCTTGGAATCTGAGTTCTGCATGAACATTTGTGGCATTGACTGCTCAGCTGTTTGTTCAAAGGGGATTTTCCCTATGATCTAGGGGCTGGAAACCCCCATTTAACCCATCCTTGGGTGACTATAGCTTGGTGCTGAAGATGGTCCCAAAAGCTCAGGCACATCTGATTCTCTGCTGAAGATGGTCTCAAAAGCTGAGGCACACTCAATTCTCTTATGGCCTCCTGGCAGGTGAAGCTAATCGAGCTCTGAAATGGAGAAACTTCAGGATATTTTCAGTGCCATATGGATTTTCTCAGAAAAGTGAGCATTCAGTGGCTGAAGGGAAATAAAATTGCCAAGTGAACACAGTCTCTTGGCAAACCTCAGCAGCCATGGAGCCACTCCTGTCCCTTTCTCAAATCCTCAGGAGGGTTTTCAGGGTGCCTTGCTCTTGTGGGTGCACCATCTGATCAAAGCTCTCCTTGTCTGTCCTGTTCTTAAGCACCTTCATTCCTCATGTTGTATTTAATCCCAGAATAGAGGCTCCACTGTTACTGCTGGGTGTTTGCCATGGTCTCCTGAAAAGCACCTGCCCCCAAATTCCTTCTCTGCCAGCTGACATGGAACTCCACCCCAGGGCTCATTGCAAGACAAGACAGTGACTCATTCTTCCCTCTCAGAAATAGCATCCAGAAAGCTCAACAGAGGAAGCCAACAATGAACACAAGGATTACAAAAATGCTCCCATTCTCCACGAGTTAATTTTAGAGTAAAATCAACATTTGTTCATGGTTTAGAAAGATCTCCATCCTCATTATTAGAGTTGTTATTGTCATTGTGACTATTTTTACACAGCCTCTTCAATTTGCAAGGGGGTGTTTTTGACCAAATGGGAAGTTGGGTGTTCATGGTAATGAACAGAGGATTGGGTCAAAATCCCTGCACTGGGGGGGTGTGAATTTTTTTACAAACACAAAGGATTTCTGGGAGGTTTGGTTTCTTTGCTTTTCTTTTGGAGCAGATGGCAGTGAAAATGACTTCATCATCCAATTCCTGATGCTTGTTAGGACCTAAAAAATAGTTCATACATAGAGATGCTGGGGAGAAAAAGCAGATTTCATTTCTGCAGCCTCTCCAATGTGATAGTTGTGGTCAGGTCTGAGGGGATTCCCACCACCCCAATCTCACTGTAACGTACTCTTTTCCAAGTTTTTTTTGTCCTGGTTTTGATCTCATTTGACTTTGCTGGACACCATTTGCTGCCTGTTTCGATCCTCTGGTATTTTGTGTTGTGAAGACAGAAGTTTTGAATCCTCCCAAAGAAAACTTGTTATTTTGTAGGGAGGAAAAAAAGTTGGCTTTCATCCTTTATTTTGACTGTCTTTGATTTGTGAAATGGAGTATTCCAGGAAACAGCCCTGTGGAGGAAAATCTGCTGGGTTTCTGTACTGAACAGTAAAGCTATGAGCAAGTTAAGTGATGATAGGGAATATAAATCATGCACTCAAAACAGCCAGAGGTTTTGGTGGAGGCAGGAAGGCAACAGATCACCACTGGGCAAAGCTGATGGCTCTTGCAAAGGAAAGAAAACACTTCTTTCCTTTTTTTAATAGAGATAAAAATCTTAATGATGGTAATTGTCCAAAGATTCATAGCTGTGTGTGGGAGAGGGAAGTTCCCTGTTAAAAGTGCTGCTCTGACCAAGGTAATGCCCAGGGGGAAGAGGAGAGGATGGAAAATCAGCCTTTGCCATGTTGTATTCTAGGGAAGAAATGAGGATTGTCACAGTAAAGTTTAAAAGCTCGAAGCAACACAAGATGTAATGCGAGTTCAGCTCTTGTAAAAATGAGATACTGGTCTTTGGTGGAGTGTCTTGAGGGCTTATTGTCCTAAAAGTTCCCTTTCCCATTGAAATTTTTTCATTACTCAGCCTAAAAGTGAATTTCAGTGGAGAGGTTGTTGTAGTGTTTATTGAACTACCAGAATACTTTCTCTCCCCAGTATAAACAAATGTCCCTAAGCAAAGCCAGGTGTTGGCAAAGAAAATGCTAATGTGTAACTTACCACTATAAGAGTTTCCTGCTGCTTTTAAATAAATGAAATATTTCCTCGCTCTCCCCAAGAATGTGTGGCTATTTAGAAATAGAGGCTTCTGTAATGAATGGATGTATGTTTACACTGCCTTTATATTTCTTATTTCTATCTTGTTCTACTCAGCAGGATGTTCACTTCCTAATATTATTCAGATTTAGAATTAATGCAGTTCAGTTGTACTGAGTATAAATGTATAAATCACAAAATGAAGCGCTATTCTCCTTTAGAAAATAATAATTCGGTATAGATCTAATGCTCCCACTTCACAACTAAATTTCCCTTGAGGGGTCAAAAAGGTGACGTGACATTTTAAACCATGGGTTGAGAGGGAAGATCTGCAGTTTAAGATGTAAATTTTGCTTCTGAATGTGGAACAATAGAGGATTTATTATTTATTATATATTATTCATAGGGCCTTGACTGCTTGGAGAGATGGGCAGAGAAGAACTGTTTGAAATTCAACAAGGAAAATGCAGGTCCTGAACCTGGGCAGGAACAGTTATGGGCACCAGCACAGGCTGGGGGAGCTGCTGGAGCAGCTCTGTGGGGAAGGACCTGGGGGACATCAAGCTATCCCAGAACCAGCAGAGTGTCCTGGGGACACCGAGCTGTCCCTGACCCAGCAGAATGTCCTGGGGACACCGAGCTGTCTCTGAGCCAGCAGAGTGTCCTGGGGACACCAAGCTGTCCCTGAGCCAGCAGAGTGTCCTGGGGACACCGAGCTGTCCCTGACCCAGCAGTGTCCTGGGGACACCGAGCTGTCCCTGAGCCAGCAGAGTGTCCCGGCCCAAGGAGGCCAATGGAGCCGGGGGCAGCAGCAGAGCATTGGCAGCAGGGCAGGGAGGGATGGTGGCCCTGGGGCAGCCCTGGAGGCACCTCTGCAGTGCTGTGTCCAGCTCTGGGTGCTGAGCACAGCAGGGCCAGGAGCTGCTGGAGCTGAGCAAGGGCCTGGAGCATGTGGGTGCCCTTCCAGGCCAGGCTGAGGGAGCTGGGGCTGCTCAGCCTGGAGAGGAGCCCCAGCTGAGAGGGGCCCTCAGGCCTGGCTGGGCCTGGCTGCAGGGAGGGGCAGAGCAGGGCCCAGGCTCTGCTCCGGGGCCCAGCCATGGCACCAGAGCCACGGGCAGGGCCTGAGCCCAGCAATTGCCCTGCACAGGAGGCACAACTTGTGCCCTGGGCAGTGCCCAGCCCTGAGCACATTGCCCACACGGCCTGGGGGCTCTCCTCCCTGGGGCTGGGGCACAGCTGGCTGCACACAATGCTGTGCCCTGGGCTCTGGGATGGCCCTGCTGGAGCAGGGTGGGGACACCAGGCGCCCATTCAGCTCCCTCAGCCTCACACACTCTGGAATCCTGTGATAATCCAAGATGAAACACAAACAAAATCTCAGTATTTTTCCATTAATAAGCTGCTCTTTCATTACACAAAGATTGGTACCAACCAACTTGAGATCTGTTACAGTTATCATCAAGAATGCAAAATGGTCCCAGTGATTCCCACTTGGAGCTTATTGAATACCATTTATTGTCAATCTGCCGCCAGACAGGACAGAGCAGCCCAGGAATGGGCAGGATCATCAGTATTCCTGTGCTGTGGGCTTCTTTTGCTGTTCTGTGTTTGATGTTGGCCTGCTCATGTCATGGCCATTGTAGTCCCTTACTTAGATAAATTCCCTTTGTTTGAGCTGCTTTTTGAGGGCATTACAGTGATCACCATTTAGCCCCAGGCTGACTTTACTCCAAGGTTACTCTTAGGTTTAGCTGGGCCAAATACTCAGGAGTGGTTTTTTATAGGTAATAGGGACTCCCAACCTTCTGACTACTATGGCTAAGGATTTCTGCTTTTCAGCCTCAATTCACCTTGTGCTCAAGAGGGTTACTCCTTATTCTCCCTGTTATTTCTTTTAATTGGGAGACAAAGGAGGTGGGACAGGAGGAATGCAAAATCAGCCAGACTTTGAGCATTACTTCTGTTATTCCAGCATCCAATGTGATCCAGGCTGGCTCAGTAGAGGGGAATGAAGTGTGAAGTTAACTCTAGGAGTAAATCTGTTTCTCCTACCAGCAGCTAAGGCTCTCTGTGACAAAACACCTGGATTCAGTGGGATTCTTGGGGATCTCCCTCAGTCAAATACATGGCTGCTTCCAGATTCTGGCACACCCAGGATTTCAGTCTCCATGGATTCTTCTGCTCAGTGAATGTAAATCCCAAGAGGTGGAAGTGCACCAGCAGTGAAATAGGTGAGACCAGCATGCCTTGAAGGATAGGGGATATCTGCCTGTGACAAAACATGGAAGTAGGAAAGATAACATCCAGCTGAGGGTTGTGTTTGGAAATCCTGAAAGTTTGGGGAAAGCTGATTATTGCAGATCATATCGGGGAGTACTGGTGGAGAGGTAAGGAGAGATTTGCCACGAGGTAGAAGTGGATTCCATGGAATTCAGGATGGAAGAATCCCCCAGGAGGCCCTCAAAACAGCCACTGAGGGGAGGTGGGGACAGCCAAGAGGATGACGGAGAAAAGAAGGTGGGAGCAGAAGAAGTGGATCATCCAAGTGCATGAGGAGGAAACAGTACAGAAGAAAAAGAAGAGGTCCCAAGGAGGTGCTCCAGAGGCAGGCAGAGGAAAAAGGAGTGGTAGGAACTGAGGCAGCCATGGAAGGGAATAAAGGCAGGAGCTGGGAAGCTGAGGAAAGGCAAGGAAGGATGAACACAGATACACCATTGAATTTTGGAACTAGCTGAAGGTTTAGTGAAGATATACAAAGGATGGAGAATGAAGAGTTTACAAAATGGGAAAGTACCAGGAGAGTTGGGAAGAAAGGGGAGAATAGGGATAAGAAGGGATTAAGCTTAAAGCAAGGGAACTGTTTTGATCAAGACAATGTACACGGGCATAATTAACATTTAGCAGGGAGAGAGAAAAGGCATTTTGTGATCTGGACTATGTTTTGAGTTTATTTTCACAACAAAATATAAATATGAGTCAAAGGAACGTATTACAAAAATGTTCTCTGTGTATCCACTTGGATCTGGCAATTAGAGCAGAAGAGTGCAGGAGAGATTTCAAGAGGACTCTCTAGTGGTTCTGCAAGTAGAAGTGGCTTCATATGTGTGGTGATATGAGAGAGAGCAAAAATAAGGGCATAGGGATGATGGAAAGTGCCAGGGGAGCCCAGGTTTCTTCCTTGTTTTTGGTGTCCCACCCAGAAGAGCCTGGCAAGGATAATTCTCAACAGTTACTCTGTTAACACAATCTGTGTAAGGGTTGTAGGTATGGAGGTTTGAGATAGGAAAAGGCCAAAGTATGAGAAGAAACCACCTTCCTCTTTCTCCAGCAGATACATGGAGGCCTGGATACCTGGAGATGGCCTAACTCTTGCTTGGTTCAGCCAAACACCGATGGGGCTTGCAGCTGTGCTTTTCTCTGGGAGCATTTCATCCAGCTCTGGAATATTCCACTATAAAAATTAGAAATGTGGGAGAGAGAAAGTGAGATGGGAAAGGGATAAGGGGGGTTATCTGCAGAAGATTTTTAACTGGAATGTTAATGACTTTAGTCTCTTCTGTACAATTCTCAAAGCACCCTCAGGTCTGTCTGAAGTATTTTATCATATTTCCTGTAAGACCAGAATCAACATAAAGATGAATTTGGAGAATACTTAAAGGTATTTTTAATCCACCTTTGTTCTTTTCAATATGCTTTAAACATGTTTCCATTAGCTTACCCAATGCTGCACAGTGTTCCTACTTCTGAGAGCTGCTTGACCCTTGCTCAAAATCTATCACATAATAACACATTAATGTAAAAGTGACTCCATGAGGCGAAGGTGAAGGCATCGAGTGTTTCCAATCTTCCCTCCTCAGCTGGATAAGAAATGCGAGGGAAAATATGTTAAATACACATTGTACATTTTCCCTGCTGCCCCATATTCATCCAATCAAGAATTTTCCAGCAGTGAATAAGTACAAGATATGCAGAGCATTTTTAAGAAGTGAAACCTGCCAGATTTAGGAAGGAGGCAGGGAAGCTGGAAATTCAGTGCTCTGGGATTTGCCATGGGCACTGTGGAGAAGCAAGGATCCTTCCTGCTCTTCCTGACTCCAGGCAATCCACTCCAGCCACGTGTCAAATAAGCTCCTTGGCACTGGAAAGGTGATTATTGGCTCCCTGCTCACCTGTGTACAAGACTCAGCGTTGGGAAAAACAGCAGTGCTGCCATCGTGTTGGACTGATGGCAAAGTCTCCGTTGGAATTTAATCCCTAAGTGTCTCAGGAGAAGCTCAGAACTGCATAACTGTGAACTCCTGGTCATATTTTAAGATTCTCATCCTAAATATTCCCATTCACTCAGAGAATAAAAGTGAAATCATGGAATCATGGGATTGTTAGTGTTGGAAAAGACCTGTAAGGTCTTCAGGTCCAACCATCAACTGCGGTGTTCACCATGTCCTCAAGTGCCACATCCATATGTTCCTTGGACACTTCCAGGGACAGGGAGTTTATCCCTGCCGTGAAGTGATGAAGGCAGCCTGTTCCTGGATCCAAAGGCCTCCACCTTTGACCCAAAGGAGCTCCAAAAGAGCAGCCTCAGAGCTGTGCCAGTTGGTGCCTTTTTGATGAAAGGGCATTGAAACTCTCTTTTATCCAGAACTGAGGAAAAGAGGGTTTGGTGCACAGTGGGGAATTCTCCTCTCCTGCAGGTTCCCCTGTGAGGCTGTGACTGATTCATCCCTGGCAGTGCCCAAGGCCAGGTTGGATGGGGCTCAGAGGAGCCTGGGTTTGTGGAAGGTGTCCCTGCCCATGGCAGGGGTGGCACTGGATGAGTTTAAGGTCCCTTCCAACCCAAACCATCCTGGGATTCCATGGCAGCTGTGTCTGCTGGGCTGTTTGCTGTGTGGGATTTCAGCTGAGCAACAGAGCACTTCTTTGCTCTCACCTTTAACTTGGAATCTCTCAGTGATGATTTATGACTCCTCTGTCTCCAGAGGGAGAAGGAGACTTGGAGAGGAGGAAGAACTGGACAATGCACACAGGGTGGGATTGCTGGGGTGTCTGTGCAGGGCCAAGGGTTGGACTGAATGATCCCTGTGGGTCCCTTCCAGCTCACAGAATATTCTGTGATTCCATGAACCAGAGAAGGTGTGGAGAAAGTCTAAAAGAGCTCAGTTCAAATAAGAGGATCTCACTGCCAAGTGATACCCACAGCCCTCGACTGGAGGCACCAAGGAATCCGGAGGGCAAACACTCCTCTGAATCCAGGGAAAGTCTTCATTTTGTGGTGAAAGACAACAGAATGAACTCAGTTTTCTGTCTGTCCTCCACAGTGGTTCAAACCCTCCTATTCAGAGTAACAGTGCTCAGCACTCCTCAGAGACCAGTTGTCTGAGGACACCAGGGAAGCAGAGGGGAGGGATTTGTGGTTGTGGGGTTGTTGCTGACAACAATAACTGCGGGATCGTGATGTTATTTGGGGTGAACGCGCTCAGTGCCGGGAGTGGGTGATCTGGGAACTGACACACAGGCAGGGATTGGTGCTCTTGGTTCATCTCCTCTGATACTTTGGGTGCAGATAGCAATGATTCATGGGCATTTTTATTTTTTTTTAATCCCAAAAGATGACTTGGGAAGGAAAAAAATTCTCTTCTCTTAGCGGTAGGGTTTAGGACCTGGGGAACTGTACGGATTTCCTTCTCTAATCTGTGGGAATTAGCCCTGACTGACAGGGAGCCCAGCATGCAGTTGACTTACAGTCCTCAGCTAACTTGCAGCTCTGTAGAATTCCAGGAATAAAAGACTTCTTGTCCAGAGTGGAATTCCTATGAGGATCCAACCAGGAGGGTCAATGCCGGAACGGAGGCTGCCATTGTGTCCTGGGGGAGAATCCATGCAGGTCGGAGAGCAAAAAGTTCTTTTTTGGGGGTAAATTTTCAGTGTGTGGTAACTCCTCATGGGGGCTGTGGGGTGTGAAAAGAATAATAATATAAACTATAAGAATGTAATATAGACCATAGGAGATCTGCTAAAAGGAAATTCAGTGGATTGTTGTACTGTGTAGGACTGCATGTGTTATGCTGTGGTGCTTTAAAGCTGCAACTCCAAAGAGAGCCTTTTATCTTTCCAAAAATTTAATTGTGAGCAATAAACCATTAAAGAATTGCCATTTGAAGACTAAAATTCCAGGTAGTGAAAAGCAGATAATCAAATGAATGCCTTGAATGTTCTGGTGGAAAGTGAGCAGAGTGTGAGAGAAGGTACCACAGAGAGAAACAAAAATATTGAAAAGCCCTGGTGCAGTGTTTGCTTTATTGCTGGAGCAGTTAGGGAAATCTCCCAGACAGGATTACAGCTTTTCCAAAATTATTGGATGAGGAGATATCAAATCTCTCATAAGAATATTTGGATTTAAAATACCCCTTTGCTCCAAAGAGCATTTCATTTTGTGCGGTGCCTTTCTCTGCCCTTTTATTGCTGAAGGATGAGCAAATAATTGAAGTGGGGTTTGTGTATTTCCCCTGCTGCCTCTGCCAGCTCACCTGGGGAGAAGGAGGCGGGCTACAACTCCAAACGAGCTGGGTTCAAGCAGGGCAGGAATAAAATGTTCTTTATCCACAGCTCAGCCTGTGACGTCCTCGTTGCTGTAGTAGGGAGTGAAGCCAGGCCATGGCCGTGGAGCTGTTGGGTTCCTGCCTTGCTGAGCAGTTCTGCACAGAAAAAAAACCTCTTTATAAGGCTGATTTTTTTACCTGCTTGTGGACAGTGCCTGCAGGACAGAGGCATCTGAACTCTGTCTCTAGGACCAGGCTGTGGCATTTGGATGTGGAAGAGAGGTGGCACTGCCCTGGTACCTAGGACAGCTCTCACAGCCTCTGAATCAGAGGGAGAAAGGACAGGGAAAATGACAGTTCCTGTGTTTTGTGTGATTGTGACTTCAGTTTCTTATGCTTGAGGTGCTTGTTTAGGGTTCCAGCCTTGGGTGGGTTTAAAATGGTGGAATGGGGTTAGGAGCTGCTGGACTTTTAGAGCACCAAGTAAAATGTACCCATTTACCAGGCACTTTTTAAGCTTTACTTTTTATATACGAGTGTGTATATTTTTTTAAAAGTGTATTTTTTATATTTGTATTTATCCGTGTGCACATTTGCTGTATGTGCTACATTCCTCTGCCCCCTTCCAAACCCTGAGTGAATTTTCACAACCCTGCTGCATCTTTTGGGGTCCCTGGATCCCCACCCAGTGCCTCTCACAGGCACATGGTGGTTTTACAAGAACCAGGCAGCCTCAGTATTCCCACCAGGCTTCCCTGGGCACCCTGCTCAGCTCCAGAGCCTGTGCCACACCCTGCACTGTAAACATGACATGTGCCACACACCCTGGTGACCCTGGGCAGGAGGAGCACCAGGTGACATCCTCTCCCTGAGGGCTGCCGAGAGCTCTGTGCCACCCACCCGAGCGGGGCTTTACAGATGGATTTTTATCCTCTTCCAAAGAAGAAAAGCTCATGTTTTCTCTGTCCAGCATGGCACAAAAGGAGGATTCTGTCCCAGGACTTTCCCTGCGTTTTTTCTGGACCAGCCTAGAGAGGAGTTATCTCTTAATCTGGCTTTGCAGCCCAGTATAACCTGCTTTGCTGGCAGGGATTCAGCAGCCAGGTGAGGAATCCCAAAACTCTTTGTGCTGATGCTAGAATTGTTTTCCTGCTGAACAGAAGTGCTGTGGGCTCTTTCTGGTCCTGAGGGGCTGGAGCTTGGATTCATTTCCCATGTGGAGGATGAGGAAATCCTGCTCAATCCTGGAAATCTCCATGCCTTCTCCAGCTGAGTGAGTGTTTGTAGAAAGCTGGAGTAGTAATTCCCTGCAGGGCTTGGCATGTGGGAGTGAGGCCACAGGAGATGAAGCATGAGGAAGCCTATTTGTGCATCTTAGCCTCTGGATTTCACCTGGCTTAAGGTGTGAAATGTGGTTCTCAGCCTCTGCAGCACCAAGTTCTGCACGTGCACAGAGTCACGGCTGGGAAATGAGGAGGCAAAACTGCCAGAGGCACACAGCTCCCCTGTGAGAGAGGAACATTGATTTGGGCATTGAAAATTCCATGTATTTCCCTGAAATCTTGGTTCAGCTCAGGGCTGCCAGGCTGGTGTGCTCCACAACATTGCACTGAGGGCTTTTCCTCCTGCTCTGCCCCAATGCCTCCTAGCTGGGATAGAGTTTTGTCATCCTTGGGAACATCTTGTCCCAAATCCCAGACTGTGCAAAGCCCCCCACCATGCTTGGAGTCCTTGCCCTGCTGGTTTTGTGCAGGTATTTTCAGCACCTGCCCCAAAAGTGCTCCTGGCACACCCAGCATCATTTCCAAGGCAGGATTGGACCCAAAGTGTTGTGTTTGCAGTGAGAATTCCAGGTTACACCATCATGAGCTGCCCTGTGCTTTAGATGTGAAGTCACTGTGTGGGTTCCATCCACTTAAACCTCCTGCTTCTTTAAATAGGTGTCCTTGGCCAGCTTTTCTCACTCTGTTAATCCCAGCACAGATGAACTGGCATGAATAGAAATGTTTATGGCAGCTGCATATGGAATATATCTGATTGTTGCACATAGGCAGAGCTCTGGGCTTGTCATTTGCTGCTCTATAAAGAGTCTTGGATAATCTTTCTGAAAAAGGAGCTGTGTAAATGCAGATATAATTAGCGCTTTTTTTTTTTCCTTTTTTCTTTTTTTTTTTTTTTTTGGAAATAGATATCTCTTAATAAAGCACTGGAGCACAGAATAGCCATTTCCTGTGATTTTCATTCACATAATATTTATAGTGCTGCAGAACAAATGAGCCATAGGAAAGGCAGAGAAATGAATGCCGTGGATGAGCTTGCCTTGAGAGGAGTTTGTGATCAAATTATGAATCTAACAAACTACAGTAAGCCAATTACTGCTCCTCCTGGATTTGTCAGCATGCAGGCTCAGTGGGATTTGGTGTAATCCCTCCCTGTGAACAGATGGGCAGATTGCAGGGCTCTGCCCAGACTTCCAGAGGGAAGATTGTCTTTCCTTACCCCCTTTTGCCTCTCAGTGACAAAAATACTCAGAAAAGGATGCACAGAATCAGAGAGGACGTTTCTGACGTATCTCTCTGCAAATTGTCTTTAAATTTTTACCCTTTTCTCCTCCCCAGAAGGTTTTTTTTGCCTGCTCAGGGGCACATTGTGACATAGGGCTGCAGTTAAGAGGTGGTCAGCATTTTACTGTGAGCTCTTGTTTGCAGGGCATTACAGAACACCCCAACCTTCTCCTCCAAGGTCAAACCAACTGAAATGACAGGAAATCAACAGGAATCATTATTAGTCCTCCCTGAAATCATTTTCATCACAGTCACTGAGTTGCCATCTGCATCTTTGGCCTTCTAGAGCTGCAAACTTTCTGCTTTACAGGAAGAAAATAAAAATGTTGCATCATCAGGTGGGAGATGAAAAGATCCTGTATTTGTCTGCTGCAATTCCAGGAGCTTCCTTGGGCTCCTTGTGTTGCTCCTTACACAAACCAGACACCTATACAGCAGAAAGCTGTCAGTACTGTCTTTGCCTCAACTAAACTACAGAAAATGTCGAATTCCTTCAGATTTTTTACTTTATTGCACAGCTGTAGTCCTGCTTTTAACTGGAAATACATGCTGGTAACTTCTAGACTCAATCCAATATTTGTTTCCTAAGCAGTAGCTTCAACTTCCCAAATCTATTTAGCAACTATTCAGTAAGGAAAGAAATTGCTGTAAAATGTAATGAAATAAAATCACTGGTCCCACCAAGGCTGAGCAGGGCCAGTTTTGGTTCAGACCAGGTTCTCCAGGGCTTTGTCTAGAAAAAAGCACATAAGGATGGAGACTCCAAAGCCCCTGCTGCACCTCTTACCTGTCCTTGAGAGGAAATGTTATACCTCATTATCCTCATTGAGTGCTTCAGCTTATGAATCATGGGACATCCTGAGCTGGGAGGGACCCACAGGGATCATCCAGTCCCGCTCCTGGCTTGCCCAGGACACCCCAACAATCCCACCCTGGAGCTCTGGCAGCCTTGGGGCTGTTCCCATTCCCTGGGGAGCCTGTTCAGTGCCCCAGCACTTTTTTCCTAAAGGAAAAGCTCTCCTGTTGTGTCTCCTCCCGCCACATCTAAGCCCTGTCCTTTAACCAGGTTTTGAGTTCACCCATTTTTCACTTGTCCACCCCTTCAGACCACACTGTCCTCACTTGGATACAAAAATATCGTGGGAGACAGTGCTGAAAGTCTGGGAAAGTCAAGGAAAATTATAACTGCTATGTCCTCATCCACATTCCATCCCTTCATTATTTCTGTCACTGTATCCTAGACAGGTTGGTCAGGCATGATTTAGCTTTGGTAAATCCAGACTGACTGATCCCAGTCACCTTCTTCTCCTCTGCATGCCCAGAGACGTGTTTTGGGAGGACAAGCTCCATAATTACCAAAGATCTCAGTGTCATCTGAGGCGTTTAAAAGAGTTGGAAGATGAGAAGGGACTTTATGCAAGTTTTAAAAGACTGAAGAACCTGTTGTACTGAGATATAAGAGAATCAAAGCTCTGTATTGGGATATAAGAGAGCTAGAGCTCTGTATTAGGTCAGCTCTGTCTGTCTGGGACAGCTGGGTTACTTTCCTAGGACAGGTTGGAATTGGCAGATGGGGATAATGTTGAAGAACTCACAAGGCTCTAACAGAACTTTGGCTCCTGCTTTTTACAAAACCAGAATTTATTTCCAGATCATCCTCTCCCTGAGTGCAGAGAAATGCACCTGAGTCTGGCTGAAGTGGAATTTATCCTTCCCTGTGCAAATGCATCCCGAGGAGAGTGCAGCTCATCCAGGAAAACCCTGAGTGAGAGGCTGGCCCTGGCTGTGCTTGGGTCAGATTGTTGGGGAGAGGCAGGATGCTCACAGAGGAGAGGGAACCTTTCCTGAGCACCTTTGCTGCCAATCATCATTATTCCTGTCAGATCCTCCAGAAGATCTCCCTGCTGCCAAGCACTCCCAGATCACCACAAGGTGAATTACTTCCTTTTGATGATGTTCTGAGGGAATGGGAAGCTACCAACAATAGCATTCTTGGAGCATATCAAATATTGAATGCACATGTCTGGGAGCAAGAAGCCTTTTCTCTCCTTCAGAGGCAGCTTCTCTTGGGTTGTCCTTTCTGCCTGGAGGAATTCTTCATTCCTGGGGGACAAATCCTGCCTTGAAAATCTCATACTGGCGATTTCATGGGAGCTGGCTTCAGTGTTTTGGGAACATGTAAGGAGTGAACACTGTAACAGAAATACAGATCTGTGTGAGGGACAGGTGGATCTCACAGCACAGATAAATCTTATTAATAAATGGTAGAAAAAACTAAATATAGCACACAGCTACTGTGTGTATATATATATATATGTATATATATGTATACACACAGCTACTGTGTGTATATATATATATATGTATATATATATAATATAGCACAAGAAAGAGGAGTTACCCTAGGTATTACTATGGATATTAGATTTTTAATTTTATTTTCATTGTTTTTGGTGCTCAGGTAGAAATAATATTCCAGGTCTTATAACACAATGCTCATTCTGATTTTTTTTTTTTAGAGAAGAAATTAAGGTTTTAAGTCATACTGGTAATTGGGGCTTGTGGGTGAGAAGCAGTGGCATTAGGTAAGTTTGCAACAACCTTGGTACTTATTTTTTGAAGGACTTAGGAACAATTTTAATCCTAGTAGAAGTTTTCAAGAACTGGATTGCTCTGGTGTTACAGTGGTTACATGACCATATAAACCTTGTATTAGGAGCTCCCCTTTAATAATAAATAATAAAAAAAAAAGGAAATACAAACTGAAAGAGGGGGAATTTTGCTGGGATATTGGGAAGAAGTTTTACCCTGTGAGGGTGGGCAGGCCCTGGCACAGGGTGCCCAGAGCAGCTGTGGCTGTCCCTGTATCCCAGGCAGTGCCCAAGGCCAGGCTGAATGGGCTTGGAGCATCCTGGGACAGTGGAAGGGGGTGGAACTGGCTGGGCTTTAAATTAAATGGGATGCAGTAATCACTAAAATTCCCCTTTTGAAAAAAAAAAAATCATAAGTAGTGGCAGCATGGCAATCAACACCAGGCAAGGAAAATGTAAGATTCCATGAACAGTAATTACTAAAGGAACACCAAATAACCAGACAGCCCAAACCACGACTCTGATTTAAGTAAGCTCCATCAGATGCCCGGGTGGTCTCCCATGAGTTGCACGGAGTCTGTGAAGTTCCCAGGGATTGCAAAGGGGATTTTCAGGGAATGCTGTTTCAATTCCTCGAAGGTGAGTAAGAGCCTGCTTGAGGCACCTGTATCCCGGGGGATGAGAGCATCAACCAGCAGCATCGCTGTGTCCAGCGGCATTCCTGCTGTCCTGGCAAATGATGCCGGGAGCTGCTGCCTTCCCCGGCACCGAGCTGCGGGCAGACGGACAGACAGACGGACCCGGAGCCGGGGAGCGGCTGCTGGGGAGCTTCGGGGGGTTCGGTACCCAGCGCTCCGAGCCGGGGAGAGCCGAGAGAGGACGAGAAGAGGAGAGACAGCCAGGGGAGCTGGGAGCGAGGGGAGTGCCCGGAGCCAGGAGGGCTGGAAGCGGGGAAGAGGCAGGAGGAGCTGGGAAGCCGGGCAGGGAGGAGGGCAGTGCCAGGAGCCAGGAGGGGCCGGGAAGCCGGGCAGGGAGGGGGGCAGTGCCCGGGAAGCCAGGCTGGGAGCGGGGGAGTGCCCGGGGAGCCGGCAAGGGGCAGGCGCATCCCTGCCCATCGCAGCGGCGGCAGCCGGCGGGACGCGGAGCCGCCGGTGGGGAATGGCCGGGCGCCTCCTGCTCTGACATGCCGAGGTATTTTTGTGTCGGGTTGTTGGATGCTGGGCTCGCTGCTGCTCTGTCACAGCGCCGGGGTTGCTCGGGAAGAGGAGAGGAGGGTGCAGGTGTGTTCTTGCTGTTCTTGCTCCCGGGGGAACTTGCTGCATCAGCCAGCACCGCAAACTTTGAGCTGCCAGTTCAAACTGGGGGGGTCATGGGTTTGATTTCCCTTGGAATTCAGGTAAAAGTAAGCCCAGGACTGGTATTTTATTCACCTCTTTAGAAGAATCATGAGTCTCGTGTTAGATTTGCAATGGGGGGAATCAGTAAAAACCACCGGGCTTCAGTTGAATGTCCTTAGTCAAACTGAGGTCTGTGTCTTTCCACCAGCGTGGTTTCCCTGCAGTGAGGCAGGAAAGACCTGAGCACTTGCTTTTCTGTTGTTTGGGCTGGAAATTCATGCTGGTGGCACAGTGGAGGTCCCACAGCTCCGCTCCTCTTCCTCAGAGGAATTCCTTTGCAGAGCTCCCATGCCCAGCAGCATTCTGCCTGGGTCTTGCAGTTTGTAGAGTTGAGGATTAGGAAACTTAAGGGTTTGTACCTGGCTAATTTATTGATTAGCCTCTATATTCAGTAGTTAGTGCTCTGTTAGTACTTTCTGTAAGCTTCTCTCTTAGTTAACCCTAATTAAAAAAAAAAAACAAAACAAAACAAAAAAAAAAACAACAACCATTTCTTTTGGTCATACCTTGAATTCCTTCATATTTAACTCTTCTCACTGCATACTTTTGTTTCCTCACTTTGTTGTTTTGGGTTGTTGTTGTTGTTGGCTTTTTGTTGGTTGCTTGGTTGCTTTTTGAGTTTTGGGGTTCTTATTACTTGTTCCTTATCTGTTAATTTGGTATTACTTTATTAATTACTCTTTATGGAATCCTGCGTTTTGCTTGCCTGGTGTTGATTGCCATGTTGCCACTACTTATGATTTCTTTTTTAAAAAGGGAAATTTTAGTGATTACTGCATCCCATTTAATCTGGAGAACTGTAAACAAGTGCAAATGAGTAAATAAGTAAACTTGATGTAGCATTTGAAGGCAGAGGGGAGGTGTGTGTTTGTATTTCTCCACACCAAGGGTGGTGTTTGAGGTGCTGTGCTGTCACAGGAGCACAACATTCCCTGTGGAAGGGTAACCCCAAGTCCACATTTCCTTCCTCCCCGTAAAGCCAGCTGATTGGTGGAGCTGGCAAGCTGATATTACAGTAGATATGGTAAATAATTAATGATATTAATGGCCTGGACTTTCACATGGTAGAGTTTTGCTTTGCAGGCTTTGCCTGTGAATTCTCAGTTGCTCTTATCAGAATTTCAGGGTGGCTTTGGGGTTTTCTTTGCCAGGGGAGGCAGCAGAACGGTGAGCCAGGGGTTATTTGATGCATTTTATCTGCCTGTGGCAGCACTCAGGTTTCAGGAACATGATCCCTGTGGCTTGGCAGGTGCACCCCTAAGAAATAAGAGTGGAATTTAAGCAGAGGACAGCTCTGCTCAAGGATGAAGCCTCCACTCCCAGCTGTTGTCTGCAGCTGCTGAGGCAAGAAAGTTCCTCCCAGGTGCTGTGTTTCACACCTTACCCTTGGAGAGGCAATGTGCAGCCTGTGGAGAAGTTTGGGGCTCGATATCTTCTTTATGGTGTTCTACTCGTGCTAAATCACTGCTTGGAATAATTGTATTGTCACCTTGTGTCATATTTGCTCAGGTGTAATGGCTCTGCCACAAAGGCAGTCGCCTGGAAAATTGTGCTGCAAAATTTTTTAATGTTCCTTGGAAAGGTGGGAAGGCTTTAGAGCCTTTTTTTTTTTTCCCTTCTGGTTTAAAAGTGGGGGGTTTAGAATTTTTTTTCTTTTTCTCTCATTTTTCTTTTTAGGAGCATCCTGATTTCCTAGTGTCTGGGATTGTCAGGTAATTTCTTCTTTTAAGAATAGGAGATGAGTCTTTATACTGAAGAAAATTTTCCTCACAACTACTTTCAAATAATATGAAATGAACTAAATTTAAGCTCTTTAGATGAAAAATAAAACTAAGTGGCCATGCTGTATTCTGTCACAGCTTACTGTACAGCTAAATTGTTGTAAGGGTTAAAGGTATAATGTGAAAATTAATTCCTTTTGTGCTGCAGGCTATGGTTTGAGATGGCCAGTTTTAACTAGCTTTTTAAATTGTGGATTAGAATTTTTTGTGTCTTTATGAAAGGCTCTTATTCACAATAATTAGTTTTATTAAAAAAAAAAAAGAAAGAAAAATTTTCGTAAAGAGTGGACTTGTGAAGGGCATTGGTGTAGTTTAATAGCACCAGTGAACTTTTGGGGCTGAGAGGTGGCAACGCTGATGTTTGGAGGCAGCTTTAGCACCACTGGTTCTGAGTTCATCATTCTAAATGTGCATTAGGAGCCTCAGACAGGGAAAGACCATCTGCATCTGCAGCTGTGGGGCTGGTACTGCTGCCTTAATGCCAGATCCCTCTTGGTGTCATCACTGAGCCCTTCCAAAAACAAGGATGGGGTTGGGCTGCTGGTCTTTAGAATGCCAGAATGGTTTGGGTTGGAAGAAATCTTAAATCCCATCCATTCCACCCCTGCCATGGCAGGGACACCTTCCACTGTCCCAGGCTGCTCCAGCCTGGCCTTGGGCACTGCCAGGGATCCAGGGGCAGCCACAGCTGTGCCAGGGCCTGCCCACCCTGCCAGGGAAAAATTCCTGCCCAAAATCCCATCTGATCTTCCCCTCTGGCACTGGTAATCTGTTCCGTCTTCTCACTCCATGGCAAAAAAAAAAAAAGGAAGTTTTATCATTCCACTGAAATTAACTCACACTCCTGCTCCTCCTCTGTGGTTTCCACTGGGCTCTTCACAGCCCTCCAGGAAATGTCTTGCACTCCCTAAGTACCTGACCCTGAGCTGAGCCTCTCTGAATTTATCCTGCTTCTTCTCCTTCAGAGCCTCCAGTTATTTCTGGGTGCTGTCCATGGCCTCTCCTCCATGTCCTGTGTCCCCTCTGCGTCACACAGGATCAACCTGTTCCTGCCACAGTGACACAGCTACTGCTGAAAAGTTTAATGGGATCAGTTCCAAGCCTGAATTTTAAGACCCTCTAATAATCACTTAAGTTTTCAGGACTTCTGCTGCTGTCTCCCCATGAGCCAGATGCTCACCTACCCCTAAATGCCTCTGCTGGTGGCAGCTTAACTCCCATTTTCCCACGTGACACTGCTGAATACTCAGCTAAACCCCAGATTAATGGGATCTCCAGCGTTTGGGAAATGTTATCTGGTGAATAATCTCTTAGTTAGTCTCTCATGAGCTACCTTGTGCTGAATAATAAGAAATTTGGTCATGTTTCTCAGTGCTTTCATCTCTTTGGAAAGAAATTTGAAGGGAAGAGCACTTGGGTCTCTGTGCCACTAAAGGAAGTGATGTAGGCTTGGAGAGAATTCTTCTCTTAAGCATGAATAATTAATTCCCTGCTCTTTAATTGTCTGCAGTATCCCAGTTAAAGGAAATATTGGAGTGGTGTTCAATTTTGTGTGCTCTTTCTTTCCAAACTCTGCCTTTGACTTTAATGGCCCCTACAGCTTTTATTCCCTTTATGATGATTTCTTCTTTTGTACCCTTGTGTTTCTTTATATTTTATTTCATTTCTTTTTTCATTTTCACTTCTTCACCACTCACCCCCTCCCTCTCCTCCCCTGGTAAATATGAACACCCTTACTGAAAACAAGGTCAAAAATTTCCTTTGTACTTAAGACTCACTGGATTTGATGACCTTGGAGGTCTTTTCCAACCTTAATGATTTGGTGATTAGCCTTCCCAAAATACCCATTTTGCTGCAGAGAAACCCACATTGTTCTTTTCCTGACCTCTGCCTTCATAGAGCACCCAAAAATCTTCATAAAGTTCTCAAAAACAGGAAAATACTGCATTCTTGAGATCTTCCTGAGATTCTGTTACACCAATTCTCCCTAGATTTTCTTTAAATTTCTTCATTGTGTCTGGTTTTAGGGTTTTTAAAACCCCATAGGTTTCTATGAAAAGCCTTCTAATGTTGGAGGTAGTTCCCTGATAGGTGTGCACCCATACAGAGTCCTTCATCTTGAGAATCTTTTCCTCTCTCTTTCATCTTTGGAATTTTTGGCACCTGGCATTTAAAGATTTCTGGACCTCCTTCATTTTCAGATACCTGAGATTCTCAGTTCAGTTGATTTTTCTAGTTACTTCCCTTAATTTCTTCTCTTTTTTTCCTCAAATAAATGCTGATAATCCTTAATTACAACCCCTTTTTCTTTTGTTTTTCCATCTTGTTTAATCAACTGATTATCATTCAAATCCAGTTCATTTTCTGTCAGTGAATCCTCTCCAAACTGAGAATGTATTAACCTTATTTCTCCCAGATACAAAGGTTTCCTGCTGGATCAATCCTCTATGAGAGCAAACAAATTAAGCTGCTATTTGTAATTTTTGTTCTTTGTGTCTGGAAAATGAGATTCCCCAACAGTGGCCCAATTTCTGGAGAGTTCTTAATTCTCTTAAGGACACCACAGCCACCACCCATGTGTTGCTTCCCGTTTAAGGCATTACTGCCCCCCAATGCAATTTACCTGGATCAGCCCTTCCCAGAGGGATTTTCATCACAGCCAATATTGAAATTTAACATATGGCTCTTTTCTGGCTCCCTGTCTCTGTCTCCAGGGGAAAATCCTTTGGAGAATCTTGTCTGGAGAAGCAGTAAGATCAAATTTATTGGTTGCTTCAATGGTTTTGCCTTTCTGGCAGCTCTTGGAGAGAACCAAAATGGAAAAATTCTGCCCCAAATTAGGACAGAGATGGGATGTTTCCAACCTGCCATTAACTATGGCTCCCACAAAACTGAATAATCAGAGTTTATTTCATCTGGGGAGCACAAGGGATGTGGGATTTGTTTGCTCTGTCCTGATCTAGCACAGACATTCATCAGAACACATCCCTTCAAATGCTGCTGCTCTGGTCCCTCTGTGGAGAAGATATTTCAGATTTTATTTCCTCCAGTGTAAGGTGATCCCAAGTTCATGCACACATAGATCCAAACTGTTGGTTTGGGTTGGCAGGGAGGGAGGGAGAGCTTCAAGGTTCCAGTACAAAAATCCAGGCTTTTAAGAAGAAAACTTTTGCATCATAATATCACAATATTATGATGCAAAAATAATTGTGGGCTCTATTAAAGCATAAAATGTCTACTGACATTTTATAATGGTTTTTATTATCATGCCCACCTTTCATAAAGTGAAATTCATCTGAGACTTTTCCTCTTGGAACTGTTCTGTCTCTGGGATATCACCTGAGCTTTGGATTTGAAATTCCATAGTAGCTTTTCCTCCTGGAGCTGTTCTGTCTCTAGGATATCACCAGAACTTTGGATTTGAAATTCTGTCGTGGCTTTTCCTCCTGGAGCTGTTCAGTCTCTAGGATATCACCAGAGCTTTGGATTTGAAATTCCATAGTGGCTTTTCCTCCTGGAACTGTTTAATCTCTGGGACATCACCAGAGCTTTGGAACTGAAATTCCATAGTGGCTTTTCCTCCTGGAACTGTTTAATCTCTGGGACATCACCAGAGCTTTGGAACTGAAATTCTGTCGTGGCTTTTCCTCCTGGAACTGTTCTGTCTCTGGGGTATCAATAGAGCTTTGAATTTGAAATTCCATAGTAGCTTTTCCTCCTGGAGCTATTCTGTCTCTGGGATATCACCAGAGCTTTGGATTTGAAACCATGGCTGCTGAATCTACTTCCTCTGTGGCACTCAAGATGCTGCAACACCTTTTGCATTTCCAAAAATTACCATTTCTTGAGGTGCTTTTTCCCCTCCCAGCACACAAGCACACATTAGGTTCTGAGTTAAACAAATGTTATAATTTTTAAGCACTTCCACTATCTTAGCTCAAAATGAGGCCTGAATAAAGCAGGATTGTGACAATCCATGAGCAATTGGAGCTGTAATTTTGGATGATTCATTGGGACAAAAATGGTTTGGTACAGACTGAGTTTGCTGAGACCAAGATGCTTCTGGGATGTGGAGGAATTTTGGTTCCCCCAGTGAGAGTTCCTGATCCTGCCATGATCTGCAGGTCCTGTGCATTCCCTGATCCCACCTGTGGGATTTGTAGAATCCTTTGTCCTCTGGCAGAAGTGCTTGGAAAATCCCTGTAATCCCATCTTGGGCACAGCCAGCAGCAGAGCTCTCCCAGCCCAGGGAGCAGCCAAATCAAACAGCTGCTGTCTGACACAAAGGTTGGGAGCTTGTTTCTTGGTGCATAAATTTACATCCCTGGTTCAGAAATAACCCACACTTAATTTTCATTTGGTGAGGTATTTGCACACTTTATCCTTGTATCCTTGTATCCTTCCTTTAAAAGCTTTGTAATGAGTTTTTCCCACACTTGGTGCTTTGGGGGCTCTGTTTCAGAAGTACCCTGAGCATTTGCTTTTCAAATGCTGTGTATTGCAAATAATTGTATTATAATACTATTATATTTTGTACATATAATATATAATATTATAATGCTCTGTGTTCAGCACCACTTATGTGGCTCAGCTTTTGTTTCTCTTTGCTTTGGTGCAGCCTAGGCAGGGATGAAATCACTGTGAACCACGTAAGGTCATCACAGCATTCTTTGGAACCAGTTAATGAACTGGTCAGGGTTGTTGTTGCTGGGTGAACGCTGCTGGAAACTTTATTTAAGCTATTTAAGAATTATTAAAATCCACATTTATCACACAACCTTCACTTAAAACAACAAAAACAACCAAACAAGCAAATTCCCAACACCAAACCCAACTCAACACCGAACAAAAATGAACAATTTACACAAAGTCCACCCTTCATCACAATTACAACAAAAATTCCCCACCATCATTCTACTCTAACACTTAACACTGTTCAGAACTTGATTCTGCAGTCCCAAAAAGAGTAGGATTAAAAGAGTAGGATTACAGCATACCTGATCTACCTCTGAATTTATGAATGTTGTAGGAAACAAGCTACACAAAATCCTCTCTCTGTTCCCCTACTTCTGGCGTGAACATGCAGTGAAGCTGGTGCTGCTGGTGGGGCTGACTCTTTGCAGGGTGGGCCTGGAGAAAAACTGTGTTAATTCATCCTTTGCAGGGCATTGGAGTGTGGATACAAAAGATTTGTCTTCTCCAGAGCTTCTGCTTGCCCAAATGATGGACATTGTGAGGCCCTGGCAGGGGAGATGCTGTGTGTGATGTACTCCCAGCAAAGTGACACTTGAGGGGGTGAGGGAGGCTGGAGGGGTGCCCTGGAATGCTGTGGGGTCTGCGTCAAGGATGGATGGGGCTCTGAGTTGGTTAGAGCATGGTGCTAATGTCACTGAGCTTGTGGGTTCAATCCCTGTGTGGACCTCTCATTGAAGAGTTGGGCTTGATGATCCTTGTGGGTCCCTTCCAACTAAGAAAATTCTGAGGTGTCCCTGCCTATGGGAGAGGGTTTGGGACTGGATGATCTTTAATGTCTCTCCCAACCCAAACCTCTCCATGATTCTTTGATAGACAGCCCTCTTTTTGGCAGATCTAGAGGAGTTTGAGCTGGCTGGACACCCAGTGCTGTGCCTGGTGGGAGCAGGACGTGGATGGACCTGTCTGCTTCTGCTGCACCATTAAAACCTGGTTTAATTTTAGACCCATGTAGCGTCCTGTTTGTTTTCCAAAGAGCCAAGATGGGCCTTGGTGTTGCTTTTGCTGTCTTTGTGCTCCATGAACTGCTTGAAATGCAGCCAAAAGTCTCGAGCAGACTGTGCTTGTCCCAGGTGTGCCAGGAAACGAGCAGTGAGGACGTGCTTGTCCCTTAACCTTGACTCCTGTCCTCTGCTCCCGGGTGGATCTGATTTACTTGCATGTTGAACACACCACGGGCAAAGCTCTCCTTTAATGCAGGGAGCAGGATGAGAAGTTATGGCCCTGTAACTTGCAGTTTAATAGCTTGGAATTGCCCTGATTTCCCAGCCTCAGCTGGAGAGTGGAGCCCACATTGCTGCAATTTATGAGCCGTGGGAGAGCGCAGGAATTGCTGCAATTGTCTCAGCTGACACCAGCCACAGCTGAGGGCTGCTGCCACTGCTTTCAGAGCTTTCCAGGGCTTGATCCAAGGCCTAGCACAATCTTGGCTTCAGCTCAGTGCCAGGCAACTGAGAAGCAGCACAGACCATCGTGTGGGTGGAACCTGTTGCTCCTCTTTGGGGAGAATGTCTTTGTTTTTCCCTACTCACAAGGACTTAGCTCAGTGCCAGAGCGTTACAGGGATTGCGAGGGTTTTTCAGGGTGAAGAGAGAGACGAGAATGTTGACCTCATGTTCAGAAGGCTTGATTTATTATTTTATGATATATATTACATTATAACTATACTAAAAAGAAATAGAGAGAAAGTGCTAGCTAAGCTAAGAATAGAAAAGGAAGGAATAAACAAAGTTCTGTGTCCAGGCAGAAAGCAAGAAGAGCTCTGCCATGAGTGGTCAGTAAATCCAAACATCCACCCGAGACCAATCACAGGTGCACTCGTAGCACTCCACAGCAGCAGATAACCATTGTTTACATTTTGTTGCTGAGGCCACAGCTTCTCAGAAAGGGGAAAAATCCTAAAGAAAGGATTTTTCACAAAAAATCTCTGGTCTGTGAAACCAGAGAATTCTGTGAAGGATAGCTTGGAGATGTCTCTGTGAACAGAGACAGGTGAACCCTCCCAGTTCCTGTCCTTGCTGCTCTTCTTCCTCTCCTAAAAGTGGGAGAAAACCCTCATGTTCTTTTCCCTGTGGCCTTTTCTTGGAAAGCTTTTGGAGCTGGTCCTTCTCACTTGTGGCTATCGGCAATGTCTGCTGTTCTTCCTTGTGCTGAGGGACACATGGAGCTGCTTGTTCTTCCCACCAAGGCCTCTCCCTGCCTTTCCAAGAGCCATTCTCCCTGGCAGGGACGCTCACCCTCTTTGGAGTGGGATTGCTCCTCATCCCAGGGTGTTGGCAGCTCTGCCTACACCCCCTTCAGCCCAACACTGGCTCTTTTAGACCCTGCTCTGGGTCTTTGCTGAGGGAAACTGGCTTTTCCTCCCGGGTTGGGAGTGGCAGCTCTTTGATGTCCATGTGGGAACACTGGGAGTTTTGAGCCCTGGCTTGGCCTTACTGCCTGTAGCAGACCCAAAGGGAATTTCATTGAATCCCAAAGGGGTTTGGGCTGGACAGGGCTTCTGCCCATCCCATCCCATGGGCAGGGACACCTCCCACTGTCCCAGGCTGCTCCAGCCTGGCCTTGGGCACTGCCAGGGATCCAGGGGCAGCCACAGCTGTGCCAGGGCCTGCCCACCCTGCCAGGGAACAATTCCTAATTCCCAATATCCCATCCAGCCCTGCCCTCTGGCACTGGGAAGCCATTCCCTGTGTCTGTCCTTCCATCCCTTGTCCTCTCCAGTTCTCTTGGAGCCCCTTTGGGCACTGGAAGGGCTCTGAGCTCTCGCTGGAGCCTTCTTTTTCCAGGTGAACAATCCCAACTCAGTTTGTCTCCAGAGCAGAGAGGCTTCAGCCCTTTAAGCATCAATGCAACTGAACTTCTCTGTGTGGGTGCAAGGTTTTTAGGATTATTTTTGCCTTCAGTGTCCCTGCTCAGGTGTCTGCCTTCAATGTACCTTGCTCCTGGCCTTGTTCCTTCTCTCAGACCATACAAATATATATATAAATATTACATCTGATCCCTGAAAACTGTGCTTTTCTTTGTGTGAATGTCAACCCAGTGAGCAGTGGCAGTGCAGATCCATCCTTTAGATCCCAATCTGAGAGTCTGGTGGGGGATGAAGAGAGGCTTCTGTGCTCCCCATCTCCGCACCCCACCCACACGGCTGGGATGAAATGAGCTGATGAGAGGGATGACTTCTCCCCCCATCATTAGGATGCAAGTGTTTGCTCAATGTGCCAGATGTTTGGCTTTCATTATCTGGAGATTTTTTTTTCCTTTCCAGCTCTAGTGAAAGGGAAGCCTGAGCAGGTCCAGCAGAATTCTAAACAGTTTCCTGTGTGAACAGAGAAAGCAGCATCCTTAATGAACTGCACAGGGTGACACTGAGTCCAGCTAATGAATGCTGTGTCCCTGCTATTTTAGAGAGATGGCCAAGTGATATTTTTTTTATTTAGGATAGCTGAATCTGTATGGATTATCCAAATCAGAAAGACTTTCTTGTATTTTTATAGTTTATTTTAAATATCTCCTGCTTTACAGTTGTACTTCTGAGCTATTCAGAACATCCTACAGTTCTCTGTGTGTTAACAGTTGAAGGAAGTGTCTTTACAAACAATTCTTGCAATAACTCTGGAGAAATCCAGTGAACTCCTTCTCATAGCACTGAAATCTCAGAATCTTCTAGGTTGGAAAATCCCTGCCAGCCCCTGGAGTCCCAGCGGTGCCCAGTGCCCACCTTGTGCCCAGCCCAGAGCACTGAGTGCCACCTCCAGCCCTGCCTGGGACACCTGCAGGGCTGGGCACTGCAAAGCTCCCTGGGCAGCCCCTGCCAAGGCCTGAGCACCCTTTGCATGCAGAAATTGCTGCTGCTGTCCCAGCTGAGCCTCCCCTGGCCCAGCCTGAGGCCCTTTCCCCTTGTCCTGTCCCTGTTCCCTGGCAGCACAGCCCGACCCCCCCTGGCTGTCCCCTCCTGGCAGGGAGTTGTGCAGAGCCACAAGGGCCCCCTGAGCCTCCTTTGCTCCAGGCTCAGCCCCTTGCCAGCTCCCTCAGCCCCTCCTGGGGCTCCATTCCCTGCCCTGGACACACTCCAGCCCCTCCAGGGCTCTCTGGCCATGAGAACTGCACACAGGACATGGGTGTGATCTCACCAGTGCCCAATACAGGAGGACAATCACTTCCCTCTGGTAATGTTTCATTAAAAGCTTTGGTTTGTGTAGAAGGAGTCGCTGAACTCGGTGGTAACCATTTAGGATTTGCATGTTCTGCTGGATTGTGTGAGAAGTGAGTTACTGTGTTACACATGCCTGGAGCCCAGAACCTACTGGAAGTAGGAATGACTGGAGTTGATTGCCTCAATTCAAATGGAAGTTGCATCTTGCAACAGATGAACCTTTAGAGCTCTCCTGTTGTTCTTCAGGATTCTCCTCTTCCAGTCTCAATGTGAGAGCGTGGCCAAAGCTTCTCCCTGGTGCTGGAAGCAAGGGAATTATCATTAGTGAGGCTATGGAATGGTTTCATTTGGAAGGGATCTTACAGCGTGTCCTGTCCCACCCCCTGCCACGGGCAGGAACACCTTCCACTATCCCAGCTTCCTCCAAGCCCATCCAGCCTGGCCTTGGACACTTTCAAGCAACCATGGACAGCCACAGCTCCTTTCCCACAGCCTCCTCTCCTCACAGGGAGGAATTTTTTCCATCCATCTACTTCACACAAGCTTGGTGAAGAGCAAGACACCACATGTGTTCCTTGCACAGGATCCAGTGCCTTTCCAATAGGAGGAGGGGCTAGCACTTCAATTTCTCTTTAAAAGCATTTTTCCCCTGTTGTACCAGCATGGCTTTGTCTGTGTGGGTCTTTAGAGAGCTGCTTCTCCCCCAGGAGCAGGGAAAACTGTGATATTTTTGTGTTGGCTGTTCAGGGGAGAAATCACCACCTGTGATTTCTCCCTGTGTGTTCCACAGCGACAAAGGGAACTCGGTGGTGGCAGATTCATCCCTCAGCAAGCAAACTCCAGGGGATCAGTGTTCCCATTCGGTGCATCCTTTAGGGAGGGCTGCCTGGAATCACTGCAGTGCGGCACCATTTCTCCCCAAAGAACTGGAGGAAATTAAGAGTGCTTTGAAATATAACGTGTCAGAAAATGATGAGGCCTCCAGCAGTGTGAGGGCAGGAATCTTATCTGTGCCTGTCTCATAAGTCAGAGCTCCTGGAACAGCTCTCTGCAGTGTCCAGCTCGGCTCCTCAGTCTCCCAGACCAGCTTCATTAGGAACATGACATTTTAATGCACTCCAGTGGGTTTCCATAACTCGGATCAGATTGGGTATGAAATAGCAAATCAGTGAAGGTCACTCCGGTGTGGAGGTGACATTTTCAGGCCTGTGTGTCCCACGGCCTCACTATGCCTGCTCCTCAGAAGCTCCTTAGTTTGGGTTGTTTATGACCTCCAATCCTTTTTGTTGGGAAGCTGCAACTCTGGGACAGGTTGGACTCAATAATCTTGGAGGTGTTTCCCAAACTGTGATTCCATGAAGAGAATTTGGTCCTTCAGATTTTCTCCAAGACATGTGAGCAAGTGTTTGAACAAAAGCAGGAGGACACAAAGAGAAGGGCAATAAATATGACAAGAATAGGAAGAAAGGTAAATCTTGGAGGATGAGGGGAGAAAGACAAGTTAAACCTGTGAATAAACACAAAAGCAGGCTGGGCTGCACAGAGGAATTTTATTCCTCCACAGAAATGTTGTGAGGTGTACAGCATGTGGCTGCTGGAAGCTAGATGGGAATTTCCTGGAATTGGAATCATTTTGTTCCATAATCTGTTTTGGGAATGACAGGAAAGCCATGGAGTTCACCCCACGTTCACAGCAATCCATTAGCCTTTTAATGCCATGTTTTGGAGTGAGTTGACTGTGTCCAGACAAGAAGTGGAAAGAAAATTCAGTGTTTAGTGTCCAATATATGTAATAAATGCTGGAGTATTTACTCTTGTCTGAGGGCAACTGAAAGAGGGTTTATCTAATGCTTTGAAATCCATCTATTGACTCAAATCATCTGACTTGGAGTCCTCAAGTGGTTTTAGAGTTAAAATATCAGATACAAAACCTTTCAGAAACAGCAAATGTTTTGTAAAATATGATAATTTTATGTATATAATCTTTATTGCCATGTGATGTGCTTCTTACTTTGAGCAGCTTCTTCATGTGGTGCTCACCCCTCTCTCAAAAATAACTTGGGAACTGGAGGGTTCTTTTTGTTTGGTGGAAAGAGAACTTTATTACTGATATTGGTTTCATGTCCCAGCTGCAAACCCCAGGAAATCTGGGTTTATGTGTTCTCCCAGGAATTTGGGAAAAAGGAGGATGGGATTCTGCATTTTGGAACTAATTATTCCTATAGAATTAATGGAAAACCGTGTTTCTTGAAAAATGTGTATTATAGGAAGCACCATAACATCTGTTGCTCTCCATAAGAGGCTTTTGGAGCAATTACTGCCATTTCTTTAAAAAATTATTCCCCTTCTGCTCAATTACTAACAGTGAAGTATCATTAAATAGACAAATTTCTTGAAATACAACTCAATGATTTTTAGTGATATTGAGGGTTTGAGAATATATAAGAATAAGGATGAGCTTAAGGGAAAGAAAAAGCCAATAAAACTGCAGTTTATTCTTACATGCCTCACACTTGTTATAAATTTCTGGCTTGCAGTTAATTCATCAAATTCAGTGATCAATATTTTATAAAATAAACGGAGAAAAGCTGGAGCTCTGGCAACTTTTGGAGAGGCCAGCTAAATTTAAGGACAGAAGCTGAGCGTTTATTGCAGGAATAGTTGCAGTATTTCAGAGCTCACTGTCAAGAAGGGACGTAGAGCTTTTTTTTCTGAGATGTTTTACATTAATGGAAGCCATGAGTATATTTAAATTATTGATTTAATATTACATCTTATGTACCTTGAAATGGAGTTATTTCTGTGATGAGTGCTGTTCATTCTTGCTGCATGGATTATTCCCAAGGTGTTGTTGGGTTTTGGGCAGGGAGGGAAGGGCTGGGGGCTCCTGTTGTTGTTTAAAGGGGAGGTCTGGGGTAAGGTCTGGCCCCAGGAGCATTTCAGAGCTGTGAATCGTCCCACTTCTTGCTCTCCAAGGCTTTGCTTTGCTCCCAAAGGTTTTATTATTGCAGCTGTTGGTGTTTTGTGTCATCCAGGCAGGAGAACTGCAGGGTAACCCTCCTCCAGGGCAGGTGGGAGTGCAGGTGGCTCCGTGTTCCGTGCAGTTGTTTGCAATGGCAACACATTACAAATTCCCAGAGAAATGAGGAACTCCAGGCTGCTGGGCCCAAGGTTTTGTAGAGCCTCTGCCCTCTTTATAGGAGTAGCAGTCCTTCACCTTGAAAACGTTTCCCTTCTCAGCCTTTAAAGGCATTAGGCAGTGATGGATTCTGTGCCCCAGCATTCCCATTGTCTCATCCAAACCCGGAGTAATGCTGATGGAGCTCCTGGTGTGAATTTTCCTCTTGCATCTCAGCATCTTTCAGCCATTACTTTTATTTCTCTTGTGACTCTTAAAGAGTTTTGAAATAAAAGTAAATGCTGCATCCTCCAGAGGAATGGGAATGTTTCCTTGCTGCTTTCCTGCTTATTGTTAGCTCCCATCCAGAGAGCCCTGGAGGGGCTGAGGGAGCTGGCAAGGGGCTGAGCCTGGAGCAAAGGAGGCTCAGGGGGCCCTTGTGGCTCTGCACAACTCCCTGCCAGGAGGGGACAGCCAGGGGGGGTCGGGCTGTGCTGCCAGGGAACAGGGACAGGACAAGGGGAAAGGGCCTCAGGCTGGGCCAGGGGAGGCTCAGCTGGGACAGCAGCAGCAATTTCTGCATGCAAAGGGTGCTCAGGCCTCGGCAGGGGCTGCCCAGGGAGCTTTGGAGGTGTCCCAGGAAGGGCTGGAGGTGGCACTGTGGGCACAGAGTTTGTGGTCATTGGGAGTGGGGCTGAGTCTCATCCTATGGGCTGCAGCTGTGCAGGACAGGTGAGTCATATTGAAATTAATGAGCCATGGAGTGCCCGGGGGCACTGACCAATCAGCCAGGGAGCAGAGGGCACACAGGTGCAGTGCATCAACATGAGGGGATAAAAGGTTGGGCTGAAGAACAACCAAGTGATGATGCTTGAAGCCTTCCTCAGTGTAACTCACACCTTTGCTGTCAGAGGTGTTTTGTTTCCCATGGAAAAGGGCTGCAGTTCATGTCCAGGGCCCTGTGGCCCTGCTGGGCTGCTGCCTCCTGCAATCCCAGATGGTGCAGGATGTGTCCCCAAGCTGCCACCACCTACAGCTCGGGCTGCCCTGGCAGTGCCCAGCACCTCCTGCAAACGGGGCTGGTGTGTGGGCACACAGTTTGTGCTCATTGGGAGTGGGGCTGAGCCTCATCCCCAATGGGCTGCAGCTGTGCAGGACAGGTGAGTGATATCATTAAAGATAATGAGCCACTAATGAGTCCAGGGGCACTGACCAATCCCCCAGGAGCAGAGGGCACACAGGTGCAGTGCATCAACATGAGGGGATAAAAGGTTGGGCTGAAGCACAGGAGGGGCAGTTGCTGGCAGCCTTCTGGGGTGTTGGGGTGTCACTCTGTGTGAGCAGATGCCTGAAGCCTTCTGACCTGCTAAGGTGTTACTGTGTGTGGGGTGAAGCTTTCTGATATTGTTTGGTGATATTCTGTGTATTGTGGCCATCTCAGTTGTGACATGTGGCATATGCTGTGACAGGCACTCAGTGCTCTGGGCTGGGGACAAGGTAGGCATTGGGCACAGGTTGAAGTCAATGTGCTGGGGGGGATTTTCCAACCTAAAAGATTCTGTGATTCTGGGGTTGGTGTATGAAGTTTCCACTGGTAGGATGGTTGTAAACATCTGCAATGTCTGTGGTGATCTCAGAGAGGACTCAGTTTGAGCTTATCCAAAATTCCCAGCCCTGCCACGGGCAGGAAGAGTTCCCACTGTCCCAGGCTGCTCCAAGCCCCAAAGTCCAGCCTGGCCTTGGGCACTGCCAGGGATGCAGGGGCAGCCACAGCTGCTCTGGGCACCCTGTGCCAGGGCCTGCCCACCCTGCCAGGGAACAATTCCTAATTCCCATTATCCCATCCAGCCCTGCCCTCTGGCAGGAAGAGGTATTTTTAAATGCAGGGGCAATAAATCATTGCTTTGCAAAAACATCTTTTCAGGCCAGTTTCAAGGACTTTAAGCCAGCCCTATGTTAAAAGTGCACCTCCCATTGGTTTCTTTGCTTGAACTGGTGGAGCTTTCCCAATGGAAGAACGTTCTAACGGAGTGTTCTTGTTACGAACAAGAGGAATGTGGACTCTTGCTGTAAATGACAAGCTTCATCAATCTGAGTATGCAATTTATCTAATTACAACTGCAGCTTATTAGGTTTTTTAGGTAATCCTTTAAATTAGGTCAGAAATAATTTTGGTGATGTCTTTCAAATGGAGTTTTGTTTCCTTGCCTGGAAAAATGAGGGTTCAGTAGTCCCATGAGCAGCTCTCAGTTATTCCTGTTGCATTTCCATGTGTTGAAGCTCCTGAGAAAATTTGATACATTTATTTTTAAGGCAATATGTGTTGTTTCAAGCACTATGCCCTATATTTACATGAAGTTATGGGGCAAATTCTTCTATCTGGACGTTGCCAGGTGGCTTTGAGGCTCACAGTGGAAGCAGGTGGTTAAATCCTTGTTCTATACCTGTGCACAGCAATCTGAGAAGCTCATTTGGTAATCCTTCTGTTCCTGAACTCTCTCTTTTGTTGTTCTTCCTTCCAAGGGGTTTCTAATTTTGCAGGATAATTAGTTTGATGAATTTAGTAGGATCTCATCCAAGGGGGGGGGAGTGAGGAGGGCACAGTAAGGATGGCAGCAGGCATGGTGCCTCCCCCTTTGCCTTGTGCTCCCCTCTCTTCCCTTTCCCTAAATTCTCTCCCTGAGGTGGTTTTAGGCTCCAACAGCTTTTGCTTCCTTCCAGGTTCTCAGTGCAATTCATGCAATATACAGCAGATTCCTATATATAGCCATGCTATTTTTCCTGGCTGGATCTGAGTGCAGATTTCCCATTTCAGCACTTTGGATACCCTGTACTCCCTGCTCCCCTTCTGCCTCTCTAGGAGCTGATTTTGGTGTTTCTGAGTCCTGGGAACTGGCTGCAATCATGGGAACACAACATTTAAACCCCACTGCAGAGGCTCCTTCCTTTGCTTAATTTCAGTTATATTTGTGTTTAACCCAATTTATTTGGGTTTTTTCCCCAATTTATTTGGGTTTTTTTCCCCCCAAAGTGAGTCTGCAGATGCTAATCACAACATTCTTCAGTAGTGAATCTTCCCCTGGGGTACAGACACTCTCATCCTCCCCCTAATTGGTTCTGGAATTCAAATAGTGCTGCAAGAAGCCGTGGCTGGGGTTAGCACAAGCTCGCTTTTCCCCGTGTGTTACTCAGACAGTGGGGTTTGCATTTAAAAGAGAGGAAAAAAAAAAGAAAGGAAAATGAAATAAACCCTATGGATGCTGCTGCTACAGCATATTGTCTGTGAAATGATGATGGTTGCACATCTTTTGGCTCTTATCCAACCTGTTGGTAAGAAATGGAACATTTTTATCTGTCCTGCAACTTGTTTAATTTAGCAATTCTGGGGTTTTTTTTTTTGGTCAGGTGTTGATGTCACATAGGAAACAGGTGTTTCAGTAAATCCTGCTTTGCATTTCAGTAAATCCTGTTTTCGCACGAATTTCTCTTGAAGATCCAGCCATGTGGAGTTGTGTTTATTTTGGTGTTTCTGAGACCACTGAGCACTTAAATACCAACTGATTTTGGAGTGGCTGCTCAAAGATCTCTTCTCAGAGAGATGGCTGCACATTCCCTGGAGTTTTTGCAGTAGGTAATCTATAAATTCTGGAATTTCCTTGTCATTTTGTAGCCTGGGATTAGCACAAGACCTGGGTCACCTCTGTTTCCTCTGCTGGGGCTGTTTAGGTTTGGAGTTCATATATTCTTTGTGAAAATCAATTTCCACAGGTAGGAGTGGGGTATTAATTGCAGCCTGAGCCTCAGGTGCTGCCTGGCTCTTCCCAGTTTGACGACTGGAGTTGTTGCTGGGCAGAGCTTTGGAGCTGGGAGTGAACCAAACATTTGTGGTGCCATTGATATGAAAATATCAGGGTTTTGGACTGCCTGCCCCATCAGGACTAATACAAATTACACTTTGCAATCCATTGGTTTAGGGACTGTCAATCTTCCTCACAAAACATCACCTGCCATTTTTCCAGCCTTCATCTCCTGTGGATCACTCCCCAGTAGGTGGTGATGGAATTGCAAACTGGGTTAATCCTAAATTTTTCAAAGGTTACCACTTTGAAGGGGTATTTATAAATGGGAGTTATTTAACAGCCTGTTAAATGTTAGTTTTAGTCTGCAGAGCAGCAATATTGCTTAATCAGTTGCTCTATAAATTAATAAAGGCTTGATCTTTTCCCATTCTTGATATGTTGCTTTTAGTAATCCCATTAATTCCCAAAGGCTGGGAAGAAACAAATTACAGCTTTTCAGGATTTATGGGTTTGACATTTTGCAAATCCTACTTTGTGTTCTGGTATTTTTGGACAGAAGTTTTGACTTGTGGGAAACTCAATGATTCACTGACAAATTCCAAATAAACCCCAAGTTGCCCTGGGATTGTGGTGAGGACTCCTTTGGTGTTTTTCTCTGGTTTCTGAGCTCTTCAGGTGCTCAGCAGCTTCTAATAATTGGTTAGTGAGAATAAAGCAAATATCAGCATTCTCACTGAAATCCAAATTTCCAGAACTCTTTTCTTTTAGGGACTGGGCCTGACTCCCATGCAGGCAGCTAAAAAAAATGAGAAGCTGCTGCATGGATATTATGAAGGAAAATCCAGGTTAAATTGCTTTGTGCACATTCCCCACTGGAACAAATATGAGCCTTACTGGGAGAATTCACCTGCTGAACTCCAGGAATGTTTTGCAGCATGAATTAGGTCAGGAACACACCACAGAGTCAAGCAGGGAATGCTTGGGGGGTTTTATAGGGGAAATGTGGCAGAGAAAATTGCTCCCTCAGCCTTTTGCCAGGGTGAGGCAGGAGCTGAATACAAAGGTTTACAAGGCTGGGCTTAAATCCCAGCTCTTTAAGGCCTCAGACTTGGTTGTGGGAGTGAAGTGGCAGACAGGTGATGTGTTCAGAAGTGAATTAATGTCCCAAATGTAAATGTTGCCATTTGTCAGAGTGATTATCTTGTCTTCTCCTTGTAAAACCAACAAGATGCTTTAAAAGGCTTTGGGGACAAATCCAGAGGGGGAATCTAAAGGCAAACTTGCCATCCATGCTGTTCAGTGCTGTCAAAGCAGCATCTGAGCTTCACATCCCCCCTTCAGGGTTCTTTTTGGGGCAGCTCATTTCTCTGGTTTTGTCTGCTGAGAGCTGATTCTTCTGGCTCCTAATTTTCTTGGTCAGTTCCTGCAGGTTTTAAAATGTATTTTAAAGGAAAGGGACTGAGCGGGGAATAAAATGAGTGACTGTGGAGGGCAGGTTTGTGTCCTTGGAGAGAAACCTGCTGGGCCAGGTGAGAATGGAATGACAGAAACCTGTGGCAGCTTCACTCTCCTCCTCTCCCCAAAACCCCCCAACCAGCTGGAATGTGCTGGAAAGTTGGACATGGCTCTGTCTGTTCAGCTGTGGGAGAAGGGAGGAGAGAGTCTGATGTCTTAATATTAAAAGAAAGATGCTTAAAGCATGAGTTGGAAACCTGAATTCCTTCTGCTGGGAGTCATTTTTAAAAACTTGTGTTTTAAAAAGTTTGGGTTCCTGCTGAAGTGTGGGGTTTGCTCTGATGGGTAAGTGAAAGAAGTGGTAGCCTTTTAAAAGAGATTTTGCCTCTTGATTTTATTGTGCATGAGAAAATTGGGGAATGTGAAGTGTTTGAGTGAAGTTTGAAACACTGTTGTGTTTATCTGAGTTGAAATTTAAAGGGAAGAATAAAATTTTTTACTTAGAGTAGTTCCTACTCTTGTGCAAAGTGATAAGTTACCAGTTTCTGTATTCAAACCTTCTTGGGGCTTTTAATTTTTGTGTCTGTGATGGTGTGAACAGAATCTAATTTAAGTTTTAGAAATGTAGGTCTGTGTTATCTGCGGTTTTCCTAAGATCTCCTGTGTTATTTGTTACTCTAGCATGTGGCAATCAGCCTTTGGAATACAAATGCAGAATTAAGCCCAGCTTAATTTGCATTTAGAATTGATAAATGTTGCACAAGATGCTGCTTAAAAAATAAAAAGGAAACAGCAAACCCTTTTCAGTCTTTCCCCTCCCATCCTGAAATTGTAGAGCTCAGACTTCAAAGCAGTTTGGACTCCACTTCTAATGAGTAAAATGAGATTGTTTCCAAACTTGTTTTTTCCTTCAGTTGCAAGCATGTGTTTGTTTAGTTTGGTTTTTTTGGTTTTATTAATTGGAGAATTGCAGAAGCAATTAATCAGTACCTTTTCTCTGGTTTTTGATGTTCCTATCGCATGCAGCTGAAATTTGGGTCTCAGAGCAGGTTTGTTGTGGATGTAACTTAACAGAGACCTTGTACAAACTATTTAGAAAAAATAAGAAATAAATTCAAGTGAGTCTGCTAGTTAGTGCTTTTTCTGTTTGCCGTTTAATTAATTAAAAAATTGGTTTAAAGCCAAATCACTGCATCCTGTGAAAAGTATTTTCTCCAGTCTTAGTGGATTTAAAAATAGTTTTTCCCCACACACACGTTTGAGGGGGACAGATGTGGCTTTGATGGGTTTTTAATGGCATTAATTGCAATGTTTTTATTTGGGATGGGTGAAATTTCCCTCTTGCTGGGCTGGAGCAGCCCTGGTCCTCAAGCTTTACTTGTGTGCATGTGAGGAGTGTGGAGACAGATGTTGCTGGAAGCATCAGCGTGTAGGTGAGTTTTAGTGGCATTTCATGTGGATCTGAGATATTTTGGAAGCCCAGCCATGATTGGGGTCACTGTGATTGAAGATGGAATCAACAGCAGAGACTTGGAGTGCAGTGACTTGGAGATTTTTAGAGCATGCAGGGGCACCATGGTTGCTTCAAGCCCTTGAAAAGAAGAACTTGAGTTGGCCATGGTGGGAATATGAGGGAACAGAGGAAGAGAAACTTCCAGCACTTTTGCAGACTCCAGCATTCCCAGAGAAGTTGAATAGCAGCATGCAGAGCTCTGTAGAACCCCCATGTGTATAAATCACCCCAAAGCACAGCAGGGCAGTTCAGCAGTGTTGAGTTTGCTCAGAGAACACCATGAGACTGTTAGAAATGTGTGTTCATGAGAGGAGAGAGCTGCAGGAATGTCTCTAGGTAATTAGGTGAGTCTCAGCCAGCACACACATGGACTCACACCAAAATGTGTTCTGGGAGTGCTTTTCAGACCTGCAACTCTCAGACAACAGCACCAGATGGTGAGGTAATAGGAGAAAATCTGGCCTTGTGTTCCTTGTGTGCCTGGAAGGCTGGGTTGTGTCCTGAAGGAAATGCAGTCTGCTCAGTGCAGCGTATGTGTGTTTATAAACATCACCCAGGCTGTGCCTGATGGCAGGGCTCATTCCCAGCTCCTGCCCAAGTGCCTCCTCTAGGAAGGGTTCAGGCAGCTCAAGGTTTGCTTTAAAAATGGAAAAAAAAAAAAAAATATCCTTGGTTACTTTGGCATTGTGCTGTCTGCTGGCTTATCATCATGTACCAAAGGGTTAATTGGTGTTCTAAGTCTTGAGTGGGTGATGCACCTGCTTTCCTCCTCAAGTGCCATAAATATGAGCCTAAATCTGTTGAGCACATTAGAAGAAACAGCAATGAATTAATCCAGAATTAATATTCTTGTTGTGAACAGAGCTTTATTTTGCTCTTGTGGGCTTCTTAAGTGTGTGCACCCTGATTTCTCCAAACAATAACTGCATTTATACTCATTTTTCATGCACGGGTTATTGCTTTGTTGTAGCCAAACTTTATTAGTCATATTAATAAGAGAACAGTTTTGAAAAGGACATGAAACTTATTGAACCAATTTGTTTGTTCTGGGGGATGTTTTTTGAATTGTATTTTAAGGTATTGACTTGCAGTTATACTGTATTTTTATTTGTTTGCCCTTTACTTAATAGTTTGGCATTAGCATTAGCATTGCCAAAGTCAGCAGCTGGGTGGATTTAACCCTTGCCTTCATGGTTTTGGGGTTTTCACCTTGTTGGCCTCCTATTTTATTTTTATTCTTTAAAAATAAAACCCTAAACCCCTGGTGGCCCCTTCCTTCTGCACCTGCTTTCAGCAGCTGGGTTGTGATCTCCATTATCACATAACCTTTTGAGGTCAGCTAAGAGTTTCTCATCCCTTTCTGGAGGCAAGGAACAGGTCTGGGACCTTTTCACAGAGGTGAGGGGGCTGCTCTGCTGGTCCACACCACCAGAGGTGTCTGCTTGCCTCCTGGATCTTGCTGATTCCCTCAGGTTTCTCCAGGTGTTTGGGTTCTGGTGGTTTTTTTCCTTCCCCACTTTCTGTTCCTCCATTGCTTCCTGTAAGTAGATTTGGGTTTTCCTGCTCTTCTGTCAAATTTCTCTGAAGCCAAAACTCACTTTAAGGCCTTGCAGGTGCTGCTCTCAAACCCAATTTTTTGCAAGATTTTTTTTGCAGTTTTGAGGACTTGGCCAGTCCTTGCTCTTCTCAGGCTCAGTCTGTGGACTGGATATGTTGGTCTGAAATGTGGAAATTCAGGAACATGAAGATTGCTGGGCAAGCTCAGGAATTCTACCTCAGATATCCATGATTTCTTTGGGTGGAAGATGACTGGAGTTTGTCCTGCTCCTGCAGAGTTTTCCAAGCTAATTCAGGCTTGGAGCATCTGCAGCAACACAAGCCCAGCTACCAATGCTTCGGGCAGAGTGGATTCTGCCTCTTGCTTTGCTTACAATAATTGTCACCCTGGGATATCCCTGCTGCTGAAGTGTTCCCTGTTTTCCCCACAAATTCCCACCACTGGTTTGGAGCTGGAGCTTCCAATGTCCTGGCTTTGGTTTAGAGCTAAAAAAGAGAGATAGAAATATTGTTCTCTAATGAGATAAATTGGGATTTGGCTGAGGTTGGAAATGAACTGTGAAATCCGTGTAGATTGGATGGGTTCATCCATCCCCCTCCAGCATTCCACAGAAACCTAATTAGTGCCTTTAAAAAGGAATATAATTTCCTCTGTTACTTTAATCAGGGGGTTGGGTTTTTTTGCTTTTACTGGGAATAACAGGTTGTGAAAAGGAAATACCCATACCAGCGTTGTCTTGGATTTTATTTTGCACAAACCTAATTGAATCTGCTAATTTAAATCTCATGCAAGGAGGCTGGGGTAATAATAGTCCTCCTGCAAACTGTGTGGCAGAGCCAGCTAGGATTTGTGGATTTGTTGTTTGGATCTTCGTCCTTGTGGAAATAAGGTGCTGTTCCAGGAAAGGCAGAACCAAAAAAACATTTTTTTTTCCAGCTCCCATCTGTTGGTTTTTAACATGGTTTTATTGATGCACTTCTTCAAATAGCATCTTGTGTTTGCAGCATGAAGCTGAGTCACCATCCCTGCAGGGATTTAAAAGCATTGTGGATGTGGCCTTGGCAGTGCTGGGGGAAAGGTTGGACATGATGGTCTTTGAGGGCTTCTTCAAACTGAGCCATTCTGGGATGTGATGCTGTAAGAATGCTGAAAACTCATTGAAAGAATTATTTGAAAGAAAAGATCATTTCAGGGGAAACCTTTGGAGTGGATGTTCCTCCCACCTGTAGAAATGGATGCCATGCTTCCTTCTCATCACAGATCCTGCTTTTCAGGAGTTTTGTTACAGTTGTTCAGGTTGTTGTTACTTTCTTCTTATTATTTTGTAGTTCTCAGATCCAGCTGTTGTTTCCTTGCAGTATGTTTTCCATCTATCTTAATTTTCCTATAAATATTCATTCTTCAAGTTGCATCTCTTCTTAAATTCTGGTCCTTTTCTCTTTTTTGTGGAGAGTGTCTGCCTAATGCGCATTTGGGTTACTGCACTTCTGGATATGTCCTCGTGTCTCTGGGAGCTCTCAGCCATGGTGATGTTTCTTGCTTCAGATTTTGGGTTGATGTGGTTTTGGGGCTGTCTGCCCTGACTAGAAAGTTTCTCTTGTTTTAAGGCTTTTATAACTTTCCCAGTAAGGTGACTTTCAAAAGAAGGGAGGGGAGGAGAATACAGGGATTATTTTTAGGAATATGCCATCCCTTGGAAAAGCAGCTGTCCACCAACGTACAATCACGTGCAATAACTTCAGATTCATCCAGATTTGTTTCCCATGGACTCACCACACCTAGCAGTGGCCAAGGCCAGGCTGGATGGGGTTGGAGCAACCTGGGATAGTGGAAGGTGTCCCTGGGGTGGAATAGGATGAGTTTTAAGTCACTCCAACACAAACCAATCTGGTTTTCCATAATATGTGTGTGAGATAAGAGGAACAACTGCATTTTGGAGTGGAGCTGATGCTCCCTGCACAAACAGCACAGGCAGATGGCAAGTCCAAACTTTTCAGTATTTTCAGGAAAGGGAATGCAAATGCCACACTCAGAGCTGTCTCTGAGGGCTCATTTGCTGGTTCTGTAGATAATGCTCAAATTATCTTCAGAAATCTAATGATCATTGTTAACACAAGCAAATACATATCCCAGCCACTGCAGTGCAGGAGAATTTGGCAGGAGGGGATATTTTTGTGTTCATCAAAAGCACATCTCTTCCAGAAGGACAATAGTTTGTGGATGAAATGGGTTGGTGCTTGTGGAGGGGTGTAAGATCTGTTCCTCTCTATGTCTGCTCTTGGCTTGGTGTGATTGTACAGAGCAGATCTGAACCTGTACCTTGCATTTAATCAGAAAATCCAACCATCAGCTGCTTTATAGCTCTCATTTCCAGTTAATGTTTTGGGATAGATCTATCACCTGGTAAATCTGTAAATAAAGCAAAGCTGCTCCTTGTGCAGATGGGGAAAGCTCAACTAAACCTAAACACAATGTTTCAGATTATTGTGTTAAAAGAACCCCATGGACAATGATCCACGTCCTCAAAATCCACAAACATTTGCTGCCAAGAGAAAGGTTTATCTTGGAAATTTTGCTGGTTGAAAATGCTGCATCTCCTCTCTCAATAATTCTTGTGACTGTAAGATTGATAAATACAGTAGGTGCATATTAGAGGAGAAATGGTTGAAACTAGAGATGAAATGGAAGGGATTATCCTTTAACAGAGTCTATATGAAATTTATACATGTAACTCTTTTGGGGTGGGAGAGACAGATTCCCAGAAACCAAGACAATTATTTATTTCAGTGGTTGAGGTTTTTTCCTTGCAGCCTTTGGAGGTTTGATTTGGTGCAGTGGTGACAGTGTTGTGTTGTTCATATTCATGAGCTGCCTCACTGGGAACACGTTCAGACAGCCTGAATTATCTTCTCTCTGAGCATTGTGTTGTGGTGGGGCTTTCTCTAAAGCCCTTGCTCCTTAGTGCTCACCAGAAGAGTTGTATTCCTTCCTCCCAGGATGGCTGAGGGAGCTCAGTGGGCACCTGGTGTCCCCTCCCTGCCCCAGCAGGGCCATCCCAGAGCCCAGGGCACAGCATTGTGTGCAGCCAGCTGTGCCCCAGCCCCAGGGAGGAGAGCCCCCAGGCCGTGTGGGCAATGTGCTCAGGGCTGGGCACTGCCCAGGGCACAAGTTGTGCCTCCTGTGCAGGGCAATTGCTGGGCTCAGGCCCTGCCCGTGGCTCTGGTGCCATGGCTGGGCCCCGGAGCAGAGCCTGGGCCCTGCTCTGCCCCTCCCTGCAGCCAGGCCCAGCCAGGCCTGAGGGCCCCTCTCAGCTGGGGCTCCTCTCCAGGCTGAGCAGCCCCAGCTCCCTCAGCCTGGCCTGGAAGGGCACCCACATGCTCCAGGCCCTTGCTCAGCTCCAGCAGCTCCTGGCCCTGCTGTGCTCAGCACCCAGAGCTGGACACAGCACTTCAGAGGTGCCTCCAGGGCTGCCCCAGGGCCAGCATCCCTCCCTGCCCTGCTGCCAATGCTCTGCTGCTGCCCCCGGCTCCATTGGCCTCCTTGGGCCGGGACACTCTGCTGGGTCAGGGACAGCTCGGTGTCCCCAGGACACTCTGCTGGCTCAGGGACAGCTCGGTGTCCCCTTCAGGACACTCTGCTGGCTCAGGGACAGCTTGGTGTCCCCAGGACATTCTGATGGGTCAGGGACAGCTCGGTGTCCCCAGGTCCTTCCCCACAGAGCTGCTCCAGCAGCTCCCCCAGTCTGTGCTGGTGCCCAGGGCTGTCCCTGCCCATCTCCAGGACTTTTCCTTCTGCCCATTCTCTTCCTCAAGCCTCCTGCACCTTGATGGAATAACCCCTTCATGGGAATGCAGGCTGCAGGATCCACATCTGTGACTGATGGCAAAGCAATAATAAACCAATGCGGAAAACACCAACTTATGATACACTTCACCTTCATCTCTGTTGTCCTGTGCCTGCATTTTGGATTTCTTAGTGCCATAGTTTATCTGTGAAAACCCAGAAAATAGCTCACGTTCCCTGAATACTCAGAATATTCCCTTTTCCTGAAAAAGCTCTTTTGGTTTGTTCTTCCTTCATGCATCCAGCATTGGGATTTATACTGAATCTGAATGTGCTGAGTTTTCCTTTTGGTTTTTCTTTTTTTCCCTTTAGTGTTTTGCTTTGAGATGCAGAACTAAAATCACCTGGGATATTTTCCCTCTCTGAGGCTTTCCCCCCCACCGTGTGTTTTGCTGTCTCTGTAAATTTGGCGAAAACTGGATTGTTGTAGTAGAGTCCTGTAGTTCATACAACTTTGACTGGGACAGTTTCAGTGAAAATGCTTCTGGACACAAATATTTACTGCTGCAAGAGTTGGAGCTGCAGCTTGATGTGGGTTTATGAAGCAAAATTTTATGTGCTAGTGGTTAGTAAATAAAGAGTAGCAGTGTATTGGGCGGATTAAATAAAGAAAAGCAGGAATTTTGGCCACTGGGTTACAGATGCTTGAGAGGATTTCCCACTTCCTTTTCTTTTTAGCTGTGTCAAAAGTTTGTGTGATATTAGGGGGTTTTTTGGTGTTTGGGTATTTTTCTCCCTTCCTGCTGATTTGTTGTTTATCATTCCTTTTTATTATTAGATTGGTGGTTTTGATGCCAGGGGAAACAGCAAAATCTTTCCAAGGCTTTCCCTGCAGAACCCTGTATTAATGCATGACAGCGGCAGCAATTTGTTGGTAGTATTTATTACCAACAGAGAGGTTCTGCTCAAAACTGGGCCTTGGTTTTCTATCCTTTAGCCCTCCTAGAGATGAACCTTCAGCACATTATTCCTGGACTGTAATCAAGGAAAAGAGCAGAATCCTGGTGGTTGTTCCAGGCTTCCTCCTGCCTTCCTTTAGCACTAACCAGGCTTTTGTTCCTGGTTGGAATCACTGATTGCCTGTCATCTATCTGCCTCCAGCAGCTCTGGTGGCAATTCTTGGCTATTTCAGGATTCCCTAAATGTCCTTCAGGTCAGGTAAACTTCCTATAATTGGGAAGATGGAGTGAGCTTGCTGCAGTCCTTGTTTGCCAGGCTCATGTGGGCTGTTGAGGTGAGGAGGAACTGGAAATTGGGCTGCCTAAATTAGAGGGTTGATGGATATGAAAAGGGTGAAGAACCAGGTGGAACAGGCAAATGGGAATATTGGAAGCTCCTTGTGAACACCTGGGTATTTCACATCATTGTTGCTCTTATTCAGAGCTAAAATGATATGTTAATAATAAAGCTTTAACAAGAAGAGCTGTGGAGCTCCAACACACTTTACACAAGCAGAAAAAGTAATTAGCAGGATGATCTTTTTGGTGCTGGTTGATTTTTTTTTAATTTTTTTTGTGCTTGAGGGCCTCATTCTTGCAGTCAAATGTGGAGCAAAATCAAATGACTCCAAGTCAAAATTTTTGATGTTGAAATTGTAAACAAGCTGTAAATATTTGACTAAAGGTAATCAACTGTTGACAAAAATTAACAAGGGATGTTATCAATTTTCCCTTGCTTTGAAACTATTTTTAACTGTAAATCTTTGTCAAACATCTTATGCTTGGGCCACAGGAGTTACTATGGGCATTGCTTCAGCAATAGGTTTGGGATTTGTATTTTCTAATTGTTCTGTGGTGTTTTTTTTGTTGATTGGTTTTTTTGTGTTGATGAGTGGATCATATTTTGATGAGATGAGGAAAACAAAGATTTAGATGAGGTATTAAATTATCAGGGTGCTGTGAGGGCTGAGAAGCTAGAGGGTAGATAAGGTTTGTAGGGCTGTGCATGATAAATCAAATATGATAATGAATTCTAGATTCAGAAGGGAAAAATAATACACAGTTTGCATGATAATGCAGGTCACAAGCAGTACTTTTACTTTCAAATGTTGATTAGTTAAGCAGTTTTTAAAAATGATGTTGCATCCGTGTTTGGGAACAGCTTGTCAGCATCTGTTTAGGGTTTGTTTCATAATTTCTCCAAAGGGATGTCAAATGGAGGAATTCTGTTGACTAAATTACTGCAGGCTATTAGTTATGCTCTTGAAATATATTATTACAAATGTAAATAATAGTCATCAGCTACAAGTGGATTGCTCCTCTTACAGGCTTGCTTATTAAAAAAATGAAAGATTGTGGAACTGCTCTGAATTTTCAACAGAAAAATTAGGCTGGTTTTGTGTTTTCTGTGGGGAGCTGGGACATGGGGTCAATGATTATGGTGGAGGACAGAGGAAGGACCTGCATTTTTCCCTTCATGGTTCTAATTTTTCTTTCCTTTTTGTCTACTGAAGTAGCATTCCCCTCATGAAAGCATCCAACATTCCCCAGTCTGAGTTCAGCCACTTTTCCTGCTGTTTTCTGGCATGCTGAAGGGGAGGCTGTTCTGGTGGTGACGTTTGAGGAGTGAAAATGGAGTATAAGAGGGGTTTTGTCCTGACGTGGACCAGTCTGGCTTAGGAGCTCATATAAGCCTCGTTGGGCTTCATCTTCTCTCACAGCTGGTCTGGCAAGGGTGAGGTGCCCATGAGCAGAGCCAGGTGGCACTGGGTTAACTGGCTGGAGTGGTGTCCCTGTGGTCCCTGCTGCTGGCAGGCACAGGACAGCTCTCTCCAGCTCTAATTCTTCCTTCCTTTTCCTCCACTGAAGCAATATTCCGAATATGAAACCTTCCAACCTTCTCCATTTTCTGAGTTTGTCCCCTTTGACCACACTTTGTTTTGGACTGAGCTTTCCTTGGCTGTTTTCCTTCCTGAAGCATGACCAGGAGAAAGGATGGGTTTGGACACCCTGTCCTGCATTTTCCCTCACCACTGGACACCTTGGTGTGTATGGGATGTGCAGAGCAGGGCCAAGGAGGGGGATGAGATCCATTGCTGGGAAAGATCCTGCTCTTACAGCTGTGATTGTCACCAATCTCCTTGATGAAAATCAGCCAAGCCACATTTGCTGACTCTCCAGCCTTTCCAGCCAGTTCTTTCTGAATCATCAGCTTTTGAAAGGAGCAATGGAAATCGTGCAAAGTTCTGGCTTTCACAAATAATCATCTTCAAGTGGGACAGTTGTCATCTCTATTCCCCACAGAATCACAGAGCAGTTGGCAGTTGAAGGGACTTTGAATTCCATCCCATCCCACCCTATGCCATGGGCAGGGACACCTTCCACTATCCAGGTTGCTCCAAGAACCTTTATCTTTGATGAGAGCTAAAGATGTGTCTACATTGTTGGCTTTTCCACTGCTCTTGAAATGATTTTTGGCCAGAATTGGAAGCAGGTTATTTAATTTTGTGAATTGTTTGTTGTGGAAAATGTGCAGTACAACTTCTTGGCCTGCATTTTGTTCCATGGGAAGATGTCAGAGCAACATGGACTGTGGAATTGGACCCAACTTCTTGGGAGTCAGATCATCTCAGTGTCTTTCTTTCACACAATCCCGTGCCACTGTGAGAGGAAAACCTCTTGGTTTTTCAGCTGCTCAGTGGAGCTTGCTCTGCAGAGAAATCTTCCTGATGGTGCCTGTTAAAAGAAAATCAATGTAGTATTCCATGTTTGCTCAAAAGAAACTGTTGTCTCTCTTCTCTCTGCTTCTCTCCAAGATTTTCAAAGAATCATGACTCACAAGGATCATCCAAGTCTAGCTCCTGGCCCTTACTGCCTATAAGTTTCTAGAAATTTTTTTTAAATATCCAGTGTGAAACAACTGAATTCAGAAGAGGGATTCTGTTGTTGTTGTTTCACTTTCTTTCAGATCTGTCATTCAGTGCTTGCTCACCTCCAAGACAGATTTAAAACTAAAGAAATCCAGAGGGGTGTTCCACCTTCAGGTTGCTTTGGGAATGCCTGGATGGTTTTTACTGAAGCCTGAAAATCCCCTTTTGAATTCCTAGAAATTGCAAACGCTAAAAATGTGTTTCCAACTTTGAGCAATATTAGTTTGAATTGTTTGATTACTAGACTAAAAAAAATAATTGTGGCACTCATCTGAATCTTAAATAGAAGAGTTGTGCTGGTTTTGTTTTTTTTTTTGTGTGAGGGCAAGCTGGAGGTGGTGCCTGGTCAGTGATTCTGACGGAGGACAGAGGAGGGATCTATGTTTTTCTCCTCATGTGTGTCTCATTCTTTATTCCTTTTCCTTCACTAAAGCAACATATTCCCCTCATGGAACCCTCTGGATTTTGCTTCATAACCATAAATTGTAAAATACACTAAACTCTCTTTTTTTCTCTGCCCTCACTTGGTGGAACAAGGTGATTCCACTCTTAAACTCTCAGCATTTTACCAACCCATGGCATTGGGGATATTCTTGTGTTTGGGGAGACAATGGGGGAGTCACTCATTTTTGGAGCACTGAACACTTGTCCTTCTCAGTGTCTGCAGGGACTCAGGGCAAGATCTTTTCATCAAGATCTTTTCATCAGGTACTTCAGACAAAGTCAGGAGTTACATTTTCTTAATTGCTTCTGATGATTCAGCCTGGAACATGAATCACCCTGGACAGAGAGCTGGATGTTTCCAGGCTAGTAAGAGCCAAGTAATTTTAGTTTGCCCCAGAGGCTAAATTGATGTTCAGATCAAGTTCAATTTTTTTTTTTTTTCACACTCTCAACTGTTCATTTTTTCTTGTTCTGACAGTTTTATTTACTGGGAGCCTAAAAGGTCTGTCAGCATGGACTGCCTGGGCATCCTGTCAGAGCCTGGGGGCTGCACCTCCTCAACACGTGCTCTGTGTGAAAATGTCTGCCTGGGTCAGTGGCTGTTTGATTTACTTCATTGAGAAGATGGTTCTGGTGTCCCCAGGAAGCTGCTTAGTCCCAAACATGAGATCTGAACTTGGTGGCTTTTCAGGGAGAGATTTCTCACCATGTCACATGTTCTCCCTGCACTGGTTTCTGTCCATTGGGGCAAGCTGGGCAAGGTGCCTCAGAAATAAAATGGTTTTGGGTTTTTTTTTTAATCATTTTGATGGTTAAAATTTTCAGGAAGAATTTCTGCATGCAAAGGGTGCTCAGGCCTTGGCAGGGGCTGCCCAGGGAGCTTTGCAGTGCCCAACCCTGCAGGTGTCCCAGGCAGGGCTGGAGCTGGCACTCAGTGCTCTGGGCTGGGCACAAGGTGGGCACTGGGCACCGCTGAGACTCCATGGGCTGGGAAGGCTTTTCAAACCTAATAATTCTGTGGTTAAAAACCTAATTTTTAAAATTTTCTGGTGTTCATTTCAGTAGGAAATGCTTGCTACAGAGAATTCTCACTATTGGAGCTTTTGGTTCTTGTTTAACCTGCCGATGGTTGACTGTGTGGGAAGGTCTACTGCAGGATTTCTTGTTTTGTTTTCACACCTGACATTTCTGCCAGGGTGGAGATGTTCACTTGTTCCTGTGCAGCTCTGAGGGTGGGCAGGCCCTGGCACAGGGTGCCCAGAGCAGCTGTGGCTGCCCCTGGATCCCTGGAAGAGTCCAAGGCCAGGCTGGGATGGGGCTTGGAGCCACCTGGGATAGTGGAATGTGTCTCCTTTTCCATTAATTGTTTGGGGGTTTAGTAATTTCTGATGTTATTTCATATTATTTTCTTTTTTTTTAATCAAGTGTGTTTGAAGTAAGACCAAGTTTGGAGATTTTCCCTCAGTTCTCACTATTCAAAGCTTTGTTTGACCTGTTGTTCTTGTGTTAGTTAAAATTCAGGGGCTGGTTTTTTCTCTTCAAGTGAGGTGGAGAGTTTAGCTGAGCTTTCCATTGCACCCTTCCAAATGTGAGTGCGTGCTCTGGAGATTAAAATGCACTATTAGGGACTGATTAAAACATAAAATTAAATTGTGTATCATAATTTTAGCTCCAAGTTTAGATTAATTAAAAAGTAAATTGCTTATAACACCTTCCACTTTGATACTTCTGTGCCTTCCCATATGATCTGATGGAAGTGGGAAGTTTAAACAGTCAACTGAACACGCTTGTCCATGAACAATGAGAATTAAATAGCCAGGTTTGGGTACTGCATCATTAGGATTACAAGAGACACTGGTTATGAGAAATATGGTCATGTTTTAAAAGTTTAAATTTTAAAAGTTAATATAACTGAAAGGTAATTTAAAGGGGAAAGAAGCATCCAGAATGAAGAATTTTAAGGAATTGTTATGTCTTAACCAGTAAAATTTTGTGTAAAAAAACTCTTTTAGAGGTGGTTCTATGTAGTTTTAGAGATTCAAAATCAAAATGTCATTTTAATACTTCATTGTCTTTTTTTCTTTCCAGTAAGCTTAAAGTTCTATTCCAAATTTTAAAATTTCAGTTATTAGAGATTATTAGAGGGATTATTAAAGAGTTTTCAAGATGCTGAGTGCTGTTGAAAAGGAGCATTAAGCTAATTTTGCTGGGGCCAAGGTGTGTATGTACATAAAAGATGTTGTATATGCAGCCAGACATACACTGAAGATGTTTTCCTCACTTGTGCTTTATTCTTATTTATTTGGTGCTTTATTTCATCTCATTAAAGAGGTGAAATCTGGATGAATCTGGAGCTTTGTGGCAGGTGGTTTTTCCAATGCTGGCCTTTATTGTAATAATTCAGTCTGCAGGGAGGAGGACACTGTCCCTTGTGGCTCTTTGCTTCAGATCTATTAATTTTAACATAATTAATCTGTTTACTGAAATTTGTCCCTCTCATGCCCTGATTTTCTTCCTCCTTAGAATGAGCACCTGGCAAGCTGTTCTGCAGATTTATCACATGTGCTTCAAATGGGCTGAGGAACAAAATGAAGACATTTTTCCTTAAATGCCTGACTGTCCTTGAAGCCTGGGGCTTTGCAGCAGACAGCCCTGAGTGGAAATGGATGAGGAGTTTTTCCTCTGCTCTGGCTTTCAGCAAACTTCCATTTTCTTGCCCTTCAGGTAGGAAATGGGGTGTATCCTACTATGAGGTGGAAAAGAGTAGCAGAACCAGAGCAGAGAGTGCTGAAAAGCATTTGAGGAGGATATTTTATTTTACTTTTTTTAGCTACTCAAGTATTCCAAATACTGTGTTTTGTTTTCTGGTTTTTTTTGGAAACAGGCCTGCTCCCAGAAATGGTGGAATTCTGAAATGCTGCTACTTCTCTTTTGTCCCTAGGGAAGAAACTGCTTTTGTATTGCAAACTCAGTGGAGCAGAAATTTATGAGCAGCCTGATTTATGCCCTTCTGTTGGGGAGGAGGGATTCAAATAATTGGGAACCTCTGGATGTGGAAACACTCATTTTGTTTCTTCTGTACATTGTGTGAGATGACTGTGAAATGATCCCCCAAACATCCAAGGGGACCTGGACAAGCTCCAGAAGTGGCCCATGGAGATTTCAGGTGTTTAATAAAGCCAGGTGTGGGTGCTGTCCCTGGGTCAGAAAAACATCCAGGATGGATCCAGGCTGGGCATGAGCAGCTGGAGCAGCCCTGGGGGTGCTGGGGGTGAGAGCTGGGAGCCAGAACCCCCCCGTGCCCTGGGCTGAGCCCCAGCGTGGGCAGCAGGGCAGGGGGGGATTCTGCCCCTGTGCCCTGGGCTCAGGTGAGACCCCACCTGCAGAGCTGCCCCAGCACAGGAGGGAGAGCCCAGGGCAGGCACCAGCATGGGCAGAGGGATGGAGCAGCTCTGCTGGGAGGAAAGGCTGGCACAGCTGGGGGGGCTCACCTGGACAGGAGAAGCTCTGGGGTGACCAAACTGTGGCCTTGCAGGGCCTGAAGGAGCTGCAGGAAACATGGAGAGAGATTTTGGACACGGGATGGAGGGACAGGACCCAGGGAATGGCTCCCACTGCTGGAGGATCCCCTGGATCCCTGGCAGTGTCCAAGGCCCATTGAATTAGAAACCAGTTTGTACCAAACAATAATGATTCTTCCTCCTGACGTACCAGACGTTTCCTTTACTGGTGCCATAAATTCCCTTCTGCTGTTCCTTTAGGAAGTGTGGCCTGACAGTAATTAAGCAGTAATTGGTGTATGAAGGCAGGAGCTGTTCCCAGTAGCTAAGTATTGTTAGAAAATAATTTCATTTATCCAATGGTATTTCAGCAGTTCTAACCAATTTCGGGTTTATTATGTACCATATGTCTGCCCAGCAGGACTTGGGATTGGGTTTAGCAAATGCAGTTGTTGTGCTTTATTGAATGCTGGTTTTAAAAACACATTTTTTTTTTGTCATGCCAGGGTATATAAATATTTTCTTTCCCTCCCATGTATGTTGCTATCTCCCAGACTTCTGCATAGCTTTTGGTTCATCATCTCTTGTGAAATCGTGGGATTTTTGAGGAAAGGACAGGTTGCTGGGTTTTGGGTTTTTTTTTGTTTTTTTTTTTCCTGAAGACTGGGTTTTGGTCAGAACTCAAACCTAAGGAGTAACAGCAATGGCAGAGCTTAGCTGAGCATGGTTTTGCAATATTTTGATTTTCCTTTATTTTTTGTGTTTTCTGCCTCTTTTTCCTGTGGTTTAATTTATGGAAGCCAGTCTTGATGATGTCTGCACACAACCCTGACCATGAGCTTCACCTAAATGGGGAATCCAGGGGTTCTGCTCTTGTTTGGGAGCACAGGTGTGGAAATGACTACTCTGTGGAAAGACAAATAATTTGTGTTCATTGAAGAATACCTGATAGCCTTTATCTGTTAAAAGCTGACTTAAAAAACCTCTTTCTACCCAAGAAACTTTTGCTCTTGTTGCATCCCAGTGATGCATGAGGCTGATGGAGAGATTTAGCTCTTGGAATTATTAGACAGGGACATGATGCATTGTGGTTGGTTTGTCCTCAGCATTCCTGCTGGGATTCATGTCCTCTCCTGGTGGGTGGTGAGGAGAGAAACTGCTTTTCCCATCTCTGAAAGGTGCAGGGCACTGTTGCAAGATGAGAGGAAATGCAGGAATGGTTTCCCTGGGAAAGCTGAGTTCATGAAGAGATGAACCTGAAGCAGTGATGAAACGTTGCGAGTTTCTCTTTTCCTTAAACATTTGGACTGCATTAAAAGACTTTGCAATTTCTCCACAGAAACACAGGAGGTGGAAAAACCTTTTGTTCATTTTCTCTGGGAATTAGTCCCACACTTCCCACCATTGTTAAGATTTCATGAAATCCAGGGGAAATTCAGCAGAGATTTAATTGCAGGACTGTAAATAATTCTTCTCTGAAGAATAACTAAGTGATTTCAGGACTTCATGGAAAAGGAAGGACAGAAGAAGGATGTCATGGAACTGTGTAGTGACTGAGGGGAAGGGGGAGCAAGGATAGATAATTCCCACCTTTTCCAATGCAGACATTTTGCTATCAATACATTAAATAAGTTGTTACTAGGATTTTTTCTGTATTTTTTTTTCAACTTTGTTTTGCAATCTTAATGATCTCTTTGTTTAGATGCCTGGTCAGCCATAGCTTTGTCCTAACTGATGACCTTTTGTCTTTATAAGGATGAAAAAAGATTTCATGGGTAATTTCATACTTAGAAGGTGGCTTTCTTTTTTCCTTTCTTTTTCATACACCTAGATTAGAAACTTCTCTCACAGATCTTAGAACAAGGCTATTGTTATCTGTCCTATTGTAGGATCAGTAGTGGAGTGTGGAAACTAAAATCTGAGAGTTTTCTGCCTCTTCCCTATTCTTATTTCTAACACAGGTGAAGTCAACAAATTTTTGGAAATAAAGCCAAATTTTTTCTGTATTGCATTTCTTTTTTCAAATGTAAGAGGCTCTTATGTATGAAGGAAGTTCAGAGTAGCCAACTGATTCTAGAATCTTTATTTTTCTTTGCCTCCTCTGAAGTAGGAATGAAGTTTCAATTGTTTTTCAGAGATCCCACCTTCTGTTTTGCAATTCATCCATTTGTTAGGCTTTTTTAAATGGTGAAGAGAATTTAGTTTTAATACCAGATTTATGGTCAGATTGGCCATTTAATTAACTTTAGACAAAACTTTGATATGAAATAGGAATGGGTTTGGTGTTCTGCCACAAACCAGAATTACTCTGTGTTTTGGGACACTCTGAATTGGGTTTTAGCAGTGTTGTGCTGAATTATGCCCTGGAATGAGGGGAAGTGGCAGTGTAAGATGATTTTTAAACAGCAGTGGCACGAGTGATTGGAATGATGAGTGTTGAGGTATTTATGTCAAGTTTTTTTGCATAATGAGAAGGGAGTGAGTTATTGGGGGAGAGATAGCGATGATCCAGCTCATAAAAGCTGTGCTCAGGAGAATAATTTCATTAAATACTCCAGCAGATCAGTAAATCCTTCAGCTGCCTTTTGCAGAACAGTCAGAGAGTTGACGTTCTTCTGGGAGGAATTCACCTCCTGTTTCTTGCCTCCTCCCTCCACCCTGCCATTTTGCTAAATCAATTTATTGCCTGGCAAAGCCTGCAAACAAAGCCTTCCAAGGCAGTAAAGATCTCATCCACTCAGAGGCCTATTCTGTGAATATCCTAAAAATGCTGTCACTGATCCTTGGGTTGGAGTGCAGCTTGTCCTGCCCAGCTCCCTGGGCTTCCCTGTCCTGCTCTTCCCTTGACTTTAACAAGGATTTTTTTTTTGTGCTCTGCTTCCCATTTTCACCATCAGCCCACTGACCTGACCTGGGCTTTGTGCCAGGTCTCCATGACTTTGGGCTCTTTGGTATCAGAAACCTTCTGTGCCATCTCCAAGAAGGGGGGAAAATCCTTTTATAAATACCCATTTCTATAGAATTCAGCATGAGGAAAGGGAGGCACAAATATTAATTAATTCCAGTTTATACAGGTAGGACAAGGATTTGGTGTTCTGGTGAAAAATAGAGGGTAGATGTGATGAATTCAGCAGTGTTGGAAACTTTGGTGTTCTTCAGCTCCTTTTGATCATCCAGGAAAGCTTTAATTCTCAGAATTTTGTACCCCATAAATATTTTTTGAGAGTGATTCTGGTCATTCCTTACATGAGCCCAATTCTCAAGTGGCTGAAAACCTGAAAAGCTGGTGCTGGGATTAGATGATATAAAAGATTTTTCCCAATCCATTGTATGATTTTATAATTCCCATCAAGAAAGCAAGATATCAACCCCAAAATCTTTGAGCCCTACTTCCTCCTTTCAAGAGTTTAGAAGGAGAATTTATTAATTTAGAGGCATAATTATTAATATGAGTTGGACAGAAATCTAGAACAGTCACTAAGAAATAGAGCAGTTGGGTCATTTTGTGTTCCTAATGAATTTGAAAATTCCAAATCTTGTTAAACTTCCAGTTTGGAGCAGAGCTGGTACAATATCCTGAGCAGAATACTTTGTTTCAAGTATTGATTAACATTTTTGGCTGAAATTTTCCATATTGGGCAGCCTGCTTTTCAGGAGACTTTGGGGAATATTTATGTTTGGGACAAAAAAAGACAAACATTTAAATGTTTATCTTTTAAAAATCCTTCAATCTCAAATTCTTTAGGCAATTCCAGTGCTGCTGGAAGTGGAGCACAGTTCCAAAGAGCAGCTGTGTGACATTGATGGATTTCCTGGTTTTCTGTTATAAAATGGTGGGGTTTGGGATGAGCTTCACTCTACCTGTAGAACACTTAACATGTCTTGTGATTAAAAGTCATAAATGTGATAAAAATTGCTCAGCTGGGAAAAAGCCTTTCCCTGTGAGAGTCTGTTCAAAAACAAGACTTAAATGAAGGGCCCAAAACAGAAACACTAGGATTTTATTCCTAAAAGGGGATTTGAGCACAGAAACCCAACATTCACTTCCATAACTCCCCAGTGCCCTGAGGGTTTCCTGGTGGGACATCTGCTGAGCCAGATTTTGCAATCTGCCTGCATCAGCTGTGTTTGCAGCCCCGTGGGGTGTTCATGATTGCACTCTAAGTGATAACTAAAGATGTGGGCTTGTGTTTCTGCATCTCTGCATTTGTTCTGGAAAGGTGTAAATGATGATTAAAGCATCAGGAAAATGGTTCATGCATAAAAGATTTGAGGAGGAACTCAACAGAACTTGGAAAACACTTTCAATTCCAAGAGTGGAGAAGGCTCCTGTGAGGATAGATTAATTTCAATACAAGGGTAATGTTGTTTACAGCAATGATTGAGGTCTCCTGTGCTGAGGTGATTTATGGCCACCTTGTTAACAGGAGGTGGAAGTTGTTCCAGAGTAAATCCAGGTCTTCTTCCAGGGTAAATCTGCCTCTTGGGGGGGATTTGGAAGAGCTGCTGCCCTCCCATCCATCCAAGTGGCCTCTGAGGAGGTTTATCCAAAGCTGCCTTCTCATGAACTTTTTCACAGCCTTGCTCTCATTCTTTCTTTGATTTCTTCCTTTCCCCCTTGACCTCTCAAAATGGTGTAACAGATCCCAAACTCCTGGCATGGGGTGCTGGTGCTGTAGGTCTTAAAGAAATCTGCTCCTACCATGTTTAAAACCATGATTCCCTCAAGATGCAATTAATGAGAAAGCTCTGAAAAGTTAAACTTCAGAACCAGGGTGAGGCATTAATGTCATTACTGTGATGTTCTCTACTTCTTTGTGTCTCCTCAGACTGTCCCCTCAGGTCAAGTGGCACTACTTCTGTCTGGATCCTATTTTGAATAATTTCCCAAAGGTCTCTCAAGATTTTGCCTTGATTTTGATGGCTTCCCTCCAAGGCTAAACATCTTATTGTTATCAGGATATTTTGTCTTGAAAGATTTTTTTTTCTCCCCAGTTTTTCACCCTTGGGGAGGAATGCCTCACATCAGTTGTGTGAATCAGGAGTCAGCTCCAGGAAAAAGCTCTTTTCACTTCTGTAACATATCCCAGGATGCCTGAGGCTGGAAAATCCCTGCCAGCCCCTGGAGTCCCAGCTGTGCCCAGTGCCCACCTTGTCCCCAGCCCAGAGCACTGAGTGCCACCTCCAGCCCTGCCTGGGACACCTGCAGGGCTGGGCACTGCAAAGCTCCCTGGGCAGCCCCTGCCAAGGCCTGAGCACCCTTTGCATGCAGAAATTGCTGCTGCTGTCCCAGCTGAGCCTCCCCTGGCCCAGCCTGAGGCCCTTTCCCCTTGTCCTGTCCCTGTTCCCTGGCAGCACAGCCCGACCCCCCCTGGCTGTCCCCTCCTGGCAGGGAGTTGTGCAGAGCCACAAGGTCCCTCCTGGGTTGTGCTGTCACCTTTGGAATCAGGACATGGTTGAAACAGCTGGATTTAAGCCCAAATTTCCCAAAACCTGACTGCCTTATGCTCTCAGGGGGTAGAACTTTCCCTCTTCTCTGTTGTGTGCTGAGGACCAAAATGATGGCAAAGGAGTAAAATTCAAATTAGGTGAAGTAAATTTCTTATTCCAGACAGTTTAGCTTGGAACAAGTGTAGAGAGAATTGTGAGCAAACTCACACTTCATTTATGGGCTTTTATACGTTTTACTCAGTTTATATCACACAGCTGGGGGGCAAAATAGAACATATCAATTAGCAACAGAATGAAGCCATTAATCTGTTCTGTTCAGCAGACATTCCTCTGATTCACTGCATGTTTTGGAGAGATGAAATGTGTCCCTGAACCCTCTACCTGAGGTGAGGTGCACAGCACTACCTGGGGGCTCCCTGGTGGCTCCTGCAGGCAGTTTGCAAAAGCCCTGAAGCATGGGATGTCCTTGTTTTAATCTGCATAATTAAATCTATTGTTGTTTGGAGAGGAAACAACTGGGACTAGAGTGTTTTCTCTGTTCTGATGATTTCCTGAAAAAGCCCGAGTGTTTAGCTGGCATGAGAGAGATTTCTTTGTGTGTGCTCTTGCTTTTATTCCTGTCTGTATTCCTCTAGGACAGAAATATTACAGTGTCATGGGAAAAATTTGTTGCTACAGCAGCTTTGCTGATCAAGATTTCACTTGATGTCTGTAATGTCTCTTTCTTGCAGCAAGGAATCATTAGGAATTTGTCTTTTCTATGTTTTGAAGTGCCAGAGGACAGGGCTGGATGGGATATTGGGCATTAGGAATTGTTCCCTGGCAGGGTGGGCAGGCCCTGGCACAGGGTGCCCAGAGCAGCTGTGGCAGCCCCTGGAAGTGTCCAAGGCCAGGCTGGACTTTGGCGCTTGGAGCAGCCTGGGACAGTGGAATGTGGAACTGGATGGATTTTGATAACCCTTCCAGTCCAAACCAGTCTGATTTCTGAGGTAGGGTTGTATTTTTTTGGCGTTCTTATGTTTGATAGAGGAGCACAAGGTCACCCAGTGTCCTTCCTGAGCCTTGTCCTTCTCTGGTGTCTCTTTTTTTGAAATGATGGCAGCAAACTCTTTGCTTAATGCTCCAGGGGTTTCCTATTGTCCTATATAATGTCAATCTAATTTAGTCCCTCTTGCTCTCCCTCCTAATGCTCCCCAGCATTTTGTTTACTTCAGCTCTGTAGCCACAGCCTCTCCCTGTGCCTCCTCCTCAGAGGGGAAAATAGCTGAAAAGCTGACAAATTCCCAATCCCTCTCCGCATACATGAATATCTTATTTGTCCCAGTGTGCCTTTTTAGCCAAATGAAGATTCCTTTCCCGAGCTGCCCAGGTATTCAGTGCATTTAGATCCTCACAGAGCTGCTGACAACCCTCTGTTTGTAGCCAGGGCTGAACTCTGGAGCTGGCAGACTTTCACCTGGCATTTAATTCCACACTCTGACACCTTCCCCTCTTCACCCAGCAGTAGGAAAGTGCGTGGGCCAGCTCATCTGGCCTCTTAGTTCGTAGTTTGCTCTTGTTTTTACAACTGAATTGCACCAAAATGGTGTTTCCTGCAGTTCAGCCTTTTATTTTAGACAGCCAACCTCACACCCCACAGGGCTTTCCTTTCTCTTCCATCTCTCTTTACACATTTCAGGAGAAAAGCCACAAAAATTGAGGGAACAGATTCAAAGTACCCCAAATCTCAGACCTGCTGCAAATCCCACAGAATACATACCTGGGTTGAAAGGCATCTCTTCTGACACTGAATGAAAACTCATTTTATCTTCACATTTTATCTTCAGAATGAACGTTTCTTGTAATTCTGTTGTTGTGTTCTTGCTGCCAGGGCCTTTTTTGTCCCTCCCTGTGACGGTGTTCACAGGGGTCTGAGGATGAGGGAAGAGATGAGGATGTGACTCCATATTCCAGAAGGCTTGATTTATTATTTTGTTATATATATTATATGAAAACTATACTAAAAAAATAGAAGAAAGGATTTCATCAGAAGGCTGGCTAAGAATAGAAAAAGAATGTTACCAAAGGCTTGTGACTGACTGAGACAGTCTGGACAACTGGACTGTGGTTGGCCATTAATTAAAAACAACTCTGAGACCAATCACAGATGCACCTGTTGCATTCCACAGCAGCAGATAATCAATGTTTACATTTTGTTCCTGAGGCCTCCCAGCTTCTCAGGAGGAAAAATCCTAAGGAAAGGATTTTTCATAAAAGATGTCTGTGACACCTCCCCATCCTGGCAGCCTCAGGACACTGTGGACACAGCCCCAGGAGGGGACCCCTCACTGAGCACTGCTTACCTGTAGATACCTTTCTGCTGCAAACCACAGGAATGCCTCTTCCCCTTTCTTCAGAGGAGCTGTCTCAGGATCATGTCCACAAATTGACCCTCTCTCCTGTAGGAATATCGTGACTTCCAAGTCTGTTCCCCTTCCCTGCCTTCAGCAGTGAGCAGGAATCTGTGCTGGGTGTCACCTGTTTGGTGGCATTACAGCCACACTGGCACCTCTCAGGTTCACCACTGTGCTAAAATTCCTTCTTGAAGTGTGGACAGAGCAGCTTCCAGGATGGATTGGCATTGCTTACTCTTCGTGGAAAAGGAAAGCCATGAGAAGGCTGCCCTAGAACCGAGTTAAAGAATAAAGCAGGGATTTATTAAAAGGCCTCCATGGATCCACCTTGGGCAGCACAAGAGCCCAGCCAGGGCTGCACCCAAGGTGAGCCAAAATGGGCACAAAATGGACACCTGGTCACAGGGTCTGTCACTTTTATCAATTCTGCTCCATTTGCATCTTGGAGTTAATTGTCCAATTACAGCTTCAGGTTATGAAGTCCCATCCTGCTTGTTTTTCTCTCTTCATCATTGTTTATACTTTTTGGGCATGGAGCTTGTAGCAGTTGTCCTTGGTGCCCAGCTAGAGCAGGAATTGTTTTGTCTCCCTGCTCTGTGCACAGAGCTCACCATCCCTTAATGTGAAGCCCAGACCCACGCACTAAAGCAGGACAGAATCTGAAAAATATAAAAGCTAAAACTTAGGGCACCATAGCCCAACAGCCCATCAAAAACTGTCTTCTGTGTTTTCCTTCCCCCTGAGTGCCTTGGGAACCCTCTCCTGTGTTCTTGTCTGATGGCGAGGGATTTTTATCCTGGTGTCTCTACTGCTGAACCTTGGGCAAGTGTATATTGATGAAGGTAAAAGAGGTCTCTTCCCTCCTTTGTGAAACTTTGTTTATTATCAGAATGGTTTGGGTGGGAAGGGACCTTAAAGTCCATCCATTCCCACCCCTGCCATGGCAGGGACACCTTCCACTGTCCCAGGCTGCTCCAGCCCCAAAGTCCAGCCTGGCCTTGGGCACTGCCAGGGATGCAGGGGCAGCCACAGCTGCTCTGGGCACCCTGTGCCAGGGCCTGCCCACCCTGCCAGGGAACAATTCCTAATGCCCAATATCCCATCCAGCCCCGCCCTCTGGCAGTTTAAAGCCATTCTGCCTCATCCTGGCATTCCAGACCTTTATCCAAACTTCTTCTCCAGCCTCAGAGGTTGAGATCTGATGCCTGAACTTGTGACAATGCCCTGGCAGGAATGTGGTGCCTCACTGATGTGCCATGAGGAGGTCTCTGAGTGTCCATGATGTGCTGGCTGTCTCCAGTCTATTCAACGTCACCAGCTCAACGTAATGTCTTCTCAACACCAGGTTATACATGGAATTCATGGAAATGTCAGCTCAGTACCAATGAAAATATCAAGTAGGGTGATGAAAAGTGAGTGGAAGAGGGGGGAATCTTATCAGGAACCTGTGGATGGGTGCGGGCTGTCCATTCCTGGAGTGATCCCTGAATCTTGGAGTGCATTTCCTTGTTTGCTTTTGTCCATTCTCCCACATCTGGCCTCAGTCAGAGACAAACTTATGACCTTGTGTGAGTGTAAGGGTGCTGTTCATTTAAGGACTGTCAGAAAACAATGTTCTTTTTTTCCTTTATGAGATGTTACAGGAAATTGGTGAAACAATCTTATTTACTTTGACAGCTTTTGAGATTTGAAAATAGCCCACTTTTAAAACATCCATTTGAGTGATGTGTTATTGCTGGGTTGTTAAGCTCTGGTTTTGGTGGTATTCCTGGATTTCTTTCAATGATCTGACTGTTACTTGGATATCTTAATGGTTTCCTAAATACAAACATTTGTGAACCCATTTTGGCTGATCTTTTAGAAATAACCACCAGCACAAGCCCTGTGAGTCAAATGTCTAAATAAATAATGAAATGTTTCATGTCCAACAAAACTCCTTTAACCCATTCTGAGGGATGTGCTGCATTTACACTCTGGAAAATTTGCTGGAGCCATTTGAAATGTAGGATTGAGGTTCTTGTGCATCACTTCCCTGTGGCTGTTCCCTCCAGTTTGCTGTTCCCTCAAAGTTTGCTGGTGCTGATGTGGAATTCTCTGTTGCACAGCACTGGGGTGAGGTGCAGTGCTTTTCCCTGGATTTCCCTGGTTCTTAACCCAGTCCTGGGCTGAGCCCCAGCGTGGGCAGCAGGGCAGGGGGGGATTCTGCCCCTGTGCCCTGGGCTCAGGTGAGACCCCACCTGCAGAGCTGCCCCAGCACAGGAGGGACCTGGAGCTGCTGCAGAGAGCCCAGGGCAGGCACCAGCATGGGCAGAGGGATGGAGCAGCTCTGCTGGGAAGAAAGGCTGGCACAGCTGGGGGGGCTCACCTGGACAGGAGAAGCTCTGGGGTGACCAAACTGTGGCCTTGCAGGGCCTGAAGAAGATACAGAAAACACGGGAAGAGATTTTGGGCAAGGGATGGAGTGTCAGGACAAGGGATAATGGCCTCCCACTACCAGAGGAGAAATCTTGGAGAAATAGATGCAAGAAATTCCTCCCTGTGAGGGTGGGCAGGCCCTGGCACAGGGTGCCCAGAGCAGCTGTGGCTGCCCCTGGATCCCTGGCAGTGCCCAAGGCCAGGCTGGACATTGGGGCTTGGAGCAGCCTGGGACAGTGGAAGGTGTCCCTGCCATGGCACAGGGTGGGAGTGGATGGGCTTTAAGCTCCCTTCCATCCCAAACCATCCTGGGATTCACAGCCAGGGCTGAGTTGAACAAGAAGAGAATTTTGTGGGCTGAGTTTTGGCTCAGCTCAGCAGGGTCTGAGCAGGGAGGAACAGTTGTCCCTGCCCATGGATGAGGGGATGGATGAGATGATCTACAAAGTCTCTGCCAACCCAAACCATTTTTATAGCAGTAATCCCTGGCTTGCGTAGCCTACCTCCAGCCTGAAAACTCTCCCTGTAGCAGCCAGGAACCATCTGAAGATCCCTGTGTTTGCACTTGTCCCAAAGTCATTCCCCTAACTTTCCTGTGTCCACAACATCTTGTAAGATCCTATCTTTACCTCTCTTCTGTTCCTCAGAAGCCATTTCTTGCTGGATATTTCACCAAGGAGATACTCGAGCAGATCAAACACTACCTGTGGGTGTTTAAATCCATCCCCAGCAGCTCCGGTGGGCACTCGGTGCCAGCTGTCCCTGGATGAGTGCCCTGTGCCCATCCCAGTGTCCCAGCATGTGGGCACACCCCAGCTGAACACCTGAATCACCCACAGATCCAGCAGAACAGAAAAAGCTGGAAATGCCACATCAGTTCCTTCATGCAGCAGTGGGCAGGAGCGTTTCTGAGAGTCTGGAAGGGTGGAAGACAAGGATTTCCTTGGGAGATTTGGAGGCCAAGTGTCTTGGAATAGCCAGCCTGGGTGGATGAGAGCCCTGAGTTGTGTTCTGTGTTGGAAGGAAAGCAGGGATCCACAAAATCCAGTGAGTGTCAGAGAGATTTTACCCCTTGGATTCTCTCCTTTGTGTTATGCAATCTCAGGGAAGGATCGTTGGAGAGAAAATGCTCTGGCAAGGGAGAAATGGGGAAGTTTTTGGCATGGAATCCAATACCTGTCTTGCAGTAAAAGCAATGAAACAAATCTTTGGACTTTTCTATCAAATTATATTTTCATTATTAGCACTTTAATGTGTAATTTTAGCTGTGTGGACATATTTTGTGAAAGCCAAGGTTGTTGAAGAATGGACTGAGCTGCTCCTGCCTAATATGGGTTGTATTTCTTTTAATCTTTTTATGTTAATGCTATTTTTCAGCTGAAGTCTACTGGCTCTGATATCAGGTTTAGGATATCTTTGCTCTCTCTCCTTTCTGGAGGTTCTATCTGCATAGCAGGAATTTCAAATGAACAGTGGCACAGCCAAACAGCTTTTGTGACTCAAAACCTTCTGTGGAAACAACATTTTATAGGTGAAATCCATACAGGGGGGCTGGAAACAAGAATAAATAAATTGACAATGCGTGGAAAAAAAGGGTTTTGTGGACAGGAATGAGTGATGAGAAGCTGTAATCCTGTTAATCCATCCAATAGCTGCATTCCTTGTTAAAAAGACAGGAAATAAATCACTGCTAGTGATGGAAGCAGGAAACAAAAGTGCTTCTCTCTCCCTTCTTCAGTTATCCCATAAAACTTTTAAATTTCTGTGAGTTTAGTTGAGTTTTCTCTGTGCAGACCTTCCATCTATTTATCAGTCTTCTTTGTTCACTGACAATCAGCAGCATTAAATAGTTTTAATCCTTTTAAATCAGCATCTGTAGGATGTTCTGCTGCCAGGAGGGTGAAGAGTGCTCTTGGAGGGTCTGGAAGGTTTCCCTGCCCACAGCAGGGGTGGAATGAGATGAGATTTAAGGTCCCTTCCAGCCCAAACCATCCTGGGATTTTATGACCACCATTGGTACACAGAGATGGAAAATAAAGAACTTTATAATTGCTTGTGATTACAATTATAATTGTAATCAATTTAAAATTGTACAGTGTAATTGTGATTACAATTATAATTGTAGGAAAATAGCTGTTTTGGAGTTTTTGGGGGTGCAAAATTGAAATAAGCATAGAGATTTCTGCATTGAAGTAAAAATTTCTTGTTAATTGACTGTTACATTGACTTTTTCCTAGCCAGGCCTAGGGACAGCTGTGGTGTTCTCACTGGAATTTGAAATTACTTTTTGAGCCTTTACTTTGGCCTTGCAATGGCATATCATCTCATCAACTCTTAGAGAGTGATTTATGCAAGAAAGGCACAGAAAATAACAGTCTTGAAGAGTGGGTCAAGGAAAGGAATAAAACCAGTTATCCTTAGAAGAATGGGGACAAGCAGGAATGTTTAAAGGTGAATTATTTGAATGTAGATATAGAGAAAATGCAGAGAAATTTCAAGTTGCTGGTGAAATTTTACTTCAGATCCTCATAGAAAATTGTCTTTTTTTCCCCCTCTTGTTCTTGTGTTTCTAAAACATTGTGTTCTAACATTTCTAAAAATGTTGCCTCCAAATGAGGCTAAAAAACTCAAGAGCTTGGTAACACAAGGAAAAGGGAGAGATCCAGTATCAATATTCCACCTTTTAAAATGTCTTTATTTATGTGGAACAGACCCTGCAGCCGGGAGAAGGGAATTGAGGTGGGAGCAGGTTTGATCTTGAAATTTCATCTCAAAAATCTTCACGTTCCTGAAAGGTCTCATCCAAGGAGATGAGGATGATAAAATCCAACTCAGCTGTGCCAGTCCCAGAGCATGAGAGCACTTTAACAGGATTGAGTAAATCCAAGAGTCCATAGGCTGAAATACTCATGTGTTAATTGCTCAAGGAGTGTCAGTGAAATAAAACCTGGAGTGGTGTTTGCATTTTTGGAACTTCCAAAGCTGGAGAAAAGGGCTGGATTTGCACTGTAAATTATTCACTGTAGCACCAGCACAGCCAAATATTTGCTTATGCTTGAATAATTCTTCAGGAAAGCATTTAAGCAGATATTTGACTTCAGCAAACAGAGTTAGTCACACTTGCAGCTGAATCAGAGCCAGAACTGGTTTTAACTCAGAGGTGAAATCTTCCTTCCCTGGCTTTTCTCCTGCTTGGAGGGGGCTGTGAGATGGGATCTGGGACTGGGCATGGGAGGGGGGCTGTGGGCTGATATTCACCCTTCCAGGCTGCTCCAAGCTGCCAGAGGTGATTGATTCCTGAGCTGGAATTTGGGTTTATTTTTGTGGTTAAGCCCAGCTGAGGCTGTTCTCCTGATGTCCTAGCAGATGTGCTCTGGATGTGCCTCACTAATGAGAGGTGCTCAGGGTCTGGGTGTGGGAGGGGGGCTGTGGGCTGATATTCACCCTTCCAGGATGCTCCAAGCTACCAGAGGTGATTGCTGAGCTCCTGAACTGGAATTTGGGTTTGGTTTTGTGGTTAAGCCCAGCTGAGGCTGTTCTCCAGCCTGGCAGATGTTCTCTGGATGTGCCCCACCAGTGAGAGGGCCTCAGGGCATGGGAGAGGGGCTGTGAGCTGATCTTCACCCTTCCAGGCTGCTCCAAGCTACCAGAGGTGATTGCTGAGCTCCTGAGCTGGAATTTGGGTTTGGTTTTGTGGTTAAGCCCAGCTGAGGCTGTTCTCCACATGTCCTAGCAGATGTGCTCTGGATGTGCCCCACCAGTGAGAGGGGCTCAGGGCCTGGGCATGAGAGGGACCTTGTGGGATGAGATTCACCTTTCCAGTATGTCCTAAACCACCAGAGGTGATCCCTGAGCTGGAATTGGGGTTTGGTTTTGTGGTTAAGCCCATCTGAGGCTGTTCTCCAGCCTGGCAGATGTGCTCTGGATGTGCCCCACCAGTGAGAGGGGTTCAGGGTGTGGGAGAGGACTGTGAGCTGATCTTCAGCCTTCCAGGATGTCCCAAGCTGCCAGAGGTAGCTGAGCTGGATTTAGGGGGTTTTTTTGTGGTTGAGCCTCAGGTGAAGGTGTTGTCCAGCAGATGTGCCCCACCAGTGAGAGGGGCTCAGGGTCTGAGTGTGGGAAGGACCTTGTGGGATGAGATTCACCTTTCCAGAATGTCCTGAGCTGGAATTAGGGTTTGATTTTGTGGTTAAGCCTCAGGTGAGGATCTTTTCCAGCCCCAGTGAGAGGGGCTCAGGAGCTGCTCATCAGAAGGAAACCCCCTGAGATATTCCATGGAATTCATGGGGATGAATTCCATACCAGGTGAGGTGACTATCAGCACTATGAGGCAAAAGAGATTTTGGAGTGTTTTTTTTTGGTGTGTGTCTCTTTTGTGGTCAAATAATGTTCTGGCAGCTTTTTCTCATGCTGGCACTTCAACAGAATTGTTTGGGTGGCAAAAATCAAACATTTGGGACACAGAGTTTTTAATGAACTGTAGCTTTAACCCAGGAGCTTTGTCAGGCTCTAAAGGAAGTTCCTCTCCTTTTTGGCTTCTGTGAGAAGATTTTTCCTGCTGTTTTACTGGCATTTCTGATTTATTATGGCACCAGTTCTCCAGAATAAGCACTCGCACTCCCTGTTTCATGTCTACAAACTTTAAGAGCATTCAGCTGATGAGTAATAATGATGAATCTTATAAAAAATCCCCATCCACTATAATTTTTTTTGCTGTGTTAAAGCAATTCAGTCCCATCAACCTTTAAAAAATAAATATTTTTAAAGATTTATCACAATTGTAAGGTGCAAAGAGCATCCCCACTAAGCAAAGTGGGTCACTCATGATGCTTGAAGGAGTTCAGGCTTGTTGAGTAAATAATAGCTTTATTTATTTTATTTATATAACAGATATAAATGGGTGTTTAATTCCTTTTTAAATGCTGAGTTACTCATCCAGCCACAGCAGTGTCTCAGGAACCACTGTTTTTGACAAACACATTAAATAGCAAATATTTGTTGACGTGTCTAATGAATTAATAATGCTCACTTAATGATTTCTGTTGAAGTTTGTCAGGGCTTTGAACCCACTGTAGGAGCAAGAACTGCAAAGTGTTTGCCTCCAAATTGTTTTCAGATTTGCTGCTTGTGGAGAACGCTCAGAAGTTGTTGCTGGTGGCAGTTTGGGTGGTGTGGGCACTCCCACAGTCCACGTTTCCTATGGAATTGGGTGTGGATGTTGCAGTTCTTGTGCGTGGGAGCCAATGGCAAATCTGGCCAAAAATTTAGATTTTCTTTTTTTATTTGCCCCACTGATTCATTTCAAGTAGTCAAGAAAGATGTGGAGCTGTTGGAATGAGCCCAGAGGAGGCCTTGGAGCTGCTGCAGGGCTGGAGCCAGGCTGGGAGAGCTGGGGGTGCTCACCTGGAGAGGAAAAGGCTCCAGGGAGAGCTCAGAGCCCCTGCCAGGGCCTGAAGGGGCTCCAGGAGAGCTGGAGAGGGACTGGGGACAAGGGATGGAGGGACAGGACACAGGGAATGGCTTCTACTGCCAGAGGGCAGGGATGGATGGGATATTGGGAATCAGGAATTGGGAGTGTGGGGAAGCCCTGGCACAGGGTGCTCAGAAAATGGTTCTTTATTTTAACCAATGCCATGTTCCTCCCTGTTCCAGTTTCTAATGAAAGCAAAGTTTTAAAACCTGTAGTAACACCAAAACTAAAAGGAAATATTAATTGGAAGTTACTTATTATTATTCATCTACTATATAAGTCATATTCTTGTTCCTCTAAATACATTCCAAGTGCTTAGATGTCATAACTCAGATTAATTTCCTTCATCTCTTAAAACTTAAAATGAGATTTTTTTTTCCAGGAAAATACTGAGTCTTGTAGACATTTTGTGTGTCTTTTACAGATCCTCCTTCTCTCATCAATTCATAGTTTTTCCTTGCCCTGGCTGGAGTTCAACCTTATTTCTTAGAGGTTGTCAACCTTTTGGCACTTTGTGGTAAATTGTGATTTGTTCTGAGCTATTTCCAAGTTAACAGAATCATTTGAACTTAATAGTGTCATTTTCTGCACTTTATACTTCTGGCTTTTGGGAGTTTTATTTGTTTTGGGGTTGTTTTTGTAATTTGGTTGTTTTTTTCTGGTATGAATTGAAGGAAAAAAACAGGATTTTTCTTGTGTTGTAGTCCAGTTGAATAGAGAGTTGCTTATTCTGGGAGCAGCAGTGTTGCTATCCTTGTGGTTTAACTTGACATTTCATCAAAATCAAAAATAAATCTGTCAAGATTCCATCCTAAAAATCTCTCAGGAGCAGACTCCGCTCAAGGGTGTCAGCTGAGCTCTGAATAACTTTCTAAAATAGAACATCGTGATTGGCGAGCTGGATTTATTTTGTTTTTCAAGGTTGTAAAATCAAATATCAGAAGCCTCAGAAGTGAGTTTTTGCACTTTTTTTTGGTGTGATAACACCTAAAATCTCTATTTGGATGGGATTTTTTACTTAGACTGACCTGAAGACACCATGAGTCTCCTGAATTTCTGTATTCTGAAATTTGAGGTGTAAAAGGCTGGAGTCAATAGCACCTAATGGAATTGCACTGCTTCAAGTGGAAAAGCAGCTGAGCCCATTTCCTTCAGGAAATTCTGTTTACAGGGGAGCAGACAGTGGAGAAATACTGAGAAATTCCTATCCCCAGAATTCCCAGGAGGTTTCATAATGATGATTAACTGGAATCTGTTTGGGTAATGTGGAAACAGCCTTGATTTCCAAGTAGTCAGCAGGAATGTATAACGAGAAAAGTAATTTTGGTGGTTTTTGGGAAGGTGCTGTTGCAAATTCTAGAATGACTTTGGAATGTGCTAAGTTTGCATAACAGTAACCAAATGAACATTTTGGGAAGAAGGGAGGGGAAAAAGCCCTTTTAAGAAGTTCTGGTCTCTTCTCACATGGGAATAATAAATAGTTCCTTTGGGAAGAGTCTGGAATCCTCCTTTGAGCTGCCTCTAACTTCCAATTTGAGCTGTCAGAGTTGCTGTCTCCTCTCTGAGGTCGTTCCCTACAATTCCCTGAGAGAAGCTGATAATGAGGAGAGGGGAGCTGGATCTCTTCTCCCAGGGAATAAGTTGAGAGGATGAGAGGAAACGGCCTCAAGTCATGCTGGGGGAGGTTTAGATGGGATATTGAGGAAAGTTTCTTCGTGGAAAGGGTTGGAAAGCACTTCATGGAAAGGGATGGAAAGGTTCTTCATGGAAAGGATTGTAAAGCACTTAATGGAAAGGTTCTTCATGGAAAGGGATGGAAAGTACTTCATGGAAAAGTTCTTCATGGAAAGGGTTGTAGAGCACTTCATGGAAAGGTTCTTCATGGAAAGGGTTGGAAAGCACTTCATGGCAAGGTTGTCCATGGAAAGGGTTGTAGAGCAGTTCATGGAAAGGTTCTCCATGGAGATGGATGGAGAGGTTGTCCATGGAGAGGAGTGGAAAGCACTTCATGGAAAGGTTCTCCATGGAAAGGTTTGGAAAGCACTTCATGGAAAGGGATGGAAAGTACTTCATGGAAAAGTTCTTCATGGAAAGGATTGTAGAGCACTTCATGGAAAGGTTCATCATGGAGATGGATGGAGAGGTTGTCCATGGAGAGGAGTGGGAAGCACTTCATGGAAAGGGATGGAAAGTACTTCATGGAAAGGTTCTTCATGGAAAGGGTGGTAGAGCATTTCATGGAATGGTTCTTCATGGAAAGGGTTGTAGAGCAGTTCATGGAAAGGCTCTCCATGGAGACGGATGGAAAGGTTGTCCACGGAGAGGGGTGGAAAGCACTTCATGGAAAGGGTTGTAAAGCACTTCATGGACAGGTCCTTCATGGAAAGGGTTGGAAAGGGCTGCCCTGGGGCAGTGGTGGAATCTCATCCTTGGAATTGTTCGAGGCACGTGTGGATGTGGCATTTCAGGACATGGGTTAGTAGTGACCACGGTGGTGGTGCTGCTTGAACTTGATGACCTGAATGGTCTTTGCCAACCTGAAGAATTCTGTGGCTCCACAATTCCCTGCTGGAATTTGGTCAGAAACAGCTGTAGAAGGGCAAGGGAAGAGAAGGAAGAAGGAGGGTGCTTTGCATGGCTTGAGTTCCTGGGTTCTGTGACCTGGAGCTGCTCTGTCAAGATAAATGTTGGTCTGAAATGGGAACCAACAGTCCCATGAGATCTGTGCTGGGGCTTCTCTTCTTTCATGGCCAATATTGAAGTTTCTCCTTGGTGCAGCCTGCATCAAGCTCCTGCTGCTGGGTGGGTTGGGAAGAGTCCAACCTGAGGGGAATTAGAGCTTGGAAAGGCCTCTCTGCGTCCTTAAACCCTGGATGAAGAGTGGAGCAATGTGTTCAGGGTAGAATTTGAGATGGTTTTGCTGCTGCCCTTTATTTCTCCAGCATATTGGTATTAAAATCCAATAAAGCCACCTGCAATCCATGCCTTTGACAAATTTATATATATATAAATATATATATATATATATATATATATGTTTATATATATAAATATATATATTTATACTTGATGTGAGGGAGCCTCATAAACCTCAGGATAAAATCACTGAATTTGGGAAAAACCTCTGACATCCTGGAAATCCCACCCATGCAAGCTGTCCTGCAAGCAAACTCAAGATACATATATTTTATTTATATTATCAACCACCTAGGAACTTTAAATACTTGAGTAAATATGGGCCACTCAGTCTGGTTTATTGCATTTCCCTACTTGCTCTCCTTCCCCTGTGGAAAAAAACCCACAGGTTTTCCTCAAACTCTTGGCACACAATTGTTTTGATTCTTAATGAATACAGCTATTTTTTTATACAATAACTCGGTTTATATTGCTGAAAATCTCTTTTCATTCCATGCTCCTGCCATTGTATTTATCCCAAACTTTTTTTTAATTTTGAATGAATATTTTTAATAACTCAATTCTGGGCTGCAGAATTGTGCTAATTCTTTTTATTGGAGCCATGAACCAGAGTTTCTTTAAGTATCTAATGTTCTGTACTCTGGGTACACTGGAGTTCAGCCAGACTTGTCTTGGGGATTTTGGTGGGGAATTTTTTGTTTATTTGGGTGGGTTTTGTTTGTTTTGGGGGCCTGGTGGGGAGGGAAGGGAGAGGATTGTGGGGTTTTGGTTTGGGTTTTTATTTTTCTTGGGGGGTTTCTTTGTTTTGTGGGGGTTTTTTTGTTGTTGTTGTTGTTTGCTTGCTTTTTGGTTTCTTGTTGATTTGTTTTGTATTTTTTTATGTTTGTTTGATTTTCTTTGTTTTTAATTTTACTTTGTTGATTGCTTTTTCTGGTGTGGTGTTAGTGGTGTTTTTTTTTTTTTTTTAATTTTCCTGGATACAACCCAACAGCCTGTGTCCTTAAAAAAGGCCACCCTTAGGGATCATTCCCATTTTTCCCAGGCAATGCCTTTGAATCCTGGGTCCCTCTGGCTTTTTGCAGTGAACCCTCATTTTAATCAGTGCAATTTCTTTGCTACAGTTGCTCCTCCAAAGTGCCTGAAAGCAGGAAGGATACCATGAATACTTTATTGCAGGGAAATTATGGAAATCAGACCTGATTTAAGCCAGAACCTTGCATTTTCATGACTTGGAGGGCTGTGAATGCACAGTTATTGAGTTAATGAGTTTAATGCTAATTAGGGGTTCTCCTTCCTTATTTTATTTATTTTTGTGGCTGAAACGAGGCCATGCCCTTAGTATCCCCTGTGAAAAAGTTTGTAGTGGCTCAGCTTTGTGCGGGTTGAGTAATAAATGTGTCAAATCCCTCTCTTGCAGCTCTGCCTTGAGTGAAGCCTGACAGAAAATGGTCCAGCAGCTTTGTCTCTGGAAATGGTTCACAGTGGGGACGGCACTCGCTGCTGTCCTGGCATGGGCTCTGGCCCAGAATGATGAAGGTAAGGAAGGGCTTGGCTGAGGGGTGGAGCTCTGGGAGGGCTGGGATGCCTCTGGAATTTCATTGGAATGGGTTTTTTCCCCCCCAAAAAAATTAATATTTGATGAAGTAGTTGGGCAGGAAAAGAGGTTCCAAGGAAGAAAGGTCTGGGTGTGTTTTGTGTTTCATGGCTGCAGCATCCAGTGATGATTGCGTTTCCTGAAGCTGTTGATTTAGCAGGCAAGATAAAATCTTTAGTTGTGATTATTCAGTGTTGGACTCGAGCATCAAAATTGGTTTTGTCGTATTCATTGTGCAAGCTTTAACAGCACACTTTACTTTGTTCATAAATCAGCAGTTATGGTTGGAACAGCAGATTGAGAGAATGGCTAATGACCAAAAATTTTTGAAAAAAATCCACAGTGAGAAACAATTCTTCAGGAACCCTGAAACATGGCACCAGTAGCTTGTGTTCCTCCTCAGAGCATCTTGGTTGAATTTTAATTAAAAGACAGCAGAAATGTGTCCTGCCAGTGATCTCTGGTAATTAAAAATTACAGGCCTGGATAACTGATTAGGGTTTATTCTTTTGAACAATTTAACAGCATTGAAGGGCAAATTCTGTCAGAGTTGTTCCTGAATACTCCTGGGAATAATGAGTGGGATAAGTGAAAACTGAGTGTGGCTTCAGAATATCTGTAATGAAGTTGCTCATTATCCATGGCACTCCGTGTGGGTAGAGCTGTAATTGTACAAATTTATGACTTTGGCATCTGGGTTTTGGTTTAAAAACCTCTATTTTGTCAGCTAGGAAGTAAAGTAATTTTGCTTTCATGGGAAGTCTTCAGTCCTGCTTGAATTATGCTTTGTTTTTTGCTATCCAGTTGAAAGTCTCTGTTTCTTGTTCTACTAATTGCTCTCCAAATGTCCTTTTATTCCCTTCCATCCCCCAGCCCAACCCTGCCCATAATGTACAAGAAAGCTAATTTAATTTTCTCCATTTTTACACCCTGTCACAATCACTGTCACTCCTGACACTGAAGTGGACAAGCTGCTCACATTTCACATATTTGCTCTGTGCTGGGCTACAATTAACTGGGTTTTACTCATTTATTGCAGTGGAGGAGTGGGGCCATCAGGCTGGTAGAGGTTGACCTTGGTGGTGGTTTGAGGAGGAAAATGCTGGTTTGGGTGGAGGAGAGGAGGCAGGGTGGCCTCTGGCATGTCCAGCAGCACAGGAGGACGTGGGAGAGCAGTGGGAATAATGGTGGGAAGCAAAGCAGGATCATGGGGCTGTGGAGAACCCTCACGGCAGGCTGAGAAAAAAAGAAAAAGGCAACACTTTTCAGTGGGATTTTTATTTGTGCTCATGCTGGCAGCATCACATATCTCCAAAAAGGCATCTTTGAGAAGGATAAAATGAGGATTTTTGGTCTTTAGCGACGGTGAAGTGTGCAAAACACAGATGTCCCAGACAGGACAGGAACAATTTGATCTCCGGGAGGGGAAAAAGGGATCCCTCAGGTTTCCATTTCCTTTACACTCACATGACAATTTCTCACCTCTGTGTCCTTATCCCAAGATTGTTGAGAATCCTTTTTCTTCCAGGTGATTTAGAGGAAGGGAAGGGCCACCACTCTTTGATGGCAGTGTCCTGTGACTCAGTAAATACAGCCATTCCCTTACTTCAAAGGGGTCTGAACATAATTTTGGGGTGGATATTTTTTAGCCTGGCTTGTGCCAATATATTTATCACAGAACCCATGCTTGATTTTATCCTTGGTAATGGTCTCTTACACGGCCTGAACAGGACAGCTTTGTTATAATGAGTATAAATTTGCTGGCTGTAGCCAAAATTCCTGCTGCTTTTTTCAGGGTGACAGTTCAGAAATGCTGTTTCTTGAGGAATATGCAGCACCCTGATACAAACTGAACTGATTTCCTCCCCCATACTGTGTTCAGGAAAGGGTAAATGGAGCTAAAAGCACTTTGGATAAATTTCACAGGGGTGTAATAGAGGAAAAATGAGCTGGAAATGGATTTAAGCCAAGGTGGGGGACTGGTGACTCAGCAAATGGCACCCAGCTAATGAGGCAATGCTTACAGGCATAATTACTTGGAAATATGTTTCTTACAGCTAAATAGAAAACTCTGTTTAGGGCTGGGCCTGGAGGAGTTCTGATGTGCAGAAACAGAATCTGTAACCTGAAATATAACCTATAGAAAAGATGTGTTCTTCTGGCAATTGCCATTTCCTACCAGTGTAGTTCTCTTAACAGCAGAAGAATAAATATAAATAAATAAAAAATCAGCTCTGGCAGGAATTATGGGCCATTTCTTTGCAGCCAGCATGCCAATCCTCCATTTTCCTAGTGGGAGCTGTGGATGTTGACTCAGTTTCTTGCCCTTCTTGCTGCATTTTGCTTCATTAGCTCATAATTTCTCTGTTTCACGTTTTACTTCACCTCCCGTGTCACCAAATCCTCCCCAGCCACAGCAATTAATGATGTGCCCAAGTCACTTCATCCAGGAGTGCCTTGGTCAGGCTGCTTTTTTCCTAAATTTCAGTAGGAGGTTTCCCCAGGATCCCATCTGCTCCTGGTGAAATTCAAGTTCTCCCCATCGACTGTAGTCCCTTTGTATTCAAACCCACCCCTCTAATTATTAAAAACCCCAAGACTTTTGTTACAGAGCCATGCCATCGGTCCTAATTTACTGTTGATGAGCCCATTCAGTGTTTAATTTCAATTATTTCATGCTGTAATCCTTTTGTTCAATCCTGTGGTGCACCAGAATAAAAGTTAGGCTTGAGTGTGGATGGGGAATATTGGGAGTATTTTTGGTTTGGTTTTCTGAAAGGAAGAGATCTGCTTTTACAGTTCCTGCTGTTGTCTCTCTTCCAAACAGCAGAAATACTGCAAAGGTTGGATTTTTTTCCATAATATTTTAACTTAAGTAAAAGTAGAAATGTCACTTGTAGCTGTGCAATATGTGAAATTAGGTCAGCTGAAGTCTCTTTTATTTTTCCAGTGCTGCATTATTGAATTCAGAGGCAAACTCTGAGGCTAAAGGAATCAGGGTGGAGGAAGGTGGAAACACAGGATCAAATTTCTCCTTTTTTTTTCCCTTCTCTAATCCAATCTCTATAGCTCAAAGAAAAAAATTTAGCAGGAATTTTTGGCCACCAAAGAAGGCTCCTGAATTCAAAACTTTCTGCCCTTTTATGCCAGGTGAAACCAATCCAGCAGCAATTATTTGACAATTCACATATTTAATTATGTTGAGTCCATATCATTCATGAAAATACAAATGTGAGCTGTATAATTTATTCTTTACTCTTAGATAATAATTTATTCTTTACCAATAATAATTTATTCTTTACTCTTAGAAGATTAGGAGAAGGCAAAAATCATTCAGATCCCTTTTAAAAACCAAAAGCAAATGTGGAGATCCACCCACAAAATTTGCAATGGATCTGTTCTTGGGGTTTTCAGAAGTAGTGTAATGGGGCTGTGACTTGTGGGGATCTGCTTCATACCATGCAATCTTTGAAGGGCTTTTGGAAGATTTTTGTGGGGCTGCTTTTAACCTAAAGTGATTTTGCACTTTTTTTTTATAAGTGAATGAAAAGAACACTTGAAGGTCCTTATATTTGTCCTGAAGATTTGTAGCTTTAAAAGAAGAATAGTAACAAAAATCCTGAATTCATCTGCTCAGAGATGAGCCCATCCTGATCCTTTTGTTACCTTGTAAATTTGGGTTGTGTTTGAGGGGATTGGTGTCACCTGTCCCTCACATTCCCCTGACCCAGGGACCTGTCACCCCCCAAAAATGTCAATACTCAAGTCCTGCCTCTGTTTGGTGTGGAGCCAATGGAACCACAGGATCATTTTGGTTGGACAAGACATTGAAGAGCAGCAAGTCCAATAATGCTGGGGATCAGGATTTCTAGAAGAGCCTCCATTCCAGAAATCTCCTGGAGCTGTTCATGAAATCATCTCTTCTGACTCACTTGAGGAATAATACTTGTTTATCCCAGAGGAGATGCAAACAGGATGTTGGATGTATTTCTCTGGGCATGTATGGCTAAGAAGGAATGCTCTCTTGATTATTTAATGTTGGTTTTTTCAGCTCTATTTGGACTTATCACTGTAGTTCTTCCAATCTTTTGGTTTCAGACTCATTTCCTTCCTTTTCCTTCCTTTCTGCTTGACTGTTGAACAAGAGATGAGCCATGGACACCTGCACTGTGGGGTATGGATCTCACTGCTGGCTCAGTGGTTTTGTTTCATTCTGAAACAAAATTTCACAAAATAAAACTGAGGCTAATCAGAAGATTTGCTCAACCAAATATGGATTTCCTTTCCTAAGTGTTCTGCAGATGGATAATTTTTTTATCAGAAAGTAACAAAGAAACCCAATTTAAATGGTTTTTGCCACTTCCCTGAGTGGGGGTGACTTTTTAAGTAAGTTTTTTTTCTGTGAAAAACACAACTGTTCACTTTTGCCACCAGGACTGTTCACCCCAAACCCCTTCACCTGGTTTTCAAGGCCCCCTCTATTAGTTAATGTCTTTATTCAGTCTAAAATTCTTCTGCCACAAAAATTGAATCACTCAGGGGCCTTACAAATCACCTGAAGAGGCTATTTTAGAAAGAAAATAGTTTCACATCATCTTTTATAGTTAGGCAGGAAATTAACTGGGGAAAATGCATATTTGAGTACCTGGAGCTCATGGATCATTCCCTGAGCCCTGCGCTGTACAGATGCAGGGAGAGGAGAGAAATGCCACCAGGTCCTTGCCTGAGGGAACGTGTCTGTTCTTGGGAACAGGAGTCATTTGTGTGTTTTATGGGCACTTGGTGCTTTTGGTTGGGAGCTGTGCCCTTGTTCCTACAGGGAAAAGAGCTCTTCTTGATGTTGGGGAGTTGTAGTGGAGCCATTAAGTTCCTCTGAAGGGTTTAGTTCTTCAAAGTGTCTTTGAGTGCCACCAGCAGCACTTTGAGGCGACACAAGATGAATTTCCCTGTGGTGAGAAGTGAGTTATTCATAAAATAGGGGCACTGAAACGAGGTTCATCTCAGTTAATGTACAGATTTTAGCCTTGGTATAAAAGGGACTGAGTATCCTGAGATCTCCCTGTGGTTGTGCTGGGAGGGATGAGGCAGGAGACTGCTTCTGGAGAAGGAGGAAATTCCAAATCCCAACAGCCTTGGAAGCACCAGACTGTGGGATCTGGCTGGGAATGAGCCTCTTTCAGGCACTGCACTCCCAAGGTTTTTTTTTCTGCTACCAAGTTGAGCATCTGGGTGCCCAGGAAAGGCTGAGGAGCTGGGAGGTGCCACCAGGTGCCCACTGAGCTCCTTCAACCTCAACAACCTTGAGATGCTGTGTTTCTCCTGCCCATGTGTTGGATTGTTTGGATTTCAGGCTATCAAGCATCAATGCTCTTTGATTCCTTTAAGATTTATCTGTCCTGAACCATCCCTTGGTGAGGGAAGGCTGTGAGAACTGAGCTGGTTCTTTTCTTTTCTTGGGGCTGATTTCTTTTCCTCCTAGGGCTGGGTTCCTCAAGGTGCTGCTCCCACCTGAGAAGGGAACTCCTAGTGCAGGAAAAGCAGAAACCCCCCTAAAAGTGCTCTGGAACACTTTGTGTCCCCTCCAAAAGAGTTGCTCACACTTTGGGACTTACAGCTCAAACTCCAGTGATGTTTTAGGGCTGAACTCCTAAAAATCATCAACCACTGTGTTTGTGCTCTCATATGTTGGTTTGTAGCCATGTGTGTGAGCAGAGCCACTGCAGCTCCCCAGTCATGAGCTTTCTGGTTTATCCTTCACTCATGAAGACATTTTGTGTCTGTTCCTGAAGACTTGGAAGGCCAGGACCTTTCCTTTCTGGTTTTTCTCTTCAGCAGAAACACATTTACAGCTTAATCAGGACACTGGATTTTAGTACTAAGGCAGCTCATATAAATGGAATCTGTTTCTTTACTAGGAAGCCTAAAATGTACATATTTTAACTTTGGAAGGAAATCAGGCTTTGAAACTCTATTTGAAGGGCATAATTTAATTAGTTTGACTTTCAAAGAAAAGTGTGACACTACAACTAGCAGGATTTAAAATCTGCCTCAGTGTCATGTCTTTCATTTCATACTCCACCAGTAATTTATGTTGCCTGTTCAATTTTAGATTTTATTGGCAAAATTTTATTTGTAGCAACAGTCTGGAAGCACAGAATTCCTGTCTCTTGGAGGCATGGAAGGTCAGGAATCCTTTCTTTACCTGCTGCCCCTTACATATTTCTTTCCAAACCTCCTTCTCATTTCTCCTTGTCTCTACCACTAAGAATTATTTTCTGCATCCTCATGTGACTGTTTCATGTGGACAGAAAACTGTGCTAGAAATTACAGAAACCCTCTTACTGTGGTTTAATCTTGTTGTTTGTTTTTTTTTTTTTCTCTTAATTTTTTTAATGAGAAATAGCTGTTTAAAACAAGGCACAGTAACTTCAGCTTGATCAAAACTTGTTTTTGTGGGATTTGATTTTCACATAACAAGAACAGAATCAGGGCTGTATCCCTCAGGGAAAGGGTTTGTGTGTTCTGAATCACTTCCAGTGCCCAAAAACTTCCTTGTGGATGGTGATTATGGACTCTTCCTTCAGAAGGCTTTTTCTGACTGAAGCTCATGGAAACTCTGGGATTTTTCATGGAATGCCCATGGTGAGGAAATATCTGGGAATTTGAGCCCAAAACCCTAAAATACCCTCAAAAACCCCAAACCAAACTCTCCCCCACACATTTTCCACAGACATTGCTGTAATTTTTGAATGCCCAGGTGTGATCACTCCCATCCAAACACTTTCATGTCTTCTGGAGAATATCTGTTGAAAGACAATAATTCTCCTTTTTCTTTTCCCCTCTTCTTTTTTTTTTCTTTTTTTTTTTTTTTTTTTTTTTTTTTTACATGCTGAAAAGACAACTTTTGGATTAGTTTGGGAAAAAATACTAAGAACAAAAAAAAAACTTCTGTGCTTTGCAGTATTTATTAGACAGTGTATTGAGGCATGGCGAGTTTTAAATTGGCAGGGAGATGAACAGCTGAATATGTAGGCAGAAATCAAATGTTTAAATAATGCCAAATTATCCTGCTGCACATTGTTTAACAGGACTGCAGGTGGGAAGGGCCAAGGAGGTGGGGAAGGAAGCAAGGAGAGAAAATGTGGTTTTCAGTTGGATTAGAGAGAAATGGGATTTCTCTGCAATTGAAGGTTTAGTTCTAGTCTGAATCATCCTGGAAAGCTGATTTGCACAGGAAGAGGGTTGTGGTATGAGTTTGTGTTTGCCTTCAATATTGTTTCAGTTCCTTTTTGTGAATTTAACGGTGCTCCATGATCACTTCTCATTTCAGAAACATTTTAATGGCGTTTAACTTCAAGGAATTGCAACCTCTTGGGCATCTTTTAAAAGTTCAGAGCAGGAGACCATAAAATCCCAGAATTATTTAGGCTGGAAAGGACCTCTAAACCTGGGCCTGATCCCCACCTTGGCCCCAGCCCAGAGCACTGAGTGCCACCTCCAGCCCTTCCTGGGACACCTGCAGGGCTGGGGACTCCAAACCTCCCTGGGCAGCCCCTGCCATGTCAGACATTTTTTGGTTTTGTACCAGAATATCTTCATTTTGGTCTCTGATTTATAATCTGCTGATTTTGCCAGCAATGTTGATACAACATGAAATATTTGATAGATTTGTCCCTTTTGATTGACCTGTTGGGCAAGTCTGCCATGGGATAATTTCACACCTGATTTCTAAGCAGAATTGTTTGAATTGGGAAATATTTGGTCCTAGAGGGGAACACACAGTGTTAAATATCTTGGGTCTCCCTTATTTAAACATTTAATTTGATCTCCCAGCTGGTCTTAACTGAAACCAAGGTTTCTGGTGTTGCCTGGTGTCACTTTTCTCTGTGACCAGTTGGCCAGTGCAGCCTAATTGTGTTTCTTGAGAAGTGGCCAGGCTTTTGATTCAATTCTAAATAACATAGCACAAAAATTGATTACTGCAAAATCATAAGAAATTTTGAAAAAACTTACAGGAAAAAAATAAAATCAAAGAAAACACAGTGGAGTAGTTTTTTTTTATTCCACATAATGGTGCTGGATGAAAGTTTCTGGTGTTGAAATTCTGTTTTCCCATCTTCTAACACAAAAACCAATGGATTTTACTATTGTTTTATTTTACAATTGTTAAGAGATTTTACTCTTGGCAAAAATTTCTTGACTCCTCAGACTTTTTGTTTGATAAAATGGTTGGGACCTAGCCACCTGAACTGTTATAAAGCTCAATGTGCTGCTGTTTTGTTTAGAAGGTGAAGTTTCACATCCACAAGCCAAAAACTGCAGCTTTGCTCCTTCTTCAGTGGGTTCTTTTAAGCCTTCCAAGTTTTCCTTTATTTTTTTTATCGCAAGTCTAATTGCACAAATCTGGGCAGTGTTCTTTGTGACTTTCTGACAGTTTGAAGGCTTTTGTGCTAAATATAAAAGGAAAGCATTTTGTGGAGAGGGCTTTTCATGAGGATGTAGAGTGACAAGACAAGGGGGAATGGCTTTAAGCTGGATGAGGGCAGGGAGGGATGGGATATTGGGAATTAATTGTTCCCTGGAAGGATGGGCAGGCCCTGGATCCCTGGCAGTGCCCAAGGCCAGGCTGGACAGGGCTTGGAGCAGCCTGGGACAGTGGAAGGTGTCCCTGCCCATGGTAGGGGATGGAACTAAAAATACCTCTTAAAAAGTCCCTTTTCACTCAAATTATTCTATGATTCTGAGTAGTTACTCTGCTGTTACAGAAACACAAAGGAAACAGGTCCTTCAGTGCTTTGGGGTGTTTTTAAAATTTATTTTGGATTTTTTTATTGTTGTTGTTGTATTTATAGAAAAATATACAGAGAACTCCACGTTAATGCTCCTAATCCATCTATCAAACAAAAGCCTCTTCTCGCTCTGCAGTGCTGTGCTCCACAGGATTCACTGCTGCCCCATTTAATTGGGATAGATTTCCTACCAGGACAAAGGTACTTTGTGAGTTTATCCTAAGAATCAGATCTTATACAATATGGTGTTTCAGTGAAGGGGGAACTATAAACAAAATCTCTATCAACAAAGCCAGCAAAATAACATCTCCGAGTGATTGATGGCTGCTCTGGAAATAAATTCAAGGCTGTGAAAACTTCCTACAGTTGCATATGTTGGAGGAGATAAGATATATGGGACGTTCAAATACAAATGATGTGCAAGTGCATTTTTTTGTATTATTTACAGAAGGAAAGGGGGAAAATAAAACTAGTAAAGGGTGAAACTGTAACTTAGAGGATGGGCTACAGCCAGCCTGGCCTTGGACATTTCCAGGGATCCAGGGGCAGCCACAGCTGCTCTGGGCACCCTGTGCCAGGGAACAATTCCTAATTCCCAATATCCCATCTGGAATATTCAGGGAGTCTTCCCCCTCTGTTTTCAGTTAATGATCTCAGGCACAGGAGCAATTAAGAAGTTGTAATCAAATGGAGCTAATCAGGATGACACAGCCTCGTCTGCTCCAGTCAACTGCTGCTCATATCTCTAATTTGATCTGTTTAGATAAGAAAATCAGGGGGAGAGTGGCACAGCAGTGCTTTTCCAGCTCCAAGGGCTGAGCACTTTGGTTTCCAAGGCTTGGTGTTTTTATTCTGCTCAGGAGATGATGATTAACAGGTGAGGAGAGGCTCTGCTAGTGCAAGAAGCCTGATGGTACCAGAGTATTTTAAATATCATTGAACTGCTCAGTATCCAAACTCACTCCACATAATCACTGACCCCACTCTTGTCTGATAATTGAAATAGTTACAAACAAACTGCCAGGGAAAGGCAAACTGTGAATGGCTTCAGATAAACATCTGATTTCTTCTTTATCCAGAACTAAACCCATCACGAACAAGAATCTTGCCCCCAACCAAAAACAACACTTAATTTTAAACTTAAAGAACATGAACAATCTCACAAAGAAAATAATAAAGAGCTCCCAGAGCTGTGCTCAGTTGTTTTCTCACCAACCCTGTGGATAGAACCTTTGTATAATTAAATACTGGAGGTCTGCAAAGAAAATACCTTATCTGCTTGTTCTTCCCTTGTAATCAATGGCTTGGGATTTATTGTGCAGCTGGCTAATACAAAATTAATCAAGCTCTCCATTTCAGCCAGCCTGGAGCTGGAGCAGAGGCTGAGCAGCTCCGTGTCAGGTGTGCTACCTCTTTATCAGTGGCTGTAGGTGAGATAAAATCAAAAAACAGGGCTTCAAAAACTGAAGGGAATTAGGAGGGGAAGAATTTGGGCATTACTGAACACTAAGAAGACTTTAAATCCTACAGAAATACCCATGCAATTGCTGTCTCATCTGCAGGATTATTTCCTGTGCTATCTCTGAGTGGAAAACCTTACAGGAAGGATTTGAAAGCTGCCCTGAATCCTTTTATTTCCAGCTATTAGAAATTAAACTGAGTCCAGCTTTAGGCATCACTTTGTCCTCCTGCTGGTGGCCTCTGTGTAGCCTGTGGGCCCAAATTACTCATGTGTTTTTTATGAATTATAATTTGTACACCTAAGAAAAAACACGTTTTTTGTTTTTTTTTTTTGCTGCTCATCCTTGCTGATGGAAAACTTTTCTGCATGTGCACCTGGATTGTGCTGATTTAGCAAGGATAGCTCCAAATTCTGTCCTTTCCAGGCAGGTGATGTTTGGGGAAGGGTTTCATGTGTCCTTAGGTCTATGGAAACATCACTGATGGGCAGAGGCTGAGATTCCTTTGGCATTTCCCATTTTCCATAGGAACCAAAACACTGAGCAGAGTTGTATCCTTACAAGGAGAGATGATCAGTCTTAATTTCCACCAGCAAATATCCTCCTTATTTATTATAATTATTATTTTTTTAAATTGATTGTCTTTGCAACAAGGAGCTGAGTTGCATATTATGCTAATTTACATGTGTAAATTAAAATAAAATTAATGTACATAGGTAAACAAACACAAAATGCAAGTTCAGCTTCTTTCCAGCACCAGTAGCAGAATTTATGATTTTTTTTCTACCATTTCATGGAGTCATTGAGGTTGAAAAAGCCCTCCAAGAAAAGGGAATCCAACCTGTGCCCAAGCACAGAGCACTGAGTGCCACCTCCAGCCCTTCCTTGGACACCTCTGCTGCTGCCTTTTAGGGAATGATATTTTTTCTATGCCTTCAACTCTCCTGAGAGTGGAGCCAGACAGAGAGACTTTGATGGTAATCAGGTTGTCCTGTAAGGTGTTTATTTTTTGAAAGTGTTTTCTAAGGAGGTAAAAATGGAGAAGTAAATATTTCCAGGCTCTGGAGTCAATATTGCAAGGGATATGAAATGTCTTTTCCAATGTAGCAGAAACCCAGCAGCTCTCTCCTGGCAATTTATCAGCTGGTTGATGTTAAAGGTTTCAGACAGCAGGTGAACCATGCTTACATTTTATTTTCACCACGTTATTAAAGAAAAAATAAGCCACAAAAAATCATCCTGACTAAAATTTCTGGAAGGAATCTTTTGGTGTTTAGAGGGTGGAAGGTGTCCCTGCCCTGGGTGGGCTTTAAGGTCCCTTCCAACCCAAACCATTCTTGGATTCCATAATTCCTCTCTGATTCTAACACCGTTTTTTGGGAATCCTCTCCAGGTGGATGCTTGGCAGCACTGTGAGCTGACAGGTGCCAAGTCCAACAGTCCTTTGTCCCATCCGATAATTCCTCCCTCACAGAGTTGCTTTACAGAGGAAATATCTGTAAAGCTTCCTTTCATTAAAACAAATCCTAAATTGGTCCAAAGGCAAGCAAAGGCTCTCACCATTTTGCAGTTTTCAGAGAGTTTTGGATTAATAGGACCCAAACTTTCCAAAGATGATGATAAGGAGATTGTGTCAGGAGTAAGACAAGATGCCAGAGATCTGTCCTTCCATCTCAGGATATGGTTTGCTTATTAAACAGGCACTTAAACCTTTTTTTTTCTAAGTTCCCCCTTCATGCTTTTCATCAAAAGGTTTTTCTAACATTAAATGTGAAGAAAGCACTTTGCATTCCCCCTTTCTCGTCCTGCTGTTTTCTGGGTTGGGTTGTTTTTTTGTTGGTTTTGTTTGTTTGTTTTTGTGGCTTTTTTTGTTTGGTTGATTTTGTTTTTTTTTGGTTTTTTTTTTTTTTTTGGTTGGTTTTTTGTTTTGGTTTTTTTTTTTTTTTTTTTTGCAAATTTGGAGATATTTTGTGAATTTACCTCAAAACATGAATGATAAACTGTGCGACAGGAAGCCAAAGCACACCTCCTGTAACACATTGTGGACTGGGAACAATTTGAATGATAAAACCCAAGATAACCTTGGTTTTTACTCAACAAATTAGGTCTCCAAAGTGTGCAGCTCACCAGGAGAGCCACAAATAACTCTCTGTAGCTCTCCAGCCCTGCAATCCTCATTGCTTTCCTAATTAACTCAGGCTGTTTGAACAGAGGCTGGCTCTAGGATGGTCAGAAATCAGCTCAGGCTTCAATTATTGAACCCATTGGACCATAATTCATTAAGAGACACTTCCAAGGGTGGCACTTCTTGGGAAGTCTCCTTATTCCATGTTATTCCTGCATGGGGGACATGCCAATGGCTGGGACTCAGGGGCTGCACAATGTCTTAGGTGCCTTCAGTATCAAGGTCCAGCACTTTCCATGTCCTTGGCTGGGCAATTTTTCCATCCCTGACTCTTTGTCGGAATTCTCTGTGCAAAATGAGGTAACTTTATGAATCCTCCATTGGAAGTAGAAACTTCATTCTCTGCCATTTCCTGGGTTCTGTCACTGTCTGCCTGGAAATGAGCTTAAAACCAACATTTTTGGCCCTGTTGGGCCTTGTTTTGGTTGCTAATTTTGGATATTTAAAATATATAAGCCTTTCCAAAGCACAGCACCCTGTCAGCTCATGGCAGTGTTCAGTGGGAATTAAAGCACAGTTTAGTTAAGCCACAGTACCAAGATCCAGCATTTTGCATGTCCTTGGCTGGGCAACTTTTCCATCCCTGACTTTGTGTCAGAATTCTCTGTGCAAAATGAGATAATTTTATCATGCCTCCAGTGTAAGTAGAAGTTCATTCCCTGCCATTTCCCAGGTTTTGCCACTGCATGTCTGCCTGGAAATGGGCTTAAAACCAACATTTTTGGCCCTGTTGGTGCATTTTTTTTGGTTGCTAAGTTTGGATACTTAAAATCTATAGTCTTTCCAAAGATTATAGATTCCAAAATCTAAAATCTTTCCAAAGCACTGCATCCTGCCTTAGCTTCAGTGGGAATTAAATCGTGGTTTAGTTAAGCCAACAGTACCAAGGTCCAGCCTTTAAACATTCAGGTGAGTCCTCAGTGGTGCACATGGTTGTGCCTGCAGGGAGAGAATGAAGAAATTCCAGAATTCCCTGCTTTCAGGTGGATAATTCAGGGCAGTCCCTCAACTGTAGGATGTGTTCCTCCAGAACAGGGTTGCATTTTTGGGAAAAACGGAGAAAATGGCATTGTTTTAATTAAGATGTACTTGTGGCAACCTGTTTTTTCTGGGTATTTTTAGCAATGTCTAAGGGAGAGTTTGAGGAGCTGAGGGAATTGAGTGTCTTTTAAGACAAAGGGATGTCTTGGGATGGCAAAGCCACGTCCTCACCTTCTGCCACCACTGCTCCAGGTCCTGATTAAATTACAGGGAGATGCTGATCAACACTGCCTTCATTAGAGATGTCAGGAGAGAGCTATTTCTAGGCACAATATGTAACTCTCCCCAAATAGGCGGTTAATTCTCTGGAACACAAACAATCCTAGAAGTGGCAGCTTAATTAGCACCCGTTTTCCTGGGTTACCTGCTGGAGACTGGCACCAAGGGGAAGGTTCTGGAATTATTGGAATGTTTATAGGTGACTTCAGTGGAGCAAAATTGTTCTACCGGACAATTTGATTCATTTTTTTTAAATAACATGTGGATGTTGCTAATTTTTTAGGTTGAGGGGAGGGGTTTAGAATTTTGAAACTCCAAATTTGGAGGTTTCATGTCTGTGTAATTCTTTCTTACTGCAGTTTATAAAGTGCTCCTTTTGAAAGGAAGCCACTGAAATCACAACCCCAAAAATGCATTCAATGGTATTGATACATTCAGTGGTTCATGTGGTATTGAAATATTCCAAAATTTGACATCTGTTTTTACAGAGAATCATATTCCTGTGTACATATCAAAATTCCATGGAGGTTTTTTCCCCCTAAAATTACTTTAAAAATTACTTCTAATGCTTCTTTCTCTTAGCTCATTGCCATCAGTTCTGTAGAATACAAACTGATGTGTTTCTGTGCCTGTTTTAGACATATAAAGATCTGGACTGAAATAGGAGAAATTCTTCTGGGCAAGATGAGAAGTCTGGTTATTAAATATGATTTTCAACCTCAATATTTAACCTAAGATGTAAACCTGACAAATTTACCCTTTAGGAACATGGCAAGGATGAATGTTATTGGCTCACCTCGTGTTTCAGTTAATAAATGCCAATTTAGTTGATTTTAAAGAAATTCCAACAATGTGAAATGTTAGGAGTATCTCCAACTGCTTTTCCCAAGTTGCTTTTATTACTGCTACTACAGCAGTCAAAATTTACTTTGAAAGTTGCTTATAGTACCAAGAATGAGTTGAAGTTCCAATATTATAAATTTTTCACTCTCCTCTATGAGAGCTCTTTCTTAAATGCATTACAGGCATTTTAGACAGAGCTCTCGTAGCGGAGAGTGAAAAATGGAGAAATAATAGCGAAAATGCAATCTCAACAAATATTAGAAATAAGATAAAATTTGAATGCTGGGGGCATAGGAATGGTTAAAAGCAGGTTTAATCAATTTTTGAAAGCACTTCTGAAGATATTGCAGCTTCTCTCGACTCATCCAGTGCTTTTTAATAGTCTTAAAAATGACTTTTGGTAATGGTAATTTTAGCTGCTGCTTGGCATAGTATCATGTTTTTATGTGCTTTACAGTGTTTTCAGGCACAAGTATGATTTTTAAAGACTCCTGTCAACTCCAAAACTGCTTGTAAAATGGGGAGTTATTTCAATCTAAAAGCACAATGTCTGAAAGAGGGATGGTTCTGCATTCATCTCAAGCTGTAAAAATAAAATAGCAAAGCACAGCACTGGCAGGGCTATTTGCAGGTCCCAAACCCTTTAGAGACACTGTATTTGTAAATAAAATAAAAGAATGGAAGAAGAAAGCCATGAGATAAATTAGCTGATCAGGTTGTGCGTCCTGAAATGGAACAGGAGCTTTCCATAATGGTCTTTATTTGCTTTTTGTCCTTTTTTTTTGCACTGGATCGTCACCCAGCCTCACTTTTTGTCCAGTTCAAACCCAACCCAACCCCAAATTCACCTCTCCCTCGTGCTTTGGAATGCCTGAGCAGCAAATTTTAGAGCAGGGCTTAGCTCTGATCAAAGCACACAAACTCTGGGTGGTTTAAGCAGGATCTCAGATGGGTCTGAACCAAGCTCAGGTTTGCTGGGGTGCCTTCCCAGACTCTGCAATTAGGGATTTCTCTCAGGAAGAGCCGCAAATAGCCCGTGAAAGCCCTTCTTATGCCCTTCTCAATGCAGAGCCATGGCAGCACAAGCCAGCTAATGTCGGAGGTTATGCCAAGCTCCTCTGAAGCTGCCCAGCTGTGGAGCTGAATGGCCACACAGGAAACGAGGCGGGGCATTCTCCCCTGCTCCGGGGTTGCTTGGTTACCCACTTTAAATGTATGGCTCTATGTGGCTCTTTATGAGCACCCTCAGTGTGTAAATGGAGTTTTAGAGACTCTTTCATGGCTGTGTTTTTCCCCCCCTGAGTGTTCCCTGCTGGGTGGAAGTGGAGGTGAGGACAAAGCACTGCTTCCTTCAGGAGCAGCTGGGGTGTTTTTGGGGAATCAAGCGCAGCTGGGAACAGAAATACCTGTTCAGGCAGAGAGAGAAATGTGAGGTGCTTTAAATCAGCCTGAAGGAATTTCACTGCTGGCCTCTCCAGGTTGGAAAAGCTGCTCTTGCTTTCCCAGGCATCGCCAGCTCCCAGGAGCTTTGCTGGGGGTTTCGATCCATAAAAGACCCCAGGCTGGGGTTGTGAAAGATGGAGATGTCTTGAATTGTGCTCTCTCAGCAGCTTGTCCCATCACCAGCCACCTCAGGGGCACAGCTGCCCTTGTGGCAGTCATTGTGCTGGCAGTGTTTTAGTGAATCCCCAGCCTTTAGTTCTGGGCTTGTTCCATCCTGGATCTTGTGTGTGCCTCACATAAAAACTCTTAATTTCCAGCTGGTGGTCAGGCAGAAATCAAGCGTCTGTTTCCTCATTAATAATTTAATTCCTTATTTAAAGTGGCCACAGTGTTATTAGTGACTCAGGCTTGAGGATGGGACTTGGTGATTCTCACTTTGTGTCTCCAAGACTTCTCTAAGTGTTTGGTGTGCTTAACCATGTAGAGGAAATGGGGAGAAAAGCCTTTAAATATTTTAAAATTGGAGAATATTTGGGTTGGAAGGGACATTAAAGATCCAAAATTCCACCCCCTGCAATATCAGGGACACCTTCCACTGTCCCAGGCAGCTCCAAGCCCCAAAGTCCAGCCTGGCCTGGGGCACTGCCAGGGATCCAGGGGCAGCCACAGCTGCTCTGGGCACCCTGTGCCAGGGCCTGCCCACCCTGCCAGGGAACAATTCCTTCCTGATATCCTTCTAAATTTCCTTTGTGTCAGTCTGAACCCATTCCCTGTGTCCTGTCCCTCCAGTTCCTGTTGCAGGGTCCCTCTCCAGCTCCCCTGTCTCCCTTCAGGCCCTGAAAGGAGCTATGAGGTCTCCACACACCCTTTTATTGTCCAGGCTGAGCATTCCTAGTTTTCTCAGCCCCTCTTCATCTCTGACTCTCCAAACTCTGTTTCACAAGCTCTATTCTTCCTCTCTCCACAATGGAAAAGAGTCATGGTTGAAGAAAAGAATATCCTTGAAACTAAAACTGGTGAATGTTGAGAGTTGGCTTTGTTTAATTCTCGAGCTAAATTAAAATGCTTATAAACACAGAGGGAAAGAAGCAACATAACAAATCCAACCTTTTAGCTCCCCTTTAGGTCCTAGAAAAGTCCCCTCTGCTTTTTTTGAACTCTGCTCCCACTTTGTGGGAGATAATTTGGACTTGCTTGCTCGGTCAGGCTTTTTGTAGTATCAAAGTTGTCATTGCCTCCTTCCCACAGAAATTTTCTCTGTATTGGATGTTGTGCCATTCAAGGTGTTTTGTTTCACATGCATATCAAAGAAAGTGGCTTTTAGTGTCTCCTTGAAGAATTTTCCATTTTGCCATTTGTCTTATTGACAGCACACAGTCACTGAAGCGGATCAGAGCCCTGCACTCACCATAAAATCTGATTTTCTGCAGTGTTTGGGGATGATAAAGTGGTTGGAGGGAATAGAAGGTTGGGAGGGAATGGCTGGATGCTGCTTCTTCCTGCACTGTGATGGGGTGGTACCCTGTGAATAAGCCATGACTTGGAGTAATCTTAATTTGAACGTGATGTTCTGGATGCTGCACACTCTCATGCAATCAGGTAGAATTTGGGAAGATTAACAAAAAACCCCAAATTTTAGAGTTAATACTTTGTTTTTTCCTGTCTTGGGAGCAGCCCTAGGAAATAAGGGATTGATGCTGAGGAGCCTTCCACAATTCCTGAAAAAATTTGGAGTCTGGTCCTCATTTCAGTTAAAAATAAAAAATAAACTTTTCTTCTGCCAACAAATAAAATAATTTCCTTCAACAGTTAGTGGGTAGAACTTTATTAAATGGAAAATCTTTTCAATTGGGCTGAGTATCTGCTAGGAACTGAGTCAGGGGTTTGAAATTGCCCATTGCACTCCCTGTGACTGTTTAAATAAAAACAAATGGAACAATTTATCTGACTAAATAAAAGCAAACTTGAATATAAGACAAATAATGAAATAACTCAGGGTAATGATTGAGTGTTTCTGCAGCAGCTGGAAGAAGAGTTGGTGATTAGCATAAGGAAGTGGATTTTTTTTTCCCCAGTTTTATTTCAGGAGTGCTCAGGAGGAGGTTGCAGTTATTTCCAGAATTGTGTCCCAGGAAGGTTGAGGCTGGCTGTTTGTTTTCCAGGTGATGATTGTGCTGTTCTCCCTGAAGAGCTCCTCACTTATTTTTTGTGTCAAGTTGAAACTTCTTTTGTCTTTGGAGGGGTAGGACTAGGTTAAGGAACTTATTTCTCACAGCTGTGGTCTGTTAATGCAAATACAAATCCATTCTCAAGTCTTGTGGGAGACTCTTTGAGCTTGAAGTCACTTAAATTTTTAAGGCCTTTGTGGGCCAAGCTTTTTTTCTTAATAAACTTTGAAGCCATGTGACACCAAGCCCAGAATAACCCTTTCCTGATGCTGCTCCCATCTCATTCAAATGTTTTATTGAGCTGGAATTTAGAGATAGAGGAAGTACAAATGGTTCTTGGGGTTTCCAAGTGATTGTATTTGGGCGGGGGGAGTATAAATACAATTTTGGATGACTGTGATTCCTCTGCCTTGATGCCTGCATTGCCAATCTCAGTGTGTGTGAGGTTCAGCCGTCCCTGTGAGGAGGGTGAGTATGGGGCCTCTCACAAAAGTTTCTGAGAAGAGATTTGCAAAAGCTGCTGGAGCCTGGCAACCTCCACACACAGAGAGTGGTGTAGGAGTTCAGGTGTCTGCAGTTGCTCCTCAACCTCTTGTTCACAGGGGAAGGTGTCCCTGTCCACGGCAGGGGTTAGAACAGGAGGATCCCAAAGGTTCTTTCCAGCCCAAACCATCCTGAGAGTCCCTGCAGTGACTGGGAGCAGGACACCAGTGTGAAAAACCCTGTGAAAGCCTTTTCTGGAGGAGCTGGTGCCATTGGAGGTGGCAGAGGGGCCGTGAGGGTGCAGATAGCCTTTGGCATGGTGGGAATGAAGAGAAGAGCTCACGAGGAGAAAGGGAGCTGCTGGAAACTGCAAACCCCCATGGTTTGTGGGACACAGGGGTGGTTGGAGGGGACATTTGGCTGTCAGGCAAACCCCAGCTTTCGTGACCACAGAGTCACAGGATGCTCTGGGTTGGAAGGAACCTCCAAGACCATCCAGTTTTTCCACCTCCCACTGGAGACTCTCTCCTCTTGGGTGTCTGCAGACCTCTGGGTGTTGCCTGTTGGTTCCCCACACTGGGAGTTTGTTATCAGCTGGTTCGTTAACCATTGTTTTATTTTTTATGGATTATTTTCTGTGGTTTTAGCTGTAAAACAGAGAGAAGTCCTCCAAGGAATAGAAATGCTGGATGGGAAGGGGATTTGAAGGGGTTTCAGAGGTGAAAGGAAGATGATCCAGGAGGTGTCTGCTGGGAAAATACCTGATTATTCAAGTTGTTGTGTTTGTACTCAGGCTGTTTGACCTTGCTGAGTGTCTCACCTAGGACAGTGATTGAGGGTTTCCTCTGAGCCATCTCATTAAAAATAATTAGAAATTAAAATAATGAAAATTAGCCAGCAGAAACCAAATCGAGCTGAGCCTTGACACTGTTACATGGAGAGTTTGCTAAAGAGGTTCTCACTTTGCTCCCAAGGAGAGAGGCCCTTTGTTTATCCCCTTCCCTTGATTAAAGAAGGGTAAAGCAGAAGCACTGTTATGAAAAACAGTGAAGTTAACAACAGGAACAGAAATGATTTGCTGCAAGGTCTTAGGAAAGCCTTCAGAGCTTGTTGTTTTATTTAGCAAGTTCTATTTGCCTTTCCTGTAAGGAGTTTGGGGCAGGGGCATTGCTGCCTAAACGTAAAATGCATCATGAAAACTGTAGGGAGGGAAGCTCATTTATGGAATGCTTTTCCTTTTTAAAGTGTGTTTGATTTATCATGATTTGACTTCAAAAACAACTCCATTATGCCCAGGAATTTCAAGGACAACTTGTTTTTTTGTTGAGAAAATTGGAACAGAGGCATGTTCTGGTAATACATTCTGGTAATAAACTGCAGTGTAAAATTGGAAGAGGTAAAATAATGGCTAAAAGAGTTCTACCAAGGCCCATACACTGACATGGGGCACCTTTCTGCTCTTTGGGTTTAAAGTCTTGTGGAAATATTTCCTTCCTAAGTCACCTTTGGGGCTGCAGCTATTCTGTGCATTTTTGGGTTGAATAAAGCAGACTTAGTGCTGAAATAATTTCTGTTGAGGATCATTTCAACAAAATACTGGAGAAAAAATTGAGAGAAGTGGAGTGAGTCCTGAGGAGGCCTTGGAGATGCTCTGAGGGCTGGAGCCCCTCCGCTCTGGAGCCAGGCTGGGAGAGCTGGGGAGGGAAAGGCTCCAGGGAGAGCTCAGAGCCCTTCCAGGGCCTAAAGGGGCTCCAGGAGAGCTGGAGAGGGACTGGGGACAAGGGATGGAGGGACAGGACACAGGGAATGGCTCCCACTGCCAGAGGGCAGGGCTGGATGGGATATTGGGCATTAGGAATTGTTCCCTGGCAGGGTGGGCAGGCCCTGGCACAGCTGTGGCTGCCCCTGGATCCCTGGCAGTGCCCAAGGCCAGGCTGGACTTTGGGGCTTGGAGCAGCCTGGGACGGTGGAAGGTGTCCCTGCCATGGCAGGGGTGGCACTGGGTGGGATTTAAGATCCCTTTCAGTCCAAACATTCAGGGGTTCTCCAAAAAATGGAGCCTCTTTCATGTGACAGCACTGAGGACAATTTCCTAAGGGACGCTGCTCATTGGTGTTGCTCTTTATCTTAAGGAGCTTATTTTCTCCTCCTTGCTCATTTACCCAAGTGTATTTTCAGAGAGTTTCCATTATCCTTGATTAAATAAATTCCAACTTCTGTCATCTTTATAAGACTGGCTCTCCATCCTCCTGATGATGGCAATAACTTTTCTCTGCACCTGGCTCAGTCCAAAGATGTTTCTCACATCCACAGGAATTCCCACCATCTCTGGCTGGTGTCTGGTTGTACAGAGAGTGCTTGAGCTTAGGGTTTTTTGGACCCATATTGCTGCTTATTGATTATATTTTGTGAGGGGGGAAAAAAAGGAACCCCCCTCCCCATATGTATATTTACAACATACCACTTGTCTTCAAGGTTTTTCATTAAAATTATTGTCTCCGAATTGGAAATTTGTGTCTGACTGCAGTTTTAGAGTTGTCTGTTCAGAGTGTGGTGATGGATGTGGAGTGAGTCTGTGGCTTAGTTAGGTTTGTTTCTGCAGATGGGGAGGGTGAGGTGACGACTGAAAAAGGTGGTTTGGGTAGTGTTGGCATGGTGAAATGATGTGAAATAATTTGTAAACTTTAATCTATGTGATAAAACTTCTTCACAAATCTCTTACTGGTGCCATGGGTTGATCCAGAAGTTTGCTACTCCCATCATCGTTGTTTCGCTGGTTTTTTCCCCCTCCCATGCTTCTGGCTCTTGCTCTAATCTCTTCTTTTCACTGAAATTTATCTCATGATAAATTTTCTTGCCTCACCTGCTCACACTTGCAATAAATCCTCTGCAAACTGCTGAATTTCAGTGGCCAGCCCTGCCTTTTCTCTGAGACTCCCAAGATCCATATTGGAATGGTGGACATTTTTTTTAAATGCTAAACACTTCTTTTAAATGCACTGTACAATGTTTTGTTAATAATTCTGGAAATTCAGGTGTGTTTGATGGAAAAGTTAATGTGGGTATGTGATTTGGCTTGTAATTTTGATATTTTTTATTGAATATAAACTACAAGTTGGTCTGATTTGGCTGATGGGGGAATGCTCCATGGAGTTTTTAAAAAAAATGTTGATTATTCTTTCATTAAGATATAGGCATTTTTTAGACTTAAAAATGGTCCCTGCTTTGGATTTTTATTTGGGTATTTAGTTTGGTTTTTATTTTTCCAATTGCTGTTTTACGGGGTATAGCAGGGCTGTTCCTGAAATCAAAGTGGCAGTAAGAGTTTTTATTGTTGAGCTTCTTTGCCCTAATTAAGAGTTTGTTGAAGGGTCCTTCAGTTCCCCAAATCCTGAACCTCTTTAAAATGAAAACATACATCTCTAGAAAAAAGTTAAAGTTGGTTTTGTTAGGGCCCTGGAAGGTTTATTGTATCCAATGAAAAAAATGAGAGCAGGAAAAAAAAAATAAAAGGCCATATTTCATATAGATAATGCAAACATTTCTTATCTGCCCACACAGTGTGCTGGTAGGAGACTACAGTGGTATGAAAGATGTGGTTTTCCAGGTGATTTATTTGCTCTGTTAAACCCTGCAAAACAAAAAAGCTTTAAAATAATACTTAATTTAATTCTCAAAACCCAAACAAACTGAAAATTTTCAATTGTTATGTATCGCAGTAGACCATATAAGAATGAAAGGAGTAGGGAAGGGGAGAGTTCATGCATTGGTGATTTTATTTATGCTTTAAAGTGGTGAAGTGGGCACAGAGATATTTGGTCACAGGTTGGGCTTTGGTGATCTTGGAGATCTTTTCTCAGGGGCAACACAAAGCTGCTGCTGCTGGAGGAAAACCCAGTGTTGTAGAGGTGTCCTTTAGGTGTCACCTCAGTGGAGATCAGAGCTTCACTGTTCTCACCTCCCTTTGTAGGTTGTGTCTGTGCTGGGGTAATTAGAGCCTGTAAGGAGCTGTAGTTTGGGTCCTTTGAAGTCCACAAATGTGTAATTTTTACCATAAGATGAGAAACAGAATTTACCTCTGCTTGTTCTTCTGTTTAATTTACAGATTATTTTCTGTTGGGATTTTTGTGTAAAAAATACACCTCAAAAAACCAAACCAAACCAGTAATACCTGAGTATTTCTTTCCTGTTTTGAGCCCAGAGCTTGATTAGAAGATGTAATTTCACACAAATATAGTTTGGGTTAGCTATGCCTCAGAGGAGCCTCTTAAGGTCTATAAAATCATGGGCAATCTCACATAGTCCTGAGTGGAGAATTGGGAAGGAGAATGGTTGCCTCTTTTCTCACTGAGTCAATGATGCTCTTGGAAAATTAAAAGCTCTTCCTAATGAACTTTTATTTCCATGTGCTTTAAAAGGGGATATTGGTTTTCTGCTGTTTAATGTAGAAAACCTGATTGGTCCTAAAACAGCCATCACATGTGGTGATCATGCTTTTATGTATTTTAAAGCTACACTTATGTGTTTGCTAGCTCTGCATGTACTGCTTGATATCTTTGAACCTCTCTTGAGTAAACGAACAATCTCTTACTTATTTTCTTTCGTTATTCTGCTCTGCTTCCATTGATGACTCTAAACTTTTGACTCCAGACTGGCAATATGAGGGTAAGATGGCAAAATATGACTTCCTGCACATTGCTCGTCTGCTTTTCATTTGCGTTCTCCTTAGAGTTATTAAAATTCCATTCACTAAGTAGATCCTTTTCGTTGCAGTTAAATACAAATTATGTTTGTTTCTGTTGTGAAGCTTTAATTATGATTTATACCTTTTAATCATTCCTTTGTTATTTCTTTGGGTTAAATTACCATCGTATTCCCTGTGTCCTGACTCACATTGAGATTCCTGATAGGATCTCTGGAGAAAAACACAGACAGATTCATTAGTGTAGCCATCCAGCTGGATCATGGTGGAATGTGACAACAATCCTTCCCTGGCACAGGGTGCCCAGAGCAGCTGTGGCTGCCCCTGGATCCCTGGCAGTGCCCAAGGCCAGCTTGGACACTGGGGCTTGGAGCAGCCTGGGACAGTGGAAGGTTGGGTTTTGAGGTCTTTCCAACCCAAACCATTCCATGATTCTATGATTTGAGGGATGTTGTTCATGACCTGCAAAGGAAGAGGGAAAACCATATAACATTTTTGCAGTTTAGGTGTTTTAAATATGGATCATACCTGAGATCTTTTTTGATCACATCCTCCCTTGCTTTACAAATTTTCTCTGAGTTAGGGATAAGCAAACAGCTCTGTTTTGAGCATTTATAACTTTACTACCAGTTGTAGCTCATACCTGCATCACATTTAAGGGAATACTCACCTTCAGCATGCCAAATATGCTGACTTGAAAAAAAACCCAACAACAAAACCCCAGAGATCCTACTTTTGGAAAGAGAAATAACTCTTTTTTTCATCTTTATAGATTGCAAGTTGGCCAGAGCAGGTCCTCCAGCCACAATAGTTCCCATTGACGAGGAGAGTCGCAACGGTGAGTGCCCCACAGTTATTTATAACACAAATTATTTATAACCACTCTTTAAGGCCCTTGTGGCAAACAGACCTTCTTAATTTTTCTTAAGTCAGTGGGATGGTACTAGAGGACAAAGTCCTGGTCAGTATTTGGTTTTGTTTGAATAAAGCTGAAGTTCTACTCTGCAGCATGAAAGGGCTGCTAACAAAGTGGTCTTCTGGGTTTCCCATGTGGATTTTGGAAGGTTGCTTGTTGGTTCCCTCTAAGTTTAGGAACATGAATTGATGGACACCTCTGAAATGGAAGAACTTGGTTGTAGTCATGGAAGTTTCAAAAGAAAATGAATGTCCCTTTTTTCAGTATTTTAATTCCCCTGACAAATCAGAGAGTTCTCAGATTGTTAATCTGTGGTCTGAGCATTGCAGTTGTGTAGCATATCTTGATGGGATGAAGTGCTTTACTCTGTTACAATCAGCTGTTACTCCTGAGAGTAAGTTACTATTCTTTCCTGCTTTTTATTCTGTGTATTTAGGGATTTTTTGTTTGTTTGGGTTTTTTTTAACCTTGCAAGCTGGATCTGTTTTTGTGCTTTGTGTGGCTGTGGTTTATCAGATATGGGTGCTTGAGATGGTGAATAAAGTCAGGTGACGCTGGTGGAACCTCTCTGCTGTTTTTCTGGGAGGATTTCCTTGTTGGAATTGCTCAAAGTCAGATGGATAAATGCATTTATGGGTAAAACTCCTCAACAAACCAATTTTTAATAAACCTTTGTGCTGAAAAAGTTCTGGTACTGGGGTGGCTGTAAAAACCAGGGTATTTTCCCTCCTCCTGGGATGGTTTCCCTGTAGTCAGGAGAGTCCAAAGGAGGGCTCTGAAGATGGATGTGCTCTTTGAATTGGATGTGTTGGTTCTTGGCAAGCTGCTGTTGAATCCTGATGTGTTCCAGTTGTGGCCTGCTCAGTTTTGGTGGAATGACCCCCTCAGCTGAAATGGTTTGGGTGCATAGCTCATCTCTCGTAGCCTTTCATCCTCCCTACTCATTAGAAATAAATCTGTGCTAACAGCAAGGAGTTATAAATAAATCCAAACCAACTTTGCCATCAAAAAAACTTTGTGAAAACCTTTAGAAAGTGAGGTTGAAGTTGTGAACTCCCCATACCTGCAAGTGTCCAAGGCCAGGCTTGGCAGGGCTTGGAGCCACCTGGTCTAGTGGGAGGGGTCCCTTCCCACAGCAAGGGAGTTGGAATGAGATGAGCTTGGAGGCATCTTCCAACCCAACTCAGTCTGAGATACAAAACTTCATAAGGAATGCATGGTGTACTGCATTTCCAGTGACCAAACTTGAGATGCAGGAATAAAAACCCACCTAATATTTTTCTTGCCTATACAAACAAGTCTCTAGATCACTTAAAGTCTAAAATCTCATCCTTATTTTAGTTCTTCCATGGCACTGTTGCTTCCAATGGTCTGTTGTTGGGGTTGGAATGGCTTCTGTAAGGATGGAGATCTCAAAACAGTGGCTGGGACATTTTATTCCATCAGTGCACGTGGCCATGGTGTTCTGGCAATAAACAAAATCCTGCTCTTTAGGAATAGATATTTAGTTCCATTGTGCCATGGCACATTGAGCTCAATCATTCCTAATTCACAGGAAGTCAGAGACCAGCAAATCTCACAGAATAAAAACATTTTCCCAAATAACTCTTGCTTGTTTTCACAGTCAGGCACACAGGTACCGTGCCTGACCTTTAAAGATGTTCTTGAAATCAGCAGAGATGTTAATATTTGACAGTTTCCTGCCATGGGACGGATATCTCTTTATATCAAGTAATTTAGGTGCAAGAGTAAATTACATTATAATTGTGCTCATGTGAGCAATCCTGGAAGGAGTGAACTTGACCTTTCTAAAGGAATGAATGAATTATTGTATGATTTTCCCTGTGTTGAACTGAATTGGGTGATAGTATTTCAGATCATATTAAGAGCAAAACTGAATTTTTCTGGATGGTTTTTATAGGCAGAGAGTTACTTTCACCCATGGATTTCTTTTTATTCAATTACTGGATTTGAGACTTGGTTTTAACTTGATTTAAAGCCTGAATGAGTCTTATTCCTAGGTCAGACTTTCTCATTGCCAGTGTACCCCAAGTTTTTGGAGGCCTCCATGTGGAGCAGCCCTTCAGATGAGCAGCCTGAAATTCTCAAGGGCTTTGAATCCCTGGGCAGGGTTTTTGATGGAAAGTATACTCTTGGGAAAAGATTTCTACAAGGCAAGATTTAAAGATTTAGAGATTAAATTAGAATTTGGAAGAGAAAGCAGAAGTTGGGGTAGAGGAAACAAGCAGACCAAAGTGAATTCCCCTAATGTGAGGACAAATAGGAACTGGCATCTTGGTGCTCCATCCAGAACAAAAAAATTCCACAGTTAGGAATGCTTTGTGTTCTTTCCCATCCTAGAAAAATCAGTCAGTGTTGGTGTGGTTTGGTTTTATTTTGGTGGGTTTTTTTTCCCTGCTTACCTCATGATGAGTGAGTGCTATAATGAATAATGGGAGCAAATCCCAAACCTCCTGCTCTCTTCCATGTTCCTTGGGGGTGTCTGACACATGGAAGTGCAGCTTTCATGGCTGTAGGTGGGTCAAGTGTTATTTTTCCTGCTTTTCATCTTCCTGCTCTCTCAGCAGCAACCTTTCTCCAGCCTGACTTCCAGGGGAGGCAGAGGATATGTGACCCTGCTACAAATCCCCTTCCATAACCCCCTGTGGGGAGGCACTCGTGGGAAATAGGACACAAAATGCAGGAAACAAAGGTGTGGGGTTTCTTCCCCCTAATTCTCTTGCACCAATTTATTTTCGGTTTTATTATATTGTAATGCTGGAAGAATGGATGTGATTACATTGATGTTTCCCATGCTGGTCCAAACTGGTTTAATTTGGTTTTCAGGGACAATCCACAGGGATTGAAGAAAATGTCCCCAGAGGCACAAAATCTGTAGCTTCCCTCCAGAGATGGGCTTAGGTGTGCTGATGAGGACTGGGAGTGATGCCTCTGAATATTCATTACTCAATTAAATGTTCAATGACCACCAGGGTGGGGCTGGAATTGAACTAATTAGCCATAAAGAAGGAAGAGTCCTGCTATCCCAGGAAAGTTATTTGGTAAAATCAATTTGGAAGTTTGCTGTGGCTGAGCACAGGTGTATCAAGAAATGCATTCCTTAAGAGCTGTGGCTGGATGTTCATTTCCTGCTTTTCCCTCCTGTTTCATTAATGACTTGAAGGTGCTTCAATCTTGGAAGACTTTTCCAGCCTGAATGATCCCATTATATTCTTGTATTGCCTTCATGAGCATCTCACTCTTTAATTTTAAATAAAAATACTTTTGCCTATTGCTTGCTATCATTCAAAAATCAGCTTTATGAAGGAAAGTCATCTTAGTTTTACTTTATTTCCATCTTTATTTCAAGGGATTCTGAGAACAGCATTTCCCAAGTTTGCAGTGTATGTGTAGATGTGGAAAGGCATCAAACTGTCATTTTTTTATCTTGATTTTTCTTATTTTTCCCATAAAGGCACTTTGAGGACTCTTTGCAATTTGCTTTTACTTGGTGCACTATTTTTTTGTAGTGTTTCTATAATGGAAAAAAATTCAAGTTATTAGTTTACATATTGTTATCATTCCTGTGAAATGTTTCCAGGGAGAAAGTGCTTCAGTTGATGTTTAATCTAGCTCATGCCATTGTCTTTATGCCTCCCTGCCCACACATAGATTTTCCCCACATCTTTAGACAATCTTACAGCTCCCTAATGTGTTTATGAATGTTTTGGACCATCCTTCAGTTTTTCACCATCCTTTTCAAATTTATCTTCACCAGCCTGGAATCTGGTTTGTTTGGCAATGGAGATGTGGTGTGCAGATCTAAGTTAAGGTATTGCAGCCAAAAAATAAAGTTTGGAATTAAATCTGGCCATTTTTAGGCTGAGTGTTTAGGTCCAGTTTGGCCATTTTTAGGCTCCGTGTCTGAGCATTTTTAGGCTGAGTCTAGGGCTCAGTCTGGCTATTTTTAGGCTGAGTTTAGGGCCCAGTCTGGCCATTTTTAGGCTGAGTCTCTAAGCCCAGTCTGGCCATTTTTAGGCTGAGTGTCTTGTCTTAGTCTGGCCATTTTTAGGCTGAGTGTCTTGTCTTAGTCTGGCCATTTTAGGCTGAGTGTCTAGGTCCAATCTGGCCATTTTTAGGCTGAGTTTAGGGCCCAGTCAGGCCATTTTTAGGCTGAGTTTAGGGCCCAGTCAGGCCATTTTTAGGCTGAGTTTCTAGGTCCAGTCTGGCCATTTTTATGCTAAGTGCCTAGGCCCAGTCTGGCTATTTTTAAGCTGTCTAGGCCCAGTCTGGCCATTCCAGCTCAGGGTGCAGTTGAGGTGGATGATGAGATTTTGATAATGAGTCTCAGCAGTGTTTTGCTGATTCTCTGGGTGCTGATGCTGTTCTGGTGGTCATTAATCCCAGGTCTAAGACATTAGATTAGCCAGCAGTACAAATCTGAGCTGCATCAGGCCCAGGCACATGTAATAACATCTGCTCAAATTAGACCTCGCTCTGTGGGGTTTATTCCTAATTTGTCTTTTCATATGGGATGAGAGGTGATCCATTAGATCCAATAGCTGCCAGATTGAGGAACTTCTGTCAGAAGTTGTTACCCTTGTGGAATGTTGTGCACAAATTCTAACAGAAGGAGTGGATTTGTATTGATTCCTGTGCCCACGTGGCTGAACACTGACTGTGTCACAGAACAGGGCTGGACACCCCTGCTCTATCTGCTTATCCCTGGGCTCATTTGGGGCCTGGAGGTTTCCTATGGATGCCGCTCAAAAGGGACAAGGCCCTGGGGGTGCTGGGGGTGGGAGCTGGGAGCCAGAACCCTCCCGTGCCCTGGGCTGAGCCCCAGCGTGGGCAGCAGGGCAGGGGGGGATTCTGCCCCTGTGCCCTGGGCTCAGGTGAGACCCCACCTGCAGAGCTGCCCCAGCACAGGAGGGACCTGGAGCTGCTGCAGAGAGCCCAGGGCAGGCACCAGCATGGGCAGAGGGATGGAGCAGCTCTGCTGGGAGGAAAGGCTGGCACAGCTGGGGGGGCTCACCTGGACAGGAGAAGCTCTGGGGTCACCAAACTGGGGCCTTGCAGGGCCTGAAGGAGCTACAGGAAACATAGAGAGATTTTGGGCAAGGGATGGAGGGACAGGACACAGGGAATGGCTTCCCAGTGCCAGAGGGCAGGGCTGGATGGGCTATTGGGAATGAGGAATTGTTCCCTGGCAGGGTGGGCAGGCCCTGGCACAGGGTGCCCAGAGCAGCTGTGGCTGCCCCTGGATCCCTGGCAGTGCCCAAGGCCAGGCTGGACAGGGCTTGGAGCAGCCTGGGACAGTGGAAGGTGTCCCTGCACATGGCAGGGGTGGCACTGGGTGGGATTTAAAGTCCCTTCCAACCCAGACTCTGTGCAGCTGTGAGAAATTCTGGTTCTAGTTCTGGGTTATGAGAAGTACTGGCTCAAGTTCTGGGTTGTTCAAAGCATTCCTGGGCTGTTGAGGAGTATGGTGATTAGACTTGGAGAAAGGGGTTAAATTGAACCATAGAAATCCCCTGGCAACAATGAACACTCCAGGAAAACTTCTGCAGAAGGACTTCCTGCTGCTGTCTCCCTGGATGGGGATGGAAAGACTGTGACAAGGCCAGGGAATCAACAGACACCCAACTGTAGCTGACTTGGTTTATTTTTAAATGCTTTGGTCCAAGAACTGTCCACAATTTCCTCCATAATACCCTCAGCTAATAAATTACTTCAGTGAGATGAAATATGGAATATTTTAAATTTTTTTATAGCTTGCATTTATGTTTTTTCCCCATTTTTCATGTCAGCAGTTGGCTCATAGGTGTTGCTTCTCAACTCTGCCTGCAGGTTGCTTCAATCAAAATGTTCACCAGGAAATATCACTTCTTTCCTGACAAGTTGATTTAGTTTATAAATTCATGAGATGGGAAAAGAGGATGAAATTTATGGAAATTATTTTTGTTTCATTCCATCCTGTTTGTTCATTTCTGTTCCGAAATGATGTGTTCTCCAGATTTGGGTATTAAGGATTTCATTGGGAAGTAATGAATCAATTTGGTGTCTAATGCTGGTTTTATGCCATGGATTTAAATTCTCATGTTTTTCTTGTAGGACAAATGTGTAAAGACTGAGGAAGCTGTAAAATGGATCAGTTTATTATTCTACTTCTGTTTATCAGCACATCAGCGGTGGCTGGGACTTAAACAGAGCTGTTGTTAAAGATCTTTGCAATTCTCCTTTTTCAGTTATTTTTTTAAATTATGTATCTAAAAAAAAACCTAAAAATTCAGAAAAGCAGGAGATGATTTAGGGTGGAAGTAATAGAGAAAAGTTGTCCTTTAAGAAACTGATTAATTCTTAAGGGTAGAAAACAGGGATAGAGTTGGAAATATTTATTTTCAGCTGTCAGCTGTCTGGACAAATATCCTAAGCTGGTGTTGATGTTCTTGGTAGAGGTGGAACAGAGGTCCTTGAATTACCTTCAGGGATGAGAAGTGATGTTTCAATGGCAAAAAATAGGAATTTAACTCCATTTTGAGGTGGGAGTAATTGTTGTGGATCACGGTTGTGCTCTGTAATGCCGAGGCCTTTTCAAAATGTGTTTGGGATTTCCTTTTTTACTGGAAATTCTCCTCAGAGTGACTGGATTTTTCTGAACAGCTCATCTATGACAGTTTGAGTAGTCAGAATAAATTATTTAAATTATGGTATGTGATCCATTCATATTCCCAGGGTGTCTATTTACCTTTGCCAATGAAGAACTGCATATTTCCCCTAATTATTTCTTCCATTCAGTTTTGCAACAGCAAATGTTGTTTCAGTAGCAATATTCTTTGATTGTCTTCTCCTGATTGATTGTCACAGTCTCAGTAAAGCAGTGCAGGATTTGATACATTTTAGGGCATTTTAAAGTCAGTTTTGCCTCAGGGAATGGGAGGTGATGGTTGGGGATTGGTGTCCAGGACTGCAATGTGCTTTCCAAGTGTTTTGGTGTCTCTTTAATTTTGGAGTGTAAAACAGAGCCCAGAGCAGGGATTCTGGGATTTAAACATCTCTAAAATATTTGTCTGCATTGTTTCTTGCCTTATCATCCCCTATCCCTTAGTTGAGGGAAGGAAAAAACCCCAAATTCTTGAAAGAGACCCATGAGCTTTGTTCTGATAGTCCTTGATCAAGAGCTGGAAAGAGAAAACCTAATTTTGGAGACTGTAACATGTTTCTTAAAGAAATGCAGTTATGCTGTTGCTGGGATTTACAGTTGTCTCATCCAAATCAGGGAGCAAATCTCGAGTGGGGCAGATCTCCTGTTGGAGTTCCCTTTGTGCTGCTGCAGTCCTGCTCTGCTGCCCCATTACACATTCATAATCAAAGAAAACCACTAATAAATCCTTATTGGGAAAGCATCTTCCCTGGCTTTTGCCTGATTTGCTGATTTGCTTGGAGTTAAATGCACAACAAAATAAATCTCCCTCTGTTTAGAGCCATGACTCTAACGCATGTTTTGTCTCTGACTTCCCAGCCTGGTCTGCCTTGTGTCTCCCTGATTTTGAAACTGCTTGAAGGTAGCTTTTTGTGTTTAAATGGAACTAAAGCAAAGCATATTACCAGTTGAGGGAAAAAACTGGTCTCCTCCCTGGGCATATTCCAGATCCATCTGCCCTGGGCTCTGGAATGGCCCTGCTGGAGCAGGGAGGTGGCACCAGGTGCCCACTGAGCTCCTTTCAGCTTTGACCCATCCTGGAATTCTGTGTCTCTTCAGGAGGCACCTGAGAGAACCTTGGGAAGTCTGTCCCTCAGGACAAAATTCCCATTACTTTTCTGAGATGTTTCTGTAAGCCAGGCGTGCTTTTTAAAAATTACTTCCTTCCAAGGAAACCTCACCTGAATTGCCATTTAAAGTGATGATATAACTGCAGTTCCTTTTCACACCTGGCTGAGCAGGTATGGCTTTGCATTTCCAATTCTTCAAGGTGTGTCTGGATGTGGCACTGGGAGCATGGATCTGGACCAGGTGAATAATGAGCTGTCCTCAATGTTTTCAAAACCCTTCAAAATCTTTCCCCCAAAAAGGGGAAGGGGAAGCAGAAAACTTGACTTTATAATGGTCATTCCCAGCTTCCTTTATTTGTACTAATTTTGTTTTGATCTTAAAATGGCAGATAACTGCTTAGTAATTCATGGATCATATGTTTCTCCTTCATATTCCCTGTGTTTGTAAGCAGATTGCTCCAAAGCATCCGAATTTTTCTCTTTATTCCAACTTTGAATCACTAATAAGGATCACACTTAAGTTATTGCTTGTTTTGAACAGCAGAGTGCTTGTAACACTAAATGATTTAATAAATGATGGATTTCAAGGCCCTGCTTAGCTCAAACATAAATTTCATTTGTTGGTTTATTTTGTTACACAGTCTCATGTGAAAGCTCCTTGTATCCTTTCAGATTTTCAAAGTCATGCTAATCAAGCCAAATGTTCTGCTCCATGACTCTGAGAGATTTTTCCTCCTTTATTCAAGCATCATTTTTCATCATTACTCTGCCTTTGCACATTTTTATCCTATTGACACAATTGTTTAGGAACACAGAGCCTGATTAAAATAAATCATTAAGCCTGGACCTCTTGACTACCTCAAAGTTATACCATTACCCCAATCCTAGGGATCATTTTCTCCTTCTGATAAGCCCATTTTTTTTTCCTTGAGGTGTTTGGGGCAGTTGTTGGAGGGGCAGGAATCTCAGGGGGTTTAACCAGGCCAGTGCTAAGTTTTTGCCTAAATATATCTCATTTCTGTTCAGAAGAATAATTATATGTTGCTGCTACCAGGCATAAAATTTTATTTCTCAGGATGGTTTATGAACACAATGAAAAGCCTGGCACATGTTGCCTCTGAAATGCACTGCTGAGCATTCGTGTTGGGCCTATTATTTTGTCACTTTCACAACAGGGTGAAGTTTAAAAGAGCAGTTCTGTGACAAATTATCTCCCATGGAAGGAATTAATAGTTTTTAGAAAGGCCATCCCAGAGGAAAGCAGCAGCAGGGAGAACCACCTCACTTTTCAAGTGTGGCTGTGTGTTTTGAGAGTTTTTATTTCTTTTCCTTTTATTTTTCTTTTTGTTTTTTGGTTACTAATCCTGTTTCCCCTCACATGCAGCTCCACACTCTGTGTTTGATGCATCTAATTCTTCCCAGCATACAAGAGGCTGGGAGAGAGGATGCAGTGCTGGCCTGAGATGGGGCCCATGGGCTGTTCCTTCCCCTCTCTGGGGTTTCTGGTGGATAATCCTCAAGTCTGATGAGGAGAAGAAAGCTCAGGGTGGCCCTTCTGGTTCTCCACAACTCCCTGACATGAGGAGGCAGCTGAGGGGGGAACAGGACAAGGGGAAATGGCCTCACACTGTGCCAGTGCTGAGCTTTGGATATTGGGAAAATTCCTCTCTGAAAGGATTGTCCAGCCCTGGCACAGCTGCCCAGAGTGGTGACAAATCCACCCATCCCTGGAGGAATGTCCGTGACACTTGGGGACATGGGTCAGTGGTGGCCTTGGCAGTGCTGAGTCAACAGTTGAGCTCAATGGTCCCAGCATTAATGATCTGTGATTTGCTGTTGTTCCCTCTGTTAGCACCTTTGTGTCTCATTCCTTTTGCAAACAAAAATCTCACTGAGTCCCTTTGGGGACTCTTTTGGGAACGATGGTCCCACACTGTAATTAACTGTTGAATGTCCTAATTTCTTTCTAAATTTTGTGGCCTGTGAGTTTCTCTTCCTGTCTGTCAAAGGTCACATTTTATCAATTTCCCTTTCCAGAATTAGCTCTGCTTGCCCCACAGATCAGAGATCCCTGGGGAATTCCTTTCTGGCGTTGTCTTGGTCTCTTGTGTGGTTCCCTAGCTCTGGAAATGTCCAAGGCCAGGTTGGATGGGGCTTGGAGCAACCTGGGATAATGGAAGGTGTCCATGGAAGGGGGTGGAACAAGAAGGGGGTCCTTTCCAACCCAAACCACTCCATGATGTGGTTGCTGTGTTAGAACAAGAGGCGTATCCCTTCTTCCACATCCTTTAGGAACCAATTTGAGGCAAAACTTGAATTATCTGTCTTTTAGGTTCAGAATTTTTTTTTGTAAAATATATCTCACCAGATAGTAAAAAGTTTGCCAGTGAAGGAAAGAGAGAGGGTCATCAAATGGTTGATGTTTATGGTGTAATTTTCTACACGCTCATGTTCTCCCCCATGGCTTTGTGTGGGAAAGAAAAGATTTAGATTTTTGTTTGGCTTTCTAAATCGGATAAGTGAAAGTCCTTTTGTTGTTACTTATTTACTAAAGGAATTTCCTGGTGTTTATTTTTACCTTTGATGTTTTTAGAATATTTTTAGAATATACATTAAGCCTGGTGTGAATATATATATACATATATGTATATGTGTGTATATATATGTATGTATATATAATGACCTTTTTAGAATATTCAACATTGAACCTGTTTGAACAAGCTAATATTGAACATTAAACCTATTTCTCTGTGGGACCCCACACCCCCCATGGGCTGTCAGCAGCCATCTCTCCAAGAGAAATGTCCTTGGAACCATCCCTTCCCTTCCCTTTTCCTTGCTTTCCCTTGGCCATGAAGGATTGCAGTTCATTTCTCACACTCCTCTTGTAAAAGCAAAGCTCTGGTCAAAAAAAAATCTTGTGGTTTCAGCTGTGTTCCACTGGGTTTTTCCAGCCTGGGCATAGCAGGATGTGCATTTCCCTCTAAGTTGTGCGTGCAGCAGGACAGGGGAGTTCTCTTCTGGGGATCCAGGCTGGGCTCATCCCTCCAGGATTTTGGGAGGGATTTCCTGCTTCACCTCCACCTGCCATGAGATGCTGAAGGGCTGCCCTGGGTTATTAAAACCCTTTCAAACCCCATCATAATGTTTTAAGGTGTTTAATTTGTCAAGCGACCATACGGGGTTTGTTTCATGCTTTTGCTCAGCATTAATGCTCCCTGCTGAAGCTCCTCCAGGTTCTTAATTAATCTCAGCAGTGAGGAACCATTTCTCCTGAAGGTGAGTTGTCACCATGGCTGTTCATTGCTCCCACCTTTCCCACTGGGGGCTCTGGTTTTTTAGGGATTTCTGGCTGAGAGGAGCTGAAAGGGAAGGATATGCTGCTTTTCTTTGGTGGTGTAGCTTGAGGGTGGGCCTGAAGGATTAAAAAACAAGGACCAAAAAAAAGAAGAAAGGACAAAAAATTAAATACAAAAGCTTGGTAACAGTGGAATTTTCATAGGAAGAATTCCTAGAATCATTAAGATGGGGGAATACCTCTTTGTTTAATCAGTGTTCTCACAGAGCTCTCAGGTTATTGAGATTTTACTTTTCCCCCTCGGAATGTCACGTGAGACCAGTTCAAACAGCTCCTACTATTCCATTTATTTTATTAACAGCATCTCAGGCAAACCACGGGTTTTGATCTGTGGAACTCTGTGAAAGGCACTTGTAAAGCACCTTTCTTTGCCCAGGCTCTGCCCCTGGAGCACTGGCTTTTTGTTCAGGTCCCTGGGGACCAGGGCTGGTTGGATATTAAGTGTTAAAGATCTGGCAGTGCTATTTCTTGCCTGTTGTTAAGCTCTCTCATGCATTATTTATCAAACGGCAGGTGAAGACTTCAACCTTTTTATGATAATTGATAGTGGTTAGAATACAAGATTACAAACAGCTCCTGAGCACCAGTAAATGCCAGCATGGGAGGTGGATTGGCAGGACGTGTTTTTCATCGTTAATTCAAAATACATGAACTTTGTTGGGCCTTACTGGGTCAGTGTGGAGGGGGAGAGGAGAAATAGGTGATAAAAATTGGATATAAATAGCTTTGTGTGGGGTTCTGCCTGCTTGGGTTGTGCAGTGCTCGTGCAAGCTTCGGTGTGGGGTGAGAGGATTAAAGACGCCTCCTGTGGGCTCACGGCCTGTTCTGGATGATTGTTGTGCTTCCCTGGAACCCAGCATCTTCAGCAAACTGTTCCCTCCATCACCTGGGGGTGTTTAGGTTGTTTTAACTTGGGGTACAAGTAGAATTATCCCTATAATTAGAATTAATTCTAATAAGCCAGCTGCTCTGGGTGGTTCCTTTGCCTGTGCCAGGTTTTCCCCAAGTCCTTGGCATGGTTGATGCCTGCTTGGGGTTCAGGTGTCAAAAAAAGGTGCTGGAAGGTTGTACTCCTGGTTTAGTAAGGTCAAGCCACACTTAAGTTAGTAAATTTAGCTGTTATAATCAGACAAGGAATTGGGTGGTTGGGAAGTGTGAAGTTTAGGATTTTTGCCTTTTAGTATCAACTGGGTTAAAAAAAAAAAAAACAGAGAGGAGACAGAGGCAAGAAATAAAAAATAAACCATGAGTTGTTAATTCAGTTTGATAGAGCTGAAGCAGCTCCATATTGATGGCTCATTATTTTTAAATTGACTAAGGGTTTCCTTTCATTAATTCTTTATTCTGCAGACAGATGGGAAACGGTGGCTGCTTTTTTTCAAGGGCAATTTCACCCAACTGACAGCACATTGGAGCTTTGGGTTGGGATTTTTTTTACTGTTGAAATATGACATGGCATAGATTAAAAAAAAAAAAAAAAAAAAACAAAAGGGAAGATTCTTTAATTAAAATGTGCTGCCTCGGTTTTGTTTAATTGTTTTTATAATTAGTGCCATGATCTCTGTTAATTTTCAGCTATCTGAAAACATGCCTGGTGGGTGTCAGATGTCTCTGCTGGGTTAGTAAACATTAAAATACATTAAAACCACACATTTGCTCTCCCTTCAGTACTGATTTGCACCATCCTTCTCATTCAGCAGCCAGGCCGAGCCCTGAACATTTTGATATTATTTTTATTAGCTCTAATTAGCCTTTGGGCATAACGAGCATCCATGGAGTAGCTCTGTGTATTCTGAGTTTCAGATGTTGGGCTAATTTTGGGTTGTGAGTGCTGTCTGTGAGGATAAACCCAGAAATGGAGAAGGAGGGAAAAGCTGTGAGTCGAGCTAAGCCTCTCACCCTTCCCTGCCTCATCCCATCAAAGCCATCAGGGACTCAGGGAAGCAGAGCACGCTTCCAGCTCCAGCCAAAATACAAACCTGTTGTTGGGTGGGTGCAGGGATGAGCCTGGGAAGTGCTGAATAAATGATCAAGTTGCTGTAACCTCACAGTGTTCATTTTCCCAGTCATCACCAGCATTATTAATGAGCAATCCCATCCCCATCCCATTGTTGATACAGCTCTTGAAAAGTTAAATATTCCACCTCTAAAAGAATATATTCTATGGGGATTTTTGAAGGAATTTGAGGTGGGACCTCTGAGTGGTTTTAGATAATGGAATTTATTTTTCTTATCTTCTACACAGGCAGGAAGGGTGAGTTTGGCTCACCTCTTCACCACATGGCTCAGAAGGTCACAAGACCTCTAGTTAAAAGATCTTTTAAGGATTTATTGAGCAATAAAACACTGCCAACAAGAATGTTTATGTTTTTGACCCAATCCTTAAATATTTCATCTTGTGGACCCATGCTACAGTGTAAGCTTTCTTAGCCAATCGTGTTATGACACACAAACCTACAGTACTTCATTCTAATCTCATTGTTTACCTCTGTAACTGCTTTTATTGTTTCGATATCTTAAACTCCAAACTTTTTATTTAGCTTAACGTGTTTCTGCTTGAAACTATAAATCCACATTCTCACTTCTAGCACCTAAGTTTGGGAGCCTTTTCCAAGGACTCAAATCAAATCTTGTAAGCTTTGACTTCCACGCCAGAAGTTCTGAGAATTCCCTGCATTTTGGATTCCAACAATATTTGACTTGTAAAGGAAGTATCCTGCTTTTAAAGGATAATATTCTCCTTCTGAAACAAAACTCACCTTCCTTCTCCCCATGGTGGGAATCCGGCCTTGCTGGGCTGCTGTTCTCCACAGAGAAAGACTTTCCCTGGGACCTTAAGGCAGCACAAGTCTGGGCATTGTATTCCTCAGCTTCTGCTTGATAAAACAGAAAAAGGGAGTTTTAGAGCATTTCTGATGAAATCAAAGTTGTAGGATATAGTCATTGGCCTGGGCTCCTCTCCAGGACTTGGATTAATTTGACTTTCTGAGTTTTGGCTCACGGCACCACACTGTGTCCCCCATTCACAGAATCACAGAATTTCTAGGTTGGAAGAGACCTTTAAGATCATCGAGTCCAACCCATGTTCTAACACCTCAACTAGATCATGGCACCAAGTGCCACATCCAGTCTTTTTTTAAACACATCAAGGGATGGTGACTCCACCACCTCACTGGGTAGATGATTCCAGTATCTGACCACTCTTTCTGTAAAATACTTCCTTCTTAATTCTAGCCTGTATCTCCCTTGGCACAGCTTGAGACTGTGTCCTCCTGTTCTGTCTGTTGTTGCCCGGAGAAAGAGGCCGACCCCAGCTCACCACAGCCACCCTTCAGGAGGTTGTAGAGAGTGATGAGGGCACCCCTGAGTCTCCTTTTCTCCAGGCTGAGCACCCCCAGCTCCCCCAGTGGTTCCTCACAGGGTTTGTGTTCCCAGCCCCTCTCCAGCCTCGTTGCTCTCCTTTGGACACTCTCAAGCATCTCAACGTCCCTCCTAAACTGAGGGGCCAGAACTGGATGCAATACTCCAGGTGAGGCCTCACCAGTGCTGAGTACAGGGGCACAGTGACCTCCCTGCTCCTGCTGGCCACACCGTTCCTGATACTGGCCAGGATGCCATTGGCCTTTTTGGCCACCAGGACACACTGCTGGCTCATGTTCAGCCGGCTGTCACCAGCACCCCCAGGTCCCTTTCTGCCTGGGCACTGCCCAGCCACCCTGTGCCCAGCTTATATCGGTGCAGGGGTTATTGTGGCCAAAGTGCAGGACTCAGCCCTTGGACTTATTGAACTTCATCCCATTCGATTCTGCCCATCCATCCAACCGTTCCAAGTCCCTCTGCAAAGCCCTCTGTCCCTCTAGCAGATCTACACACATTCCCAATTTAGTGTCATCTGCAAATTTGCTAATAAAGGACTCTAAACCCTCATCCATGTCGTCAATAAAAATATTGAACAGAACTGGCCCCAGCACAGACCCCTGAGGGACACCACTGGTGCCTGGCCGCCAGCTGGATGCAGCACCATTCACCATCACTCTCTGGGCCCGGCCATCCAGCCAGTTCTGAACCCAGCAAAGAGTGCTCCTGTCCAAGCCACGGTCTGCCAGTTTGTCTAGGAGAATGCTGTGGGAGACAGTGTCAAAGGCCTTGCTGAAATCCAAGTAAACAACATCTACAGCCTTCCCTGCATCCACTAGGCCGGTTACCTGGTCATAAAAGGTGACCAGGTTGGTCAAAGATGACCTACCCCTCCTAAACCCATGCTGACTGGGTCTGATACCCTGGCCATCCTGCAAATTTTGCATGATGGCGCATAATATAAACTGTTCCATTATTTTGCCAGGTACTGAGGTCAGGCTGACTGGTCTATAATTGCCAGGATCTTCCTTTGTACCTTTTTTGTGAATGGGTCTCACATTGGCCAGCTTCCAGTCATCCGGAACCTCACCAGTGAGCCGGGACTGTTGGTAAATGATGGAGAGTGGCTTTGCAAGCTCGTTTGCCAGCTCTCTCATTACCCTGCTAATGCCAGGCACACCCTTGTTATCCCATGGTTACACACCTACACCCTGTGTCAGTGCTCCTGGACAATGTCCCGCCTCCAGCAGGGATGCAGGGAGGTGCTGGAGGAAAACTGGGCTTGCCATGAGCCCCTGTATTTGCCCTGAGTATGCTCAAAGCCTGCAAAGCTTTTTCTCATTAAAGCAAAGAGGGGCTCTGCAGCATCTAGGTGATATAATAATGTATAATTTGTATAGTCTAGGTGGTGTCCAGCCCCTTCCCAGTGAGGACACTGCATTTCCAACCCATTCCCAGGCCTGGATCTGAGTCTTTACACGTGGCTAATGCAGGGATTTCTTCTTGGTTGCATTTTGAGACCTCAGCTCACTCGCTCTTAATCCATTTAATGTTCATCCAGCTTATTTTCATAGTTTCATAATCAGCTTATGTGATACGAGGCCATGGATATTTAAACTTAGGAAGTTGCATTCCCTCTGCTCTCCAGGCTTGTAATTTCATTACAAATAACCAATTTCATGTACTTTTTTCCCCATTGTCCCAGGTTAATAGGTGCATTATATTCCTGTAGCATGCATTTGGTCTCCTCTGTCTGCCTGCATTGTTTAGCCTGGGATCAGCCTCCAGCTGATGTGTGTATTTACTGGGATTAAAGAATGGCACAGTGTTTGCTTTCCCTGTTTCAGGACTGTTGCCAAGGGATCTGAGCACTCTTGGCTCTTCCAGGAGACATCCACGTGCTGGGAGCAGAGGCACAGAACTGTCAACACTGCTTTGGCTTGTCCTCTGTTGCAGTGCCAGTAACCAGGGTTCCAGCAGCATCTTGTGGCTTAAATCACCTTTTCCTGCTGGAAAATTGATGTTTTTATAATCAGTGCTGCTGACCTTTCTGTCCTTTGGACAGAGATGTTCTGCTACACCAGCTCTGATTTTTGGCTGTCTATGAAACATAACAATGGAGGATCTTGGAGCTGCTTCCAGGGGCTTGACTTGGTCAGTCACAGGTTTCTCCTCAGGTCTTTTGTTTCTCTGGTGTTATCAACTTTCCCTCTCTCTCACATTTGGGAGACCCCACCTGCAGAGCTGCCCCAGCCCAGGAGGGACCTGGAGCTGCTGCAGAGAGCCCAGGGCAGGCACCAGCATGGGCAGAGGGATGGAGCAGCTCTGCTGGGAGGAAAGGCTGGCACAGCTGGGGGGGCTCACCTGGACAGGAGAAGCTCTGGGGTCACCAAACTGTGGCCTGAAGGAGCTGCAGGAAACACGGAGAGAGATTTGGGACAAGGGATGGAAGGCCGGGACAAGGGGAAATGGGTCCCCAGTGCCAGAAGGCAGGATTAGGTTGGATACTGGGAAGGAATTGTTCCCTGTGATGAGGATGATGGGGCACTGGCACCAGATTTCCCAGAGCAGCTGTGGCTGCCCCTGGATGTGTCCAAGACCAGGATGGGGCTTGGAGCAGCCTGAGATGGTGGAAGGTGTCCCTGCACATGGCAGGGATTGGCCCTGGATGGGCTTTAAGGTTCTTTCCAACCCAAAGTTATGATTCTATGCACTCTGTTAGTGTTCAATGACTTCTGTTTTCTGGAAGATTTGCTTTGTTTTGCCTGATGAAATAATTTTGTTTTGGGGTTGTTTTTTTTTTTTTTGTTGATTTCTCCCTTGAGAGTTACGTGCCTGCATAACCTTAAAATTAATGGAAAATATATTGTAGTCTTTTGATGAGGGGAAACTTAATTACCCCCCCTACAACGTTTTTTTTTCTGTGAAGAACATTATGACAATCTTAGCAGGTGTCATCATTCCCCTGTGGTGAGACCTTGCTTCATCTCATTTATCCCAGAAACCACTAATTGCAGCCAGTGTGTTACAGTGGTGTTACAGCTGGTGGGAAAGAGGAACCCAACAGCCCCAGGGTCTGATCCAGGGGCTGTGTGCCAGAGTATTCTGGCCAGGAGTTGGAAAATCCAGAGGGAACAGTCAGTGGGTGTGATGGATGGAGCTGCAACAGTGGCAACGATTGGGTATCATGGGAAAACATTTGAGTTATGGGATTGATGTTTTTCTTAATGGTTTCCATTGGGATCCTGGTTTGGTTTGGGTTTGAGTTTTTTGTAAAAATGTTAAATGCTGGAGTGGTGCTTTCATAGAATCTGATGGCAGTTCCAGGTGGGAATGGCTTTCCATGACGGTTGAGCTGCCCACCCCAGGAGATGTCTGTATTTTATGTGCTGACCCTGCAGAAGACTCCTCTCCCTTTGCTTCCACTAGCTGGGAAGTGGAATCCCATGGCCCTGTATCAGCCAGAGTGACAGAGGTTTGGGGTTCTGTCAGATCTGGGGTTCTTCCAAAGGCAGGGGTGGATTTTCCTCTCTCTGAGAGAGGAATCTTTCAAAACTTTGTAGTGCATTCATGTTTTTGTGATCCCCGTGTTAATCAGCCTTTTTAGGAGTCTTCCATAGAGTTTATTTTGAGCTGAGGTGGACTTACAGCTATTAGGATACAGCAAAGGGAATGATTGCTGGAGCTTGTTCTGCTCAGGAAGCAGCATGGTGGGGTGGGTGCTCCTTCCCAAGGATTTGCAGCACAGATTTTGCCTCATTCCTTTATCCTTTGGGCTATTCTCAAAGCCTCAATTTGAGAGGCTCCTTTGAGATGCCCTTCCTCACCCTGAGGAGCAATCCAGGCTGTGCTGAAGGTCAGATGAGGTTTGAGGGCGCATCTTCTTTGGGTGCTTAAGGAGGACCTTCCCAATCATCAGGGAAGGGACAACCATGTAGTCATGTGTGTTGGTTCCTGACAAAACACTGCCCCATCTCCAGCCATGTTCATGCAGGTAATTTCCAGCTGGAGACAAGGAAAAACTCCTAGTTTTGGTCAGCAAGCCCTCAGAATGACCTCAGTGGTCATTCATTTAACACCTGAATACCCAAAAGAGGAGAAAAAATTAAAATAAATAACAAAAGGGTGTAGCAGATTTTTTTTAATGTTAAAATAATAATCATGATGGGGGGAAACAAACAAAAAAGGGAACTTCCACTTTGAATTCTAAGCAAGATCATGAATACAGAAATGGACATTTTGCAGCTCAAATCAAGAGCTGTGCCTGGAACTCAAAGTTGACAGGTCATTAGTATGGCAGTAGGAAGTCGGTGATGTTCCAGCCTTTAAATCCCTGCTGTGCTAAGTGGGTCTTTCTGCCCTCTTGGAAAAACTCCTTTTCCTTTCTGATTTATACATACTTGAAGGCTGAGAGACCTTTGGTGTTGTTTCATGCTTGCAAGGACAAAGTTAATTCCCAGCTGCTTGTAATACAGTTCACTTTCTCTCTATTAATCTAAATCAATCAATTATCCTAACTTCCTTTATGAGAAATATTTATGCCTACTCAGAGCAGAATCAGTTAAAATTGATTGCATCGTAATTGGATCCAGCATGAAATATTTTGTTTCTTCCTGGTAAGAGCATGGGGGGAAATGTTCACTGTGGCAGTATTTAAATATAATTTCAGGTAGAGAAGAACAGTTTTGGAGCTGCTGACTGTACTGGTTGTCTGAGCCCCTGTTCTTAGAGAACTTGGATGGTTTGGCACAGAAGACTTGGGTTCAAGCCTGAAATTGCTGCCTTTGTGTGACCTACCCACTATTCCAGCAGAGAACTGGGAATTACTGCTTGGAAGCTGTTTAACCCAAGATTTGTCTGGTTGGAAATATTCGCCTGGTGAATTGTGAGGGGTGGTGGGTGTGGGACACACTGGAATGAGAGTTACCCATGGAATCTTCAAAACTGCAGTTAATGAGCTCCCAAAAATCAGTGAGGCTGCTGAGGGGACAGCCAGCTTGATGTCAGAGGAGACATCTAATTGCTCCTTAACTCTCTGAAAGGAAGGGGGAACCAGATGGGGTCGATCTCTTCCCTTAAGAAACTGGAGACAGGATGAGAGGAAATGGCCTCAACTTGTGCCACAGTAGGCTCAGATTGGATATCAAGGAAAATTTATGCATGGAGAGAGTGGTCAAGCATTGGAATGGGTTGTCCAGGGAGGTGGTGGAGTCCCCATGCCTGGAAGTGTTCAAAAAACTTGTGGATGTGGCACTTGTGGACATGGACTAGTGGTGACAGTGGTGGTGCTGGTTCTTGGTTGGATTTCAGTTTATTATAAGTCTTTTTCAGCCCTATTTTTTTTTTTTTCCTTTTTCAGCTCTGTAAAGCTGCCAGGCAAATTATTGCCCAGATTGATGTAGCTGATGTAAAGATTACATGTGGTATGTTCCCACTGAAGTCTGTTTTCCCTGATAAAACAGGGGGAGAAGCAGAAGGTGAATAACCTGCTCAGCAGTGCCTCCAAGGTTTTTATGGAGTTTCATGTCTCCTTTTAATAGCTGCTGGTTCAGATGAATTTCACTTCAGCCAAAATGGCATTTATGGTTAGAAGTCTGGAGGGAACCTGAGGAATGAATGGTTTCAACAAATGAGCAATTTGAGGGAATTCATCTTCTGTGGAGGAAATTCAGGGATAGGGTAGGATTTGATTAACTTCAGGTAGAAAACAAGGAAGAAGTGCCGTGGGATGTAAGATTTTATTCCGATTAGACCAGCCAAGCAACCAGACCAAGACCAAATATGCAGATTTTTGTACTAATGCTTGAAATCTTGAAAACCACAGCAGCGTGGTGAGATGCATGTGCTGTGGACATCTGGAGCTCTTGTTGGAACAGATGCATCACAGATGTGCTGAAAGGCAGGGAACCAGTGGGAGCTGTACAGCAGCAGCAAATGAGAGTAACAAGGGTTGTTTGCACTAAAGCCCTGAAGGAAGCACAGATCTATAAAAGGAAAGGAATCACAGAAACCCAGACTGGTTTGGGTTGGAAGGGATCTTAAAAGCCATCTTGTTATCTTGTTTCACCTCCTGCCATGGGCAGGGACACTTTCCACTATCCCAGGCTGCTCCAAGCCTTGTCCAGCCCAGGCTTGGACACTTCCAGGGATGGGGCAAAGGAGACAACGAGGTCTCTGGCATCTCCATAGGCAGAAGGGTCATGTCTGAAAGGGAGAAGTTGGATATTTCAGCCCTCCCTGCCATATGTGCAGCCAAGGCTTGGTGTCCAATTCAGGTAGAAGTTATCGATATGCCACATTTTACTACTGATTTTACTAAACTCTTTCATGGTGTCCTTGCAGAAGCAAATACTCAATGAGTTCTGCATGGTAATATGTGGGAGGAAAAGCTCTGGGTTTTAGGGTGACTTTATTGTGGCCATTCAGGACTTGAAGGAGCCAACAAGAGACATGGAGAAGGGACTATTTCCAAGGGTCTGGAGTGCCAGGACACAGAGGATGACTTCCCACTGCCAGAGGGCAGGGATAAATAGGATATTTTGGGAAGGAATTCCTTCCTGTGAGGGTGGTGAGGCCCTGGCACAGGGTATCCACAGCATTTGTTCCCCCTGGATCCCTGGAAGTGTCCAAAACCAGGTTGGACAGGATTGGAACCCCCCAGTAAAGAGGGAAAATTTGGAGGTGATGGGAAGCTGATGGCTCCCTTAGAGCTGTTAAATGCACCACACAAAAAATATCTGCAGCCTCCTTGGAAAGAGAGAAGGAAGAAAGCTGGAAGGAAGAGAGGGAGAATCTACTCAGCTTGGAAAATAAAAGCAACCCATGTTTGAGTTTGATGCTCCTGGGATGGATTTCAAAAATATTTTCCAAGAAGAAAACAGCAAACTCTGAGAGGATGCAAATGTACTGAAATAAAACCATAAGCAGGAGCAGTTGTAGTGCATGGGAGAATCTATGGGAAATTTCTGCTGGGATTGAGCAGAGTGTTACAGGAATTTTGTAGCAATAACAAGATAAAGCCAAATAATCATAGGTGCCATAGCCAGGCCTGAGGATTACACCAATAAATGTATAAATCCAGGATAATTGTGCCCCAGAACCACCTGCCAGTCCCTTCCTTATGGTGAAATCCATGCTTCTGGCAAGATTCCTTCTTCCTTTCTGCCTGCCATGAAAATGAGCTGGCTGTTGGATCAAAACAACCACCCTGCTGTCTTTGGGGACAATGTGGGGAGCTGCCACAGCTGGTACTCAGTTTTTAGCTCTGAATAAACAACTGTTAAATATATAATATATATATATACAGTGTCTTTTAACTTGACAAAGAGTGTGGAGTTGGAATCATAGCTGAGCCTCTCTGGTGGAATAATGGAATTTGTGTTAGAGTTTGATATTCTTTGCTGTCTGGGCATTGTACAGTGGGTAGAATAACTGCATTTATTGGTGCATTCATTAATAGGAGAGCAAAGGTGCTCTGCACACTTTACAGCTCCTTATTTCCAGGGATTTCCCTGCATTGAGCACTGGCCGCAGTGTTCTGGGTGGATTCCAGATCCAGGGTGATTCCTGCTGGAGCATATTTTGTTTTCCAAGAGGTGCAGACCTGTACTCAAGCAAAAACAAGGTTGTGGGAATTCAAGGCCAGGTTGGAGCAAGCTTGGATAGTGGAAGGTGCTCTTGACCATGGCAGGGAGTGAAACTGGGTGGAATTTAAGGTTCCTTCCAATCCAAACACTTCTGGGATTAAAGTAAAATGTATTAATAATAATAAAAATGGAAAAGAAAAAGTGAGAGAGGAATAAACCCAAAGTCTTGTTAATATTTCTTAATTCCCATGTTTCATAATGATTGCAAAACTCAAATTGCTCTTCAGAGATGTAATCTCCCAGCAAGCCTGGTAGAATTCCCCTGGATAACAGAGTTGGCCATTGCAGCAAACTCCAGAGTGCCACTGTCCCCTTTTCTGTGCCTTTATTTTCATTATTTGTTATAAATGGTCTGAACTTGGAGTAGCTCTGCTTCAGCCCAGTTTGCAGGAGCTGTGGAATTTCAGCAGTTCATTATTTCAATTAACATATTCAGGCATTCCTTCCTTCAGTTTACTCTAGCAGAGGTCTGGGATCATGAGATTACCAGTCATAAACTGTATTATAACTTCCTCACGTGCCATTCAGTCAAACCATGGAACTTTATTTGCCTAAACATTGATTATTCTCCTTATTCTGAACGTGTTTTTCAGGTCAGTTCTAATTTGAACAAATCCTTTCAGCTTTGCAGAGCTGATTGAGAGTTTCTCTCTCCAACATCTGCATGTGGAAGCAACTTTGTGCCCAAATCCCCAAATGTCCATTAGGAAAATAGCTTTTCATGGCACATTATGAGTGCTGCTCAACCACCAGGCTGTTTTCATTATTTGATATTTATATGAATTTGTGTTTGAAGTGTTGTATCCAGTACACTGAAAAGTCAACTTGAGAGTTTTTGGCCACTTCTTATCATGTCCCATCACTCTTTTCTGAAAATCAAGCTGACTGTGTTGTTCTAAATGGTGATGTCTTCCCAAGCTGGAGGCATGATTGCCTTCCATTACTAGGAAAATGTTTGGGAGTGAAGACACTGATTTATCTTAGAAGGAATCAAGCTTGTTCCTAGCTTCATTTGGGATATGACAGGTATCTGTCACCAGCAGCAGGGCTTGTGAATGCTTCAGCTAAAACCCATTTTTTACTTGCACTTCCCACCATTCAGCTGCTCCCTTGTGCCCCGAGCTGGAATTGCTGTCGTTAAGGGTTCATTAAAGGCTCCTCGCAGCCGAATTGTTTGGAGGTGTGCAAAGATCAGTTTGCTTCAGTTCACTTCCATTAAATCAGACTTCAGGAGGAAAAATGGCCAGGTCAGAAGGGAAGTGTGGGTTGGGAGGATGTCAGAACAGCAGTGATGGGAGAGGATGAGGTTGGAGAGCAGCAGAACATCAGCAGGAGTTGGCACCAAAAGCTCCAAGGTTGATGGCCACAGTGGGAGCCCAGGAGCAGTCGGGGACACCCTGAGTAGCCCAGGCAAGGACCTCAGTGGTGTTTCCATTGCAGACTCACCCCTGATGGCCTCTCCCTGTCCCAAACCCCACAGATGCAACCATCTAGGAATGGCAAAGTTGAAAGCTTCAAGTTAGGTAAGAGAGATCCACAATATCTGTGGAAGGGAATGTAAGGGAGGAAGTTTGATGTGCTGGCACAGGGGGAGCAGCAGCAAGACCAGGAATGACGCAACCAAATTGTCTTTGTACCCTCAGTATAGGGACAGAAGAGGCAAAATCTTGAGCCTAAGAAAATTTTCTGTTCCTAAATCCTTTTGCTAATTATGTGTGTGTAGAGAATAATTGATTTCCACTGCCAGGTCCCAGCATGGCCCAGCCTTGGTGGATTGGGTGGGAAATAGCCTGGAGAAAAGGAGGAAATTGGGAATTAGCCTGGAGCAAAGGAGGCTCAGGGGGGCCCTTGTGGCTCTGCACAACTCCCTGCCAGGAGGGGACAGCCAGGGGGGGTCGGGCTGTGCTGCCAGGGAACAGGGACAGGACAAGGGGAAAGGGCCTCAGGCTGGGCCAGAGGAGGCTCAGCTGGGACAGCAGCAGCAATTTCTGCATGCAAAGGGTGCTCAGGCCTTGGCAGGGGCTGCCCAGGGAGCTTTGCAGTGCCCAGCCCTGCAGGTGTCCCAGGCAGGGCTGGAGGTGGCACTCAGTGCTCTGGGCTGGGCACAAGGTGGGCACTGGGCACAGCTGGGACTCTGTGATCCTGGAGGGCTTTTCCAGCCTCAGGGATTCTGGGAATTTGTGTAAACAGCCCCTTCCTCTCTGTGTCCATGCAGACCATCCCTGCAGTGCCTGGAGCAGAGGCTGAAATGGAACAGGATCAAACCAGATTTTAATGTATAATTTGTCTCACAAGCTAAACAAGAGGGATGGAACAAAGTTAACACTCAATATTGACTGTGGCTCATGTCTGGTCCCTGAGGTCAGCTCTTAATTTCCAGTAATGGAGAGGGTTTTTCCACAGTCAGATGCATCTCAACAAATCACCAGTTAGTTTTTCAGCCTTTCTATTTTATTGCAAGAATGTATGGGAAATGACAGGACTCTTTATAACAGAAAGAGAAAATGAAAAGGGAAAGGGTTTGAATGTCCAAGAGGAATTGCTTCCAACATTGTTTATTGGCCTGTGTAATGGGCTGTTATTGTGCCTCTCAAATGACACCAGATTTCCCTTGGGATGCTCTGACCTCTTCAAGGAGAGTCTTATGCAAACTGAGAAAAAAAATTAAACCCTGTGTTTGGCAGCAACCTGTCAAAAGGAAAACCAGCTCTGAATGTTCAGCTGTAACTGCCAGGGGTCAGCAAACTCATTTAGATGATGTGGCAGTGATGCTGCAGGAAAGAAAAACTGGGGAGCAGGGCAGCTTTGGGGCTGCCTCAGAGGATTAAAATTTTTGGGTGAGTGCTTTTCTCACAGAATCCTGGAGCAGTTTGGCTTAGAAGGGACCTTAAATCCCATCCATTCCACCCCTGCTATGGGCAGGGACACCTCCCACTGTCCCCAGGCTGCTCCAGCCTGGCCTTGGGCACTGCCAGGGATCCAGGGGCAGCCACAGCTGTGCCAGGGCCTGCCCACCCTGCCAGGGAACAATTCCTAATGCCCAATATCCCATCCAGCCCTGCCCTCTGGCACTGGGAAGTCATTCCCTCTTGTCCTGGCATTCCAAGCCCTTCTAAAGAGTTTCTCTTCATGTTTCTTGTAGCCACTTCAGGTCCTGGAAGGTCACAATCAGGTCACCCTCAGCTTGGTGTCAACCCTCCTGAGTGTGCCCTCCATCCCTTTGTCTGTGTCATTAATGAATGATATGATCAACATTAATGAATCATCATTAATGAATGATCAACAGGTGTTGATATTAATCCACACCTGTCCTCCAAAGGACACCACTGTCACCCTCAGCCACTGGCCACTATTTTCTTCTCAGAAAAAAAAAACATAGACTTCATTTTGTAAATTAGTTCCTTTTCTTGGTGTTTATTTTATGTGCTTGGGAGGCAAGCAAGAGGGAAGGAGTGCAGTTTATTAAGAGCCAGTTTAATACACTGTACACCAGTGGAGTTTATGGAGAGAAACACTATAGATTTATGATACTGTTCCTGCAGTAAAGCCATCACAGAGTGCCCCATCAGTGCATCTTTCTTAGCAGAGAAACTGCTCTGGCCTGGTGCCAGCTCCTTCCCAGGGTTTCCTTTAGATTCCTCAGGTTTCCTGCATTTCCCAGGGCTGGTTTTGGGAACAGTCACAACCCCCCTCCAAAAAAAAGCCATAAACAACGAGGTGAATTTATCAGGCTACTTAGAAATTTTAGGTCTTCTTTTGACACTGTAGCAGCATTTAAAAAGAAAATTATTAATAGACTTTTACAAGGCAAACAAACAGCTCCCGTGGTATTAAATCTTACAAGAATATATTTCCTATGTAAAGTTTTACCTCTGCTCATCTTCAGATATAAAACATCTGATTTTATTCCAACTCCAGCCTATTAAGCCCCATACATTCCAATAACACATTTTTGGTGTTTCCTCACCATGGGATGGAGAGTTGGTAATAGATTAGATTAGAGAGGTGTTTTTATACAGTCAATTCTCTGAGCAGCTCCTAACTCGTGTCTGGAAGAATCCAAATATTAAACTTGCAAATTTTTCACAGGAAGCAGCCCCTGAGGACTCAAAGGCTTCTTGATACAAGTGGAAATGATCACAAACAATGGGAAATGGAGGCTGAAATAATAAAAGGAAATGTTCTTTGGAGTGTGTTGCTTCTGAAATATATTCACAAATCACTGTGGACAAGCTCCTCTGCCTGTCCTCTCCAACAGTAAATCAAACTCCCTATGCTTAGGCACTTTGCCAGGAGAAAGGACAGGAGGAACAGGGATGTCACACCCACGTGGCACTGCTCCACCTCAGAGTGCAAAATGGAGGGTGGTTCTCACCTCTGCGTGCTGAAAAACTGGGAAATGGGAAAGGATGCAGTGAAGGAAAAAGGAATTGTGAGTGCAAAACCAACAGTGCACAGTGTGGTGAGTGATCTGAATTGGGCTCAGTGTGGAAAAGCCAAACAGGAACTCACCTGATCCCTCTGGCTGAGTAGGGGGTGTGGAAGGCAGAGTTGGAAACACAAGGTATGAATAGAATAATGGAATCATAGAATGGTTGGGTTGGAAAGGACCTTAAAGCCATCCAGTGCCACCCCTGCCATGGGCAGGGACACCTTCCACTGTCCCAGGCTGCTCCAAAGTCCAGCCTGGCCTTGGGCACTGCCAGGGATCCAGGGGCAGCCACAGCTGCTCTGGGCACCCTGTGCCAGGGCCTGCCCACCCTGCAGGGAAGAATACAATCCTTCATTTAAAACCTTAAATCATCCTGGTCCCATGGAGATAATGGGGAAGATTCCAACAGGGGATTCCAGGCACTGACCTCAGCCACCAGTGACTGAATGCTGAGACCTAGAAGCAATTTGGCTGCTGAAGCCAAAGTTTGACTTGTAGAATCCCAGAAATATACGGGCTGGAGGGGAACAAGATAATTTCATTCCAACCCATAGGAAGGAAATTCCTATTTTCCACTGGATTGTTGTTAGCTCTGAGCCCCCGTGGACAGATCTGTACTGTGAATTAAGCAGCACCAGGGTCTTTTCTGTGTCTCTGAAGCCAGCCTGTGTGGGCTGAGTGTGTCTGTTCAATTAACACCCTTGGCCTCTATTAAGAGTTGATTAGTGTGAGATGCCTGTGCCTGAATTAAGGTGCAAACAAGTTCATGTGCTGAAGTCAATAATATGGGGTTTATGTAGCAATGAATGTGAGGTGGAGAGATAGGAAGGAATAGAAAAGAGAGGAGAGAGAAAGACAGATTCAGCAGAAGATTGTCACCATCCCTGGATCCAGCAACGTCCTGCTGGTGTCTCTTCATCCTGGGTATCTCAGTGATGGAGGCTCCCAAAGTCCTTGGGAGCTTTTCCCTATTTATACACTTCAGCAAGGAAGGAATTAATGCTCATGGGCATCACAGGTTTCTTACACTACTGGTTAAATAATTCCCTTGTTTCCAATGCTGATTAGTGCCTGCGAAAAGTTTCCTTTTTTTTTGAGTTGGTGATTTCTGGGATGGTGGTTACAATCTGTCCCTGCCAGAATTAATTCCCTTTGTCCCATTTGGATTGGCTTTCCTTGTGTCTCATAAATTCTGCTTTCTTTTGGTGCTCATCCTCAGCCACCCCTTCTCCCCAGCTTTGTTAACCTCCCCCTAAGCCTGGGATAACCCCCAGACAATCATTTCACCTTGATCTTATCTCAAATTCCTGCTGTGGGGGTTCACCGCAGCTCAGGTTCCAGGTGTCCACAGAGGAATGAATATTCTGAGGGGCTTTGGTGGTCTCTGGTGGTGGCAGCTGCCATCTGTCCCTAACCTGGCGTGGGCTTTGGGTGATGTGTGTGGCAGCTGCTTCTCTACACACTTTGCCACATCTGGAATTTTTCTGGGATGGATTTCCCAGGATGTGCTGGCCAGATCTCACCTTCACCAGGCCTGGAGTGTACTCCATCCTGTTGCTCTCTTCTGTCCTTCTCTCATGGATTTATCAGTGTTTGTGACAGGGACCTGTTCTCTTTAACCCTCTAAAACCAGTACTGGCACCCAAACGTGGGTGGTGGCACCTCCCAAGCTGTTCCCAGCTGTTTTTTTGGGAAATAACCAACTTGTCAGGACCAAAAGTGCCCTGAAGTCTGGAAAGCAGGGCAGGTCTTCCTGCCTTTCCTCCCTTTTGCTATTGTCAGAGTAATTTGCCTTCCAGTAATTTCCTTGGCAAATAAACACAATGCTTCATTAGCATCTGAGATTCTTATTTTCATCCTTATTAGATACCAGACACTTACAAAGCAGCTTGACATGTATTTTATTTTTTTTTCTATGCAAACAGGGAACTTGTACAACAAAATAAAGGAGATGCAAATGATCTGTTGCTAAACTTGACAAGGTTTTCCATTTAATATCGTTAGGCTCCATGTTCCTATTTACAATTAACTCTGAAATCTGCTTACACACTCTGTTTTCTATTCCTGTAGAAAGCAAAGGAGTACAGAGTGTGTTCAGGAGAGACACAGCCAGGAAATACTGAGAGAAAGAATCAACAGCACAAAAAATTTGCTCTTTAGAGTGTCTTGATGGAATTGCTCAGTGTAAAGATAAAAGCCTTGGCCTTGCGAGAGCACCTGAAAACTTCTCTCAGTTCCTGACATTCATTTGGTCTCCCATTGGAAGGTCTTGTTTTGGATGGTGTAAGAATCTTGTTTTGGATGGTGTTTTTGATGATGTTTGTGTAAGAAACTTTTCAAAAAATGTGGATTATTTGTGTTCATGGTTCAGAAGGAGGGATCCTGGCCCTGTGGGCACCTCTGTGTCCAGCTCTGGGTGCTGAGCACAGCAGGGCCAGGAGCTGCTGGAACAGCCCTGAGCAGATTGCCCAGAGAGCCTGCAGGGTCTCCCTGTGAAAGATTATAACTCAATTGAATGCAGAACAAAACATTTAGTAGAAATAATAGTTGCCAGTTACTCCCAGCTTTCTGTGTGGCTTCGAGGTTGGTTCTACTTTTAAGAATTGTTAATTCTTTTTTTCTTGTCTCTTCTTTTATAGGTTTTTGTGAAAAGTCATATTAAATGTACTTCTCTCTCCAGGAGAGCTGGAGAGGGACTGGGGACAAGGGATGGAGGGACAGGACATAGGGAATGGCTTCCCAGTGCCAGAGGGCAGGGCTGGATGGGATATTGGGAATTAGGAATTGTTGCCTGGCAGGGTCGGCAGGCCCTGGCACAGGGTGCCAAGAGAAGCTGGTTTTGAAGTCATTAAGACATCAGCCCAGCACTATCCCAGGTCCTCAAGGTTTTTGAATGCTTCCAGAGATGCTGAATTCCCTGGGCAGCCCATTCAGTGCTTGGGAACCCTTTTTGTGTAGGAATTTTCCCTTATATCCAATCTAAACCTCCGCTGGTGCAACCTGAGGCCATTTCCTTCCACCCTGTCCTTTGTTACCTGGGAAAACAGCCTGCCACTCATTTCCATGTCCATTTTCATTTCCACAGGGCAACAGAACAGCACAAATTTAGTTAATCACATCTAATATTCTTTCTAATTCAGATTTTAGTCTTTAGAAGAGCTTTCAGATCACAGGCGTAGTGAAACGCTGTGAGTTCTTAGCAACCTCCTCCAAATGTTTGGTTGCAGTTCCCTCAACTTTGTGCTGAGAAGTGCTCAAAGAACTTTTTTGGTGAGGGTGATTTCCCTGTGGAAAAAGGAGCAGGTCTGACTGAAAGGGAAAATTAAATCAATCATAGTTTGCAGGTCAGGTGGTGAAAAGTTTAAAAGCCTGCTCCTCAGGTAACACTTTGATGCTGGTTATGTCCTTGCTGCCTCCCTGACAGCCAGGTCAGGGAAGGGGTGAAATAATTGACTGGCTCTGGGGAGCAGTGTGGCTTTTACAGGTTTGCTTTTTCCCCTGATAACTGCAAAACTGCTGCTTAAAATTGGTTTTTGATGATAGCACTTTAGTGGCATTAGGGACTTGGGATTTGAGTGAGGAAGAATCACATAATCATGGAGTGGTTTGGATTGGAAGGGACCTCAAAGGTCATCCTTGTTCCACCCCCTGACTTGGGCAGGGCCACCTTCCACTTGTCCCAACCCGTTCTTGAACACTTCCAGAGACTGAAAGTGTGGAGAAGAAGGCAGTGCTTGATTGCAAGTGCAACAAAACTGCTTAGGAAAAGCTTTTATTAATGGAAAATAAAATTCTTCCAGGCAGGATGTAGTGCCAGCTATTCTTAGTTTTCATATGTTTCTAGTGGGATGTCTGCAAACACAACCAGGAGCTGGGGCAGATTTATTGACAGTAAATCTTGGGGGAAAATATGATAGAAAGATGTCAGACTGGTGTTTGTACCAGTTCTGGTCACTCTTATCCATCCCTCTGTTGGCTTCCAAAATCTCCAAATCCAGGATTCTGCTCCTAAACTTGGTGTGATCCTCACACAGCCACTTTCTGGTCAGTTGTTTGGAATTCTGACTCCTTGACAGCAGTGTGATCAGAGGCTGATGCACAGCTGTAGGTTACAAAGGGTGCTGTAGAATTCATGGATAACAAAGGCCTTTTTTACACTTTGTAGTTCTCTGATAAAGCAATTTTCAGGAAAAGAAAGGATTTGCTCTCTCCTGTGAATGAGGATGCTTCCCTGTTCACATAGAAGGTGAAATAGATAAGGAATTGTGCATGTTCCTCAATCTGTGGCAAAATCCAGCTTGCTCTTCCTCTGTAGTGCTCCACTCCTCACCTCAAGGATTCCTTTGGCCTTCTGGGCAAAAATAGGAGGGATCTCACAGCAGGAATATTGTGAGGTTGAATTATTGCCAAACGACTTGTATCCAAATTTAGTTGAAGACAAAAATTTTGGTCTGCGATAATTTTTTGTGTTTGATGAATCCAGGGGTGGCACCAGCATGGGCAGAGGGATGGAGCAGCTCTGCTGGGAGGAAAGGCTGGCACAGCTGGGGGGGGCTCACCTGGACAGGAGAAGCTCTGGGGTGACCAAACTGTGGCCTTGCAGAGCATGAAGAAACCAAGAGAAAACATGGAGAGAGACAATTTCCAAGAGCCTGGAGTACCAGGACAAGAGGGAATGACTTCCCAGTGCCAGAGGACAGGGCTGGATGGGATATTGGGAATGAGGAATTGTTCCCTGGCAGGGTGGGCAGGCCCTGGCACAGCTGTGGCTGCCCCTGGATCCCTGGCAGTGCCCAAGGCCAGGCTGGACTTTGGGGCTTGGAGCAGCCTGGGACAGTGGAAGGTGTCCCTGCCATGGCAGGAGTAAAAGATGAACTTTAAAGATGTTCTCTTCCAGCCCAGGCCATTCTGTGATTACAGGATTCTGTGGTCACTGGGGGTCCATCCTTACATTCCCCCAAACTCTCCTTTTTATTCCCTTTTTAAGAGCCTCAGGTTACAGTGTGTCCACCTTTCCAACATCTGGAAACAACTGGGAGACTGGACCCAACCTCAGACTAAACACATTGGAGCACACATTTAGAAAATAAGTTTTAATGGCTCTGCTCTGGGATGCACCAAGAAAATCCAGGTCTGCTGGCAATGCTAATATTTTTTCCCCAGGGTTGCTTTCCTGCAGGAAAACCAGTGTGAAGAGACAAAGACAACAGAAAAACATCAGTAAATTGTCCTTCTTTATAAAAGAAAACAGCTGCATGTGGTGCACAGAAGATGTCAAGGAAATATTAAGAAAAATTATGCAAACCCATGAGCAATGTTTAGACAGGCTCTGATAATTTTAATAATTCAGGGTTAGAGCAGAGCAGTGCAGGCTCCTGCTGCTCCTCTCCTAATGGTTTGCAAACAGACCCCAGGATGGCTCCAAATTAAGGTGAAAACATTCAAGTCATTTAATTCACACCTTAAGCAGCCACTGCTGATCACAGGGCTCCCAAAGAACTGCTCTGATTCATTATTTAGGAGTCCTTGTGTGTTTAAAGTGTAAATGAGGCTTTTCTAAACAGAGAGCAAATAAACCTCATTGTTGATGGGCTTGAGAAGTGGCTCAAGGAATTGGAAAGCAAACAGGATTTACAAAACCAGTTATTTATAACAAGTATTTATTTGAGACCTGGCACAGCCCCAGACTGTATCCAGGACCTCCAAAAGGGATTACATGGATATGTGGGGTGTGAGGGAAGCGTGATGGATCTTCATCTCTTTGGGTTTTGTGCAGAAACATTCATTTGGAGGAAAGTTTCCATCCGAATTTCCTTGGCCAAGGCCATGCCCCACTCACAAGTGGGGGATGAGATGAGTCCCCCCCATTCCTCAGTCCCAGAGATGGGATTAAGATTAATTCTTAAGATTTAAGGTTAATTCTGAAAGATGGGTTCCTATTTTTGAGAAACAAACCCAGGAAAATTTGGCATCTCCTCGGTGGCATAAAACTGTATTTCCAAAGATGTCATATTCTTAGAATCAGAATGAAAGTTAGATATTTTTCCATTTTCTGTTGAATGAGAATGGAAGTATGGCACCCTCGGGAAAATGTGAATGAAACAGAACAACCAGGGGCTCCAGTTCATGGGGATCTTGTGTATAAAGGACCATCAAGGAAGAGGCACCACAGGCCCTTTGTCTCACATCCCAATCTTCCAAAATCCTGGGTTTATGTGTAGGAAAAGAGCCAAGACAGCCTCATCGCTCCAACTTCCTCTTTCTTCCCACACTGAGTTGTGGGGATTTGCAGGTTTTCCCATTTAGCAGGAGGACCCTACAAGCCTGCAGCCCTTCCCTGGTCTCCTTGTTGCAGAGCAAAAATCCTGGGGGATTTTTGGTTCACATTTGGCATAGTTGAAGGTGACACCAACACCAGTGTCAGCTTGGGCTGCTCCCTGGTCTTGGGGTGGTGGGCACCCAAAGCGTGGCCTTGTCTTGCCAACAACCACTAACACACCAAAGGAGGCAGATCTCTGATGAAAACCAGTTTGTGCTGCTGCACATTTGTCAAACCTGACAGGGAATATTCCCAGGGACTTAAAACCAGCACTATTGGAAAATGATCAGTCAGGGATTTCAGGAGGGAATGGAAGGACTGCAAACACCAATGATATCACACACAGTCTGCAGTTGCCTCCAAAATAAATCACTGCAGTGGGCACTGAATTAATTCTAATTTTCAACATCAGTGTTTTTGGGAGCTGTGCTTTTTGAGCTCTAGGTGTGAATTTCTGTCCCATTTAAGGACTGGTCATTGTACATTTTGCAGGTTGCAGTTTCTGGTTTAAATTTGCCCCATTTGGCCTCAATAGGACAAGATGGAACAATGGTTTCAGTGCATTCAACCCATGAAGTAGAGGAAAAGTTTATCAAAAGAAATTCCAAAGTTAGCAAAGATGAACATACATTTAAAAGAAAGTGCTTGGGCTTTTGACTTGAGCAGATTTGAGTTAGGTGAACAAAAATAAACTGGATAAAATTTGGTTTGCTTTGGCTTGGGACCTCTTGAGCAGACAAAGAATAAATACAACATTTATTAACATAGTCTCAATAAAATAAACCAGGTCTGAAATAGAACTAAGATTGGGTTTGTGATAATATATTCAAATGGGAAAACTTGGATATCCCTGGGAGCGTGGCTCCTTTTAAGTGCAAATCATTCTGGTTGCAGGTACCAAACTCCATAATCAATGTACATAATCAGAGGATTTGTGTTCCCAGGAGCTCATTCCTGCCTGGGAATATGCACAAACTTTGTTAATATACATATTTTTTCCCCAAAGTAGCAAAATAATCTCTGGAGCTTTCATCAGGGGAAGGTGTAAGGAATTTGTTCTCAGGAATGGGAGAACTCTCAGGGTGAAAAGTGGCTGCAGAACTGAGTGCTGTGGCAAGAACTCATCCCTTGCTTTTGACTGTCATCCCATAAGGGGGAATTGTGTAAAGTTTCATGGTCCCGAGCTCCTTTGTGCTGCAAGGTTTCCCTGTACTGGTTCTCCCTCCTCTCTGAATGTTTCCTTCCCCATATATTTCCATATTTATGGTTTCCTTCCCCATATATTGGTTGAAGGTTGGGCTTGATGATCTCAGTGGTCTTTACCAATCTCAGTGAATCCATGTGGATGGAACTAAAACTTGCTGAGGTTTCTGCACTGTCTCAAAATATCAGGACCATAGAATAAAGACCCATCAGTCCATTCAGCTGGATCCAAGGAGAAGATGTTTTCCTCAGAAGGTTTGGTCTGAAGACATCCAGTGCTGAAGGTCCCCTCTTTATTTATAGAGTCTCATGTTTTTTTCCTGGATTTTCATGAGGAGCTGGATGTTTGGCTCTTATCCCAGTGCCTGGATCCAGTCTCTGGCCAGTTTGGGTGTTCATTTGCATTGCTTTGAGGTGAGGACACAAACCTGGGTTTGCTCTGCTTTTGCTGCACAGCAGCATTTTTCTTCTTCACTTGGACTTGAGTCATTCTGAAAGCATTTTCCCTCATTTTCTGCCCTTGATGGAATGCAGGGATGACTCCTGGGATCATTCCCTAGGATCATTCAGGGATGATGCTGGTTTTTATTATTTCCCGCTGAGGAGTTTGCCTGTGTGCAGGAAAACATCCATAGGAAGCTTGCTGGTGCTAACATGCTTATATAGACTCATGGAATCTCCTGATTTGGAAGATTCCCACAAGGATCATCCAGTCCCACACTTGGCCCTGCCCAGGACACCCCAACAATCCCACCTGGAGCACTGTCCAAGCTCTCCTGGAGCTCTGGCAGCCTTGGTGCCATGTCCATTCCCTTTCCAGTGTCCTTGGTGCCATGTCCATTCCCTTTTCAGTGTCCCAGCACCCTCTGGGTGGTCAAGCTCCTTTTGACCAAAGGCTGTGGCACTGGAAGAAATTTCCATAATTCCTGAAACTCCCTCCCTGGAAAACCTGCGGAGTGGTTGTGTTGAGCCTGTTTATTCAGAATGTTGTTTTTGTTGTGTCCTAAAAATTGGAAATCACCTTCAAAGTTGCCAAAGTCTTCTGGGAAGGGAGGCAAGAAACACAGGGAAGGATGGAATAGCCTGGAGAGGTTTTATCTCACTGCTGGCTGTGGGATGTGCATTTTTATTACTTCTCTGCTTTCTGGTACAAAGAGGAATAATTTTTTCTTCAAATGCTCCCAGAAATTTTAGCCTGTGGTTTGTTGTTGTTGTTTTGTTTGCAGGGTTTTTTGTTATTTTGATTTTGTTTTTGTTTATTTGGTTGGGTTTTTTTTGTTTTTTGTTGAAAACCTTTTCATTGTGTATAGAGTGCTTTATAAAGTACCAGTTTTGTTCATGGCCATTTTTTTGTGTCTGATATGAGACCACCAACCTGGGAATGTTTTTTATCAAGAACCAGCAGGCTAAAATTTCTGGGAGCATTGTTCTTTTATACAGAGTAATGGGCAATCTTATGTCAACCTTATCAATCTGTTTCTGGTCCCATTGGCTAAACTAAAAACCAAAAAGGAAATATTTTTTCAGAATTTCATTTCAGGGAATATTTTACTCTTGTGGGGCTGCCAGGGACTCGAGCAGTCGATACCAATATTGAGCATCTTCCAACTGATCAATTTTTATCCATTTAGTTTTTGTCACCTCTTGCACCTTGTCGTACCAAGAGGCCTTAGCACCAGCCCCCTGGGCAGATGAACAGGGTTAATGCTGCTGCCTTCTCAGTGTGTGAGCTTTTAAAACCCCTTAAAGAAGAGCCTGTGTGCTTTGCAAATACCTCAAGCATATTTGTTTCACCTGTAAAGCCAGTAAGATCATGGACAAAGTTATCCTGGAGCCAAGGATCTTGTGGAAGAGGGAGCTGGAATTCAATTTCAGATCCAGATCTGTCCTCAGCATCCAGGCCACCAGGTTAGGTGGGTCTTTGGGCTGATCTTGGTATTTGCATATGCAATCGATGCTTTTTATTTCAATTATGAAGCAGGATGCAGTTTTTTCATCCTAAAAGCAGTCCTTTGTCAATTATGTTTTACAGAGCTTGGATTTTGAGTAGCAATTGAGTGTGAACAGGTTTTGGAGAGAGGGGTTGCATTTGCCTTCTGTGTCATTCAGAGTTAGAGCAAGTTCAAAAGAGTTTGGAAATGTTAAGGAAAATAGAAAAATATTCCCAGAAGGAGATGTTTTTGAAGACTGAAATGCAGAAAATGAACCACTGAGGAGGAGCCTCAGTTCTCCAATCTTCTGCAGATTCATTTTGCTTTTCCACTTGGGATGCAGAGTATTGCTGGACAATTAAAGACATTGCAGGCCACAGCCCAATCCCATAAGTACATTCCTGTGTTTCAAAAATAGATCTAAATGCAGAGAAAAGCCTTGTTTGATGTTTAGAGACTTTTCAACCACATTGGTGCCTTCCAGCCCACACCACTTCATGATTCAATTAGGTTTATTCCCAGACCAGTGATAATTCCCTCACACTTTACAAAAGGGTTCTGCCAAAACATTCAACTAAAATGATCCCAGGATGTGTCAAAATCATTCAGGAAGTGACTTCTAACAGGGTACTTACTGCCAGGCTCCTGTCTTCAGCAGAGCATACAGATCCCACATTTCATGGCTTTTTGCACCTGAGTGCAATGCCCTTCCCAAAGAATGTTCACCTGAGATTGGGCTGTAAAATAAAAACCTTCCCTTTTATTTCAGCCTAGTGAAGATTTTCAGCTCCTGGATTCCAAAATTGTTAAAATACTTACAGCACTTGATAGTTTTTCATTTTGTTGTCCTGTTTTGCAGCCATTTTAGAATAATTGCAACAAGCTCAGAGAAATGATGCTCCCTCTGGCAATAAAACATCTTTCCTCTCTTGTCCAGCCTGTTGGTTTCTGGCTGCTTTTGTTGCTTTTTTAGCTAACAGCTTCCTTGACTTTGATTCCTTGAAGCTTATCCTGTACTAATCCCTTGGAAATCTGCATGGTCATTCCACAAGGTGCCTCAGTCATTAATCAGGGAAAAGCAGCCAGATTGTGGGTTCTCCATGGAAGATGGAAAGCTGGTCTTAAAATCTGCTTGTGGAGACAGGCAATCAAATTTTCAAAACGGGCAATCAAAATTTTTTAATTTTTTCTTAATTAACCAGAAAAAATATCCCTAATGATAGTCTTGGGTGTCCTTTCCAGTGGTTTGTGCACAAAGGACAGCAGGGCAGGGCCTGTCCCTTGGGCTGGCCCTGCTCAGGGACCTCCAGGGCTGTGTCCAGTTCTGGTTCCCAATCCAGGAGGGACATGGAGGGGCTGGAGCGTGTCCAGGGCAGGGAATGGAGCCCCAGGAGGGGCTGAGGGAGCTGGCAAGGGGCTGAGCCTGGAGCAAAGGAGGCTCAGGGGGCCCTTGTGGCTCTGCACAACTCCCTGCCAGGAGGGGACAGCCAGGGGGGGTCGGGCTGTGCTGCCAGGGAACAGGGACAGGACAAGGGGAAAGGGCCTCAGGCTGGGCCAGGGGAGGCTCAGCTGGGACAGCAGCAGCAATTTCTGCATGCAAAGGGTGCTCAGGCCTTGGCAGGGGCTGCCCAGGGAGCTTTGCAGTGCCCAGCCCTGCAGGTGTCCCAGGCAGGGCTGGAGGTGGCACTCAGTGCTCTGGGCTGGGCACAAGGTGGGCACCGGGCACAGCTGGGACTCCAGGGGCTGGCAGGGATTTTCCAGCCTCAGTGATTCTGGGATTGTTTGAGTTTTTGCTTGTGCAATAAGATTTCAAAGCAGATTTTCTGTAAACTCATTGTATCAGCGAGTTACAAATACCACCAGACTGGTTTGCTTTATTGCTGGCATTTATGGAAAAACTGGTCGTGCAGACACATCAGATTTATCATTAGGAGGTTCCCTCCCTGGTATTTTAGGCAGGATGTAAGAAAAAACTTAGAGATATGTAAAGGGGAAAGGCCTCTGAAATATCAGAGACTTCATACAGTAGAAAAATAAAACTTTAAGGATGGCTATTAAAAAGGCTGATTTGCAGACTGCTGTCTCTCAGAGAGAGAGAGTACAGGTGCCTCATGAATATCTGAGGAAAATCCAGCCCGTTTTTAAGAAGAAAAGAATCCCTGGATCAAACCAAAGCAAGCACAAGTGCTTTGTGAAACCAAGCAGAGAGTGAAGCAGAGCAGGGTCCAACGAGATGCAGAATCGAGGCAGTGAGTTCAGTGAAGTGATGGTGGTTGACTGCAGACTATGAAATTCATCATCACAGATTTTAAGTTGCTTAGATGTTTTTATAAGTGAATTTGGATTAGCAACCCTTCTTTGCATCATCATTGAGACACACTGCTAAGGGCAGTGCACAAACTGGTGGATTTTATAGATTTGACAGGATTTGTTGAGTAGACATCAACACTTGCCAGGGCCACAGGGTTTAAAATGGGCTGTATTTTCCTGGTGAAATCCTCCTTTTGTTAAAACCAGTGCTTGTTTCCCAAAAGGTGCCAGGCCAAGCTCCTGGAGCAGAGTAGAACTGTACAGATGTTACTGAACAGGAAATTGTGCCAAGAGCCATAAAACACCTGGGTAAAAAACCAATGTTTGTCATGTGGCTAAAAAGTTGTTGCTCCTTGAACTTGAAGCCAGTATTTGGTGCAAAGTTTTGAAGTTCTATTCCTTAATATTTGGCAATTTTCTTCCTGTCATCTCTACTGTGTCAGAAAAAAAGTAGTTTCAAAATAAATGATTGAAAAGATCTCACTGTGGTGTTTTCCCCCACAGGACTGCAGACCAGTTTGCTGGGGTTAAGATCAGTGATTTTTTTGCTGTTTTAGCAAAAAAACATCAGCCCCTCTTAGATGAATATTTTTATACAGAGTCACTGTTATAAAGTGAAGGTGTAAAGAAACTTTATGCTACACTTTGAAATAAATTATTTGGGCCCTTAATAACATGAGGTTACATGATAAATATTTTAACCTAATTTAAATGTTGTGCTGCTACTGACATTGACAGATTTTCTTCATAACTGCTGGTGAATTTCCACAAAGATAATTCCTGTTAATATTTTGGTATGAAGCAAACTGGGGAGTGCTGATTTTGCAGAAAAATGACATTTTTTTCAGAGGAGTGGTTATAAATAGTGGTTATAAATGCAGTGTGTGCAAATCTGTGGCACCGGAGGGCAACACTTGGGGTGGTTTGTAATGGTTGATGTTGGGGAAGTGAGCTGGGAGTGTTTTCCACTGGAAATTGTGTACATTGTGGGGGCAGTGAGCTAAATGGTGAAGGGGAGCTTTAAATGGCAGAATGGGACAAGATGGTTTCTTGTGAGACCCTACTTGAAATTTCATGCACTGTTCTGCAGAGGAGGGACATGGAACTGTTGGAGCAGGTCCAGAGGAGGCCATGGAGTTGCTGAGGGGTCTGGAGCATCTTCCCTGTGGATCCAGGCTGGGAGAGCTGGGAATGCTCAGCCTGGAGAAGGGAAGGGTCTGTGGAGACCTCAGAGCTCCTTCCAGGGCCTGAAGGGACACAGGGGAGCTGGAGAGGGACCCTGCAACAGGAACTGGAGGGACAGGACACAGGGAATGGGTTCAGACTGCCAGAAGGAAAATTTAGGTTACATTTAAGGAATTCTTTGCTGTGAGGTGCCAAGAGCAGCTGTGGCTGCCCCTGGATTCCTGGAAGTGTCCATGGCCAGGTTAGATGGGGCTTGGAGCAGCCTGGGATGGTGGAAGGTGTCCCTGCCCATGGCACAGGGTGGAATTTTGGATCTTTAGGATCTCTCCCAACCCAAACCATTCTGGGTTGCTGTGATTCCATGGAAAGACCCACGTTGAGAGCTGGCTGCTCCTCTCAGTACCAGCTTTGTCTTGTGGTTGTAGTCTCCACATCCTTGTGCTGCAGTTCAGTTTGTGTTTCAGAGCAACTCCAGGTACAAACCCTCTTTTTTCCTGGAGAGCTTTATGTAACTGTGCTTTTTACCTCCGCTCATCACCTTGATGTGTCGTTCTCGCTGCAGAAAATTTATTCCGAGTTTGGTTGTTATTTCCATGCTTTCATTTGTTCGAGGTGAGATTGGGGGATGATTGCTCAATGAAGAAAAAGCTCATCTTGTTAAGTAGATAGCTGGATGTGACAGGTCTCATTGTCAATTTAAATCATTGTGCATTGCAAGTGCTTCTCCTGGCATTGTCTGATACAGCTGCAGTGTCACAGGCAGTTTTTTATTACAGATAATAAGGTTCAGACTCTTTAAACATCACTCAAAACATGAAGCAGCACAAAGCTGAGGTAGAAAACAGCATTTTCAGTGTCGCAGTGCTTGCAGAACTACACAGGAATGTGGATTCCCTATAAATTCCTCCCTGGGCTGCTCACTGTCGTTGCAGGCACTATCCTGGTTGACAACATGCTGATCAAAGGCACAGCAGGAGGGCCTGACCCCACCATCGAGCTCTCCCTGAAGGACAACGTGGATTACTGGGTGATCCTGGACCCCATCAAGCAGACCCTGTACCTGAACAGCACCGGCCGCGTGCTGGACAGAGACGTGAGTCTGGCCTTGCTTTCCTCCTCCACAAACACCTTCACCTCCACTTCACCACGCACACAAACCCCGCTGGAATATAATCCCTGCATCTGTCTTCTCCCCAGATGGATGGGAACAGAGTTCATCTGATCCTCTTTTTAGGATTTATTGGGAGCACACAGGAACTTGACCTTATGTGCAAATATTATTGTGAACAAACACAACAACGAAGACCAAAAAAACCTGACGTTAAGAGTTTTATATCTGACCAAACTTGACTCGTTTGTTGAATTAAATTTTTATTCTGGCTTGCTGGCTGCTTACCCTGTGCCCTGTGACATTTGTTAGCAGCCTGCTTTCCCTGTGTACACTGAATTATGAGCTGTGAGAAGTGACGAGTCGTGGCTGCCACAATTCACTCACAAAGCTTGACATGTTCCATTGAGAACGTGCTGTTTCACGTTCTTTTTTTTTTTAAGTCAGCCTAAAATATATTTTCTGTGCTCATTCCAGTTGGTGTTAAGGAAATATTGCCAGGGAAAGTTTGATTTTTATAAAAATAAAGATGAAAAGCACAGAATAAATAAAAATAAAATCTCGTTCCATTGAGAATGTGCTGGTTCACGTTGGGTTTTTTTTAAGGCACCCTAAAATATATTTGTTGTGCTCCTTCCTGTTGGTGTTAAGGAAATATTGCCAGGGTAGGTTTGCTTTTTATAAAAAGAAAGATGAAAAGCACAAAATAAATAGGCGTGTTCTCATCTAGGCTAATTTCATTGAGGAGAAAACACTCTAAAAATAGAGACATTTCCTCACAGTGTTGCAACCTTGTGACAGAACCTGCAAGTAAAATTGACTTGCAAGTGCTTTAATCAATATGGCAAGAATGCTGAGAAACTCAGGAGCTCTCCTTGGAGTGCAGGGAAGTTTGTTTTGTATTAGCTTGATTGATTAATTTCTCTTCTCCATGTGTTTTGAGATAAATTCATAAGTACCAAAAACAACATGCAAATTTCTCCTCATTTCCATTTGCTGGTGAAAGGCACTAATTGAATTCAGCTGTTCTTAATTTTGTTTTAATTCACAAACTGTTTTCCCATGCAAAGCACAAAGTGTGGCAGAGTGGTCATGGTGGCAGAAGACTTTCTGGGAGAGTTGGCACTTCTTCAAGTGCCAGCCAGCAGCTGCTGGAGCAGCTTTGGCCTCTCAGATTTAATTTTAAGCCAGAGCAAAAACTGAGAGCCTAGAATGGAAGGTAAGGCTGGAGAATCACTCTAGGAAATGTAGGGTCAATTCTTATCACCCCACACCCTTCCATAGGGAGCTAGGAACCAAAATCCATATTGGATCACTGCTAATTCTTCTTTTCAAGGCTATTTAGTGACACTTTTTTGTCACCTTAATATGAATCAAAGTCGATGCTTTACCCAAAGAACCTCATCAGATTATTTGAGTTTCAATATTAGTCACAGTCTGAACAAATTCCCATTATTGTGAGTTCCTAGACACTTCACAGGGATGTTCTTTGCCAGAAGTAGACTCAAGTCCCCTGGAAACAAGTGAAGTGTGTACATTTCTTAATTAAATTCAGGTAATAATGTGTTTACATTGGTATTTAAGGTATTAATTTTTGCCATGAACTGGAGCACTTCTTACCTCTAATACTGTGCTCAGTCATTCATCTGTGGCTATTTAAGCTTGGTGGGCTGTGAGAAGAAAATCTGGGCTTTAAGGTGGTTCAGATTTTTTCTGTGATGCCCCCCGTGCCTCTTTTGCATGGCCTCAGGGTAGTGCAGTCCCTCACAACACAAAGAAAAGGAGAGCAACCCTGAGTAAAAATATGAAATGTGTGTCGTGGCCTTTATTAACATGGCTCTTCTGGGGACACGGGTTAGTGCTGGGTCAACAGCTGAAATCCATGGTCTTGGAAGTCTTTTCCAGCCTTATGGATTCTCCTAAAGGACATTTCCAGCCTTCAGAACCAGGACTGTGCTACCCCATCACCACAGAACCATTCAGTGTGGGATGGATGATCTCTTTTGGTTAACAAAAACCCCAACCTGTTTTTCCCATCCTTCCGCTCAAATCCACTTGACACTTTGCAGTACCAAGGAAACTGGGAGTTTTATTATGTTGAACATTTAGATTAAACTTTTTTATTACAGATCAAAAATTGGAGTCCATGTTTCACAAATTATCACATTCCATATATTTGGACGTCCTTCCTATTTTTCTCTCCCTGCTGATTCAGTCAGCCTGATCCTGTCCTTTTTTTATTTCTTGCCTTTCTTGACAGCAAATCTTCCTACATTCCATTGATTGTTACTAAGAATGGCAGTGTGTTTTCCAAATAAAATCAGATAAAAAGAAAATTCCATGCTTTTCTTCCAAAACTTTAAGAAGAATGACCAGTGATAAATCAAAACTGAAGCTGCTGAAAGGTGCTGGGATGATTTGTCCCTGGTTTCATAAACAAATTTTGCCATTGTGGCATTGTTTATTTACATATTTTTGCAAACTCAGAATATCAAATATTTATCAAATATCTTTAATTTCAAATAATTATATTATTTTTGGGCTTGGCTAATTAATCCAAATATATTTAGTAGTGACTGCAGCTTATTAAAGGCAGCCTAAAAACTCTTGGATCTTACTAAAATGAGTAGTAAAAGCCATTCCAGCCTAAATTTCTTTGTCCATTCATCAGTTTGGGAGTTTTAGAGCACTGCAGTGTTCACTGCAGTGAGAAAAACAGGATTGTCCATACTGAAAGTTGTTTCTGAATTATTTGCGAATGTAAGTGATAGCAAATGTGATTAATTTCAGACTTGACCTTTCAATTCAAGACAGGAAAGAAATAAGAAAGACTTTGGGGAGTGTCCAGAGGACATCACAGATGCTCCAAGGGCTGGAGCCCCTCTGGAGCCAGGCTGGGAGAGCTGGGGGTGCTCACCTGGAGAGGAGAAGCTCTGGGATGACCAAAGTGTGGCCTTGAGGAGCTAACTGGAAAGATGGAGAGGGACTTGGGACAAGGGATGGAGTGCCAGGACACAGGGAATGGCTTCCCAGTGCCAGAGAGCAGAGATGGGTGGGATATTGGGAAGGAATTGTTCCCTGTGATGAGGATGGTGGGGCACTGGCACAGATTTCCCAGAGCAGCTGTGGCTGCCCCTGGATCCCTGGCAGTGCCCAAGGCCAGGCTGGACAGGGCTTGGATCAGCCTGGGACAGTGGAAGGTGTAGGGATGGAACGAGATGATTTTGAAGGTCCCTTCCCACCCCAGCTCTCCTGGCATCCATTGAATTCCAATAACAATAAACAAAAAGCTCAAACAGCTGCCGTTTTCCAGGTCCTTTACCACAACCTCTCTTCCCCCTTGCAGCCCCCCATGTCCATCCAGTCCATCGTGGTGCAGGTGCAGTGTGTGAACAAGAAGGTGGGCACCATCATCAACCACGAGGTGCGCATCGTGGTGCGCGACCGCAACGACAACTCCCCGCAGTTCCAGCAGGAGCACTACTACGTGGCCGTCAACGAGGTCAGAGCTTCCTCCTCCTCCTCCTCCTCCTCCTCCTCCCCCCTTGGGTGGGGTCACTGCTAAATCCCAGCTTTCACTGCCTCCTCCTTGAAAACCAAAAAAATGCGGTTGTTTTCTGTTGCGCTCGTCACTTCGGTAGGCTTCATCTAACATCTTATCCTGCATCTTTTCCTTAAGGAATACAAAGACCAGCACAGTTTTCACCAGGAATATTGCAGAAGGCACCCAAATTTAAAGCAGTGTCTTCATGAATGAAGCGTTGTTTTCTGTTAAATTAAATCACTTTTAACAACAAACCTATGGTTGAGGAAAAGAAAGTAAAAAACCAGTTTAAGTTTTATTAACAATGTTGAAGCTTGGCAAAGTGCAGATGTGGTTTATTGCTGTTGCTCTGGTGCCTATGAAATGAATGATTTTATTTTCTATTATTTATTATGTTATGGTTTGTTTGGTTGGGTTTTTTTTAATAGAGAACTGTGGATTGGACCACTGTGTCATTTGAAGGAAAAAAAAATATTTTCTTCTTGAGCTGGTACAACTTCATTTCACTTTCCAATGAATTTTTTCATTTTGTTAGGGACTGAATAATCTGCCAATAAGGAATACAGAAAAAAACCTGTGTTTTCAGGGTTGGCATGTCAGGGCTTTAGTAATGAGTAGAAACAGGGACTTACATGAAGCAATGGAAATTATGTGGGTTGAAATTATGTGGAAAATGGAAAGATGGGTCAGTTTTGTGCTGATGAAGACTGAAAGAAGTAGAGTTACATTTATGAAATAAATTATATTAAATATGCAGCCTGGTGGGGTTTGGTTTGTGAGGTGGGACTCTGTGAAAGAGCAGGGCTGCTTTGATTTTAATAGACTTGATTTGTAGAAATTTTCTATTTTGTTGTGTTTTGGAGATTCAGCTCTTCAACCTGTCCTTGTGTTGTCTCTGATCTCCATGACCACACATGTGCCCTCGGAAAAGAGTGGGCCATTGGTGATGTGAGGCCTAATTAACCCAAAAGTGTGGAGGAAAACCCTCCCAAATCCACACATTATATTGGACCTGCAACTGAGATAAGGATAAGCAAGGTTTTTCAAACTTCCTGGTTTTAAATTAATTTAAATTTAGTTGAAACATTTTTGGCACTCCAGCTGCCCATGTGACTTCCCATTGGAATCTGGGAGCACTGGGAAGGTCCTCCATGGGCTTGTCCATGGTTTTCACATTGACTTTCACATGGCTGTGGAATTTCTCTGGCTCTACAGACCCGGTGCAGGAATGTTTCTGGTCCTGAGTAAAAAAATGTTTCTGGTCTTGTGTGGGTTGTGCTGCAGGGCCCAGATCACTTCCAAAACCTGCATCATTTCTGCAGTGAAACCAAAGACAGGCAGTATGGCTGTGCTAAGAAAACAAGGATTTTCCATAATTAGGGAGAAGTCCAAAAGGCAGAGTGCAAAATGCACCATTCCCAATTATTGGTGTTCAGAAACTGAGCAACGTTCTGAGGACACCAAGCATTTATTGGAATTATTGCTGGGCAAAATGCACTGTTGCTCTTTCCACCAGCTGCACCCTGATTTAATTAATTCCTTCTTTTCATTTTATCTCTGTTCCATGGATAACATCTGACATGGCACCACTGTGCCCTTGAGCAGCACCCTGTGAGTTCATGCTCTCATTAATTAATTAACAAAAAAATAATTCACAAAGCATCTCAGACTCTCTCAAAGGTTTTAATGAGTGATTAAATGTTTTAATGCTCATTTATTCTGCTCATAATTGGTGCTGCCTCTGGTGAATTTAGCAACAGGAATGCACTGGGACGAAAGGTTCGTGGTTAATTTTTGCTTCTGTTTTCTGGTTGCTTGTAAACCAAAAAGTACAGAAATTTCTCTTGCGTAAGGAACATAAAATAACTCAAATGAGGAGTAGATTTTATTGTGTTTTGGAGAAATTGAATGGTTTTTATGTACCTATAGAAGACCTATGGGTAAAGGTGATCCCAAATTAAAATGTGCATAAAAATTCATGTGAGTGGTTTGAAAACATGGCTTTTGCTGCTAAAAATCAAAATCTTCATTGCCTGTTTATTGAGGAACACTTTTTTTGTCAGGATTCTAATTCTTCTGTTAGAAGTATGGAGCTGGGCTTGCCCTTGTCAGTGTTGATGGAGGCTGGAATGTTTGTTGGATGAGATTGTTTAGCTGGGAATGGCAGTGCTGGGATCCACATAAAGTTACAAATAAAATCTATTTCTTTATAGTCTTAGTTGAAAACAGATTTTCTGTTTCCCCACCATTTTGGAGCAAGTTTCCCTTTCCCTTTTTGATGCTTTTACAAATCCAGGTATCTCAGCCAACTCCAACTGCTCTCCCAAGCCTTTGGAATCTCCACATGGAAGCAAAAACAAGTGAAGGTTGATGTGTCACCATTTTAATGATAATGAGAAATCCTCTGCAGAGTTATTCCCTTGGTTTTTTGCATGACATATTTTTATTTATATGAAAATATCCCATTGTTATTCAGTTAGGAAAAACTCCTGACAATGACAGCCTGGGGCTAAATTTGACCGTATTGGTGACTTGAAGATTTGAGTTATTACCATATTAAACCCAAGTTCTGCAGCTAAGTTAAAATTCAGAAGAATTATGCAGCTCAGTTAATATTCCACAGGCAAATATATGGCATTCCCACAAGGGGTTTAAATTTATGGAGCTTAATACAGGGATTAGGAAGTAAAATCTTGTACTGCTGAGGCTCAGTGGTGGTGTCTGTGTTTTGTGTTCAACACAACTTATCTGATCATTTTTATCTGAGCTAAATGCAGCTCCAGTTTTGCATTCCCTGGGTTTTATAAAACTGACTTTCTTTGCTCTTGGTTTTTCACTTTCCTGAGTCCTACAGAGCAAGTCAGGAGCCTTTAATAGCAGGTTCTGTTTGGAAGTAGAGGTGGAGCCCCTAGAACACTGTTGAAGTCAGTATTTATTAAATGCATGTAACCTTAGAGCTGCTTGTAATCCAACATTTTGGGGTTGGTTCATTTATTTAGTTCGAGGCATTTTTTTTTTCCTCTTTTAATTTAGCAGAGCTAGGAATCCTTGGCAAAATAAGAGCCTTTCTTGAACTTCAGTCATCTCAAAACTTTGGGTTTGGGCTGTTGAGAATTAGAACTTGTGCTGAATTTTCATTTCTCGTGGTGTAATTATTCCTTTTTCCTTGTGGTATCGAAATAATTAATCTCTACAGGTAGACATCATCAAAAGAGTGTTAGCTCAGAATGATTAACTGGAAATCTGGCTTTGCTCTGCTCTTTGGGGCCACTCTGAAAAATTATTCATTTTTAACTTTGTAAATAGGCAATAATAGGGAAATTCATTTTCCAAATGTTTTATGGAAGAGCTGAATGCTTCTGTCTGCATCTCTACTTCTAATAGCCATTAATCACGCTGAAGGAAGGTTTTAAGTGCTACAGCTGTAGACTGTGCAAGAGGAAGATTTATTGTGTGCATCTCCTCTCTCTTTGTTTAATTGCATTCTTTTTGGAATCTTCCTTGTTTTGTGTCACCATGATTCTTTTCCACTGGATTGAGTTCCCACAGAGATTATTATCCTCAGGCTGTCGCTGACACTCCTGGAATTGTCTCTTTGCAATCCCTAAAGTTTTTGTTTTCATAAGGTAAAACACTCTGATGGTTAAACCCTTTGATGCACAACTTCAAGCCCTTTCCCCAGGACATACCAAAGGTTCCTGTGGAGAAACAAAATTCCATTCTTTAGGGAAGGGATTTTTCCCAACATCCAAGCTGAGCTTCGCCTGGCCCAGCTTGGGGCTGTTTCCCCTTGTTCTGTCCCTGTTCCCTGACAGCAAAACCTGACCCTCCCGAGCCTCCATTTCTCCAGGCTAAAATTATATTTTATCAGGGGAACTGAGTTCCTCCTTGTTGTTCCAACAAGGAGGTGACAGCAGTCTCTCAGAAATCCCTCACAAATTGTAGGAAAATGTATTATGGCTGGCTAATGGTAAATATCATAGTGAAAATCAGCACAGTGCTGAGATCTCTGTGTAAAAAGTTGGTGATGTTTGGAGTGCTGAGGGCCTCTCCCAGATGATTGGAAGTGGATTTGAAGCATCAAGTTAAGAGCTCATCTAAATTTTTCAAAAGGCTGCAGGAATCTCTAATGTGAGATCTTGAGCAGGCTGGAAATCCCAGAATCGTGGAATATCCTGAGCTGGGAGGGACCCACCAGGATCATCCACTCCAGCCCCTGGCCCTGCACAGACACCCCAAAAATCCCACCCTGTGCACCCCTGAGAGCATTGTCCAAATGCTGCTGGAGCTCTGCTATGAAGGAGTGGAAAGGATTTTTTTTTCCCAGTGTTTTTTTCTAGTATCATTTATGTTGCAGGAAAGAAAACTTAGATAAAATGGAAACGTGTGTGTCCTGAAGGTCTGCACATCTGCAGTCAGTTATTCTGGGTGCAATAGATCAAATGCAAGACTTTAGCTTTTGACTTTTACTGTTAGAGCATGGAATTGGAGTTCTGGTGTTTACTGATGTGTCATTTTTGCAACTGTCTCTTTTGTTATCACTTATTAATGTGCTTTACGGCGCTGGAGCCTTTTTATGTTGGCCACTATTTATCTGCACGCTGTCAGAACGGGCTGGTGGGAGCTGTGCCAGCAGCTCCAGGGTGTCTGTCATCTCCCGGGCTGCTTGGATGTGACAGCATTTTTACAATATTTAATAGTATTAAATATATGGGTTTGGTTTTTTAAATATGGGACACCATCTGCAGTACAGTGTCCAGCAGTGGGATCTGTTGGGATGAGTCCAAAGGAGCTATGGAGGGGCTGGAGCCTCTTTGCTCTGAAGGGAGCTGGGGGTGCTCACCTGGGGAGGAGAAGGCTCCAGGGAGAGCTCAGAGCCCCTGCCAGGGCCTGAAGGGGCTCCAGGAGAGCTGGAGAGGGACTGGGGACAAGGGATGGAGGGACAGGACACAGGGAATGGCTTCAAAATGACAGAGTGGAAATTTAGATGGCATATTGGGAATTAGGAATTGTTCCCTGGCAGGGTGGGCAGGCCCTGGCACAGGGTGCCCAGAGCAGCTGTGGCTGCCCCTGGATCCCTGGCAGTGCCCAAGGCCAGGCTGGGCACTGGGACTTGGAGCAGCCTGGGACAGTGGAAGGTGTCCCTGCCCATGGAAGGGACTGGGATTAGATGATCTTTAATGTCTTTTCCAACCCAAAACATTCTGGCATTCTACATGTCTGATGTCTGCAGAGCTGCCCCACTCAGATCCATCTGGGAGCACCAGGACTTTGTCCTGTTTGGCCTGCAGCAACCTGGGAGATTTCCATCCCATGCCACGCCATGACCAGCCAGCACCGTGCCTGGCTCTTCCCACTAATGGAACCATTGCTTAAACAGGGATTAATTGGTTAAACTCTCTTATTTTGAGTTACAGGGTGTCAGTGCCCAGGTAGGACCTGAGGAGTCTCTGTGAGGAAAGGTGGGAGCTGCTCTGGGCTGAGGCATCCACAGGCTCCAGCACTGGGCACATCCCAGCCCTCAGCCAGCTGCATGGAACTCAGGAAAACTGGGTTAAGAGAGGGGAAAAGGACATTAAGAGAGGGGGGAAAGGGTTAAGAGAGGGGGAAAGGGGTTTAAGAGAGAGGAAAAGGGGTTTAAGAGAGGGGAAACTGCCATGTGGCAGCAAGGAGTGGCGAGAAAATGGTGAGAGGAGCTGGGGGTTAAGGAGTGATGCTGAGCCTGGGATAGGGGACAGTGCTGGTTAGTGTCCCTCTGTCCCCATCCCAGGGTGTTTTTCCTGGCAGGATGTTGAATCAATGTTCCCCACAGCCTCAGGGCAGAGGTGACAGAGGCCACCCAGGCAGTGGGTGCCTGGTCTCCCTCTTTTCCCTCAAGAACATGGGATTTTCCTCTCCTGAGCTACTGAGGAGGCAGCAAGGGGGTTCCTGAGTGGATATCAGGGAGCAGCCCATCCCCAGTGGTGGGAAATCCCCCTGCAAACCATCCTGGAACTTTTCCCAGCTGATTTTCAGGTTACTTTGGTCTTCTCTCCCCTTCTCCCACACACATCCCAACCCATTAGGGCACATTCAACTTCCTGTACCCACGTGTGACACTTCTGCTGCCTGTTCCAGGAGTAAATAAGCCAAGTTAGCAGCAAAACATGAACATAAAGAGTTGTGGTGTAAGTGTGTGTAATAAATTAAGCTCCACTTGTTTAACCGTAAAAAGGCCTCGAATTGGTGACTTTTATTTCAAAGATTCAGTATTGTCAGCCCTGAAAATGTTTCCCAGAGAACTCTGCCTACCATTACACCCTTAATTAGCAGCTTTATAAATAAAACAGGAACTATGAGTGCAGGAGGAAATGGGGAGTTAAGTCTTTGCTTTATTGTGAGCACCACAAAACCGGAACGTGAAATAACATCCACATCTGCACCAAGTGCTGGAATGACTCTGTCCTTTGCCTCCTGCTCTTCTTCCAACATTTCAAACCTTTTTAGACCCTCTAGGTTTTAATATGTGCAGCAACTTTGTGTAAGTTCTGGAGGAAAGAAGAGGGGCCAGTGGGAATTGAAGGGCCGCAAGTCTGGAGAGCACCAAGGAGCAAGGGTTGTGCTGAACCCACAAGTGTTTGTTCATTTGTTCCTCCCCCTCAGGTTGATGACTTGCAAAGTTTCCTGAATATTTGAATTCAGAAACGATGACTCCCAAGAAATCTTCTGTCTCTGCTCTCAATGGGCCTTGATTTCGTGCTATTTATCTGCGCGAGGATAATTATAAATTGATTCATTTTCAAAACATCATTTAATGGGCATTCAATTGCTGCCAACGCAATATTGGAGCAACAGCTTCACTCCTGTGTTTGCTCAAAGCCATGGAGCTCTCTGGGTGTTTGTGTTTGCATGTAACAATATTAATCTGGCTCTGTTCACGTTGCTATGAAGATGCTGTCAAATAAGCTCTGTTTACATTTGCTGCTCATCCTTGTTTTCCTTCCTGAGTCTGAAAAAGGAGCTTTTATTGGGTTTAATCTATATTTATTTCATGGGTTCTTTCAGGTTTAAAGAGTGTTTTTCTCATTTTTGCCTTTTTTTTTTTTTTTTAAAGATGAAGTTTTGTCATGATGTTTATAGACCAGAGCTAGGGGGAAAAATAAGGTTCAAATTAAAACCTCAAGGTTTTAATGAGGATCTCTTGCTGTTCTTGCAGTTAACTCCAGTTGGAACAACCATCTTCACAGGATTTTCTGGAGACAATGGTGCTATTGACATTGATGATGGTCCCAATGGCCAGATAGAATATGTCATCCAGTACAATCCTAATGACAAGGTACAGCCATTCAGGCTTTTTTCCCTTGATTTATATTTATGTTTATGTTTATGTTTATGTTTATGTTTATGTTTATGTTTATGTTTATGTTTATGTTTATGTTTATGTTTCTGCTTATGATATGAAGTAGTAAATGAAGAAGAGGTTGCTGTTGGATATGAAGAAATGTTTTCCTTAATATCAAGTGTTTTCTCTGTCCATCAGCTCTGTAACCACAGATGAATTTATCTTCCCTCTCACTGTCAGCAGCTGGATCATTTCACTTTCAATAATGCCCAGAGAAATTGTGTCTATCCCGTTCCTGGAAGTGTCCAAGCCCAGGTTGGACTTTGGGGCTTGGAGGAACCTGGAATAGTGGAAGGTGTCTCTGGATGGGCTTTAAGACCTTTTCCAACCCAAATCATTCTGGGATTCCATGATTTCTGTTTTGCCTCAGTATAAATCCCCTTGTTGATTTTCCCCCTTTGGTGGGCACTAGGAATATTTTATCCTAAAATGTGAGTGCCAAACTAAGACTATCTCCAGTTATTTATCAGTCTGGGATGCCCATCCCAATCCTTTTTTCCTGCCCACCCTGAATTCCCCATGCAGCATGGAGAATTTAACACTCATTCTCATTTATTTGCTGAAAAAACCCCTTCATTTTTAGCAGTTATTTAGGCTCTTCAAGGAAAAAGGCAGTAAAAATGTGATGTAAAGAAACAACATTGCTCTGTGCCTCTGCTGTGTTTGGAATCTTTTTTTGCTGTTGCCTGTTCAAAATACTTAAATATTAACTATCTTCAGCACTGAGAGATTGAAGCATGGAAAGATGGGAGGTGTTTTTAATTAGATTAATTTGATAATGAAATTGCAATTGGATCTCAGGTCAGAAATGTGTGCCCTCCTGCCAGTTTTTGCCCCAGCTTTGTCACCTGAGTCAGTGGAAGCAAATACACGGAACAAATTGTATTTCACTCCATTTAACATCTGCATTTACCCTGAAATGTGAATTTCCTCGGATAGGAAGGTATGCATGAACTGGCACCTAAATGTTGACGTTCTCTGCTTGTTTAGCACTTCATTGCCCTCATGAAAGGCAGAATAAAGAGCAGATAAGTACAATGATGTGGATTTCTTATCTCTGCCGCTTGAGCACTTGATTTGAATGCACCACTGCAAATTCAGGATGGCAAAGGGGAAAGAAGCATATTCAGTCAGACTTTGGTGGTTGCAAGTAGTAACAGATAGGTAAAGAATTCTGTTCTGTACAGATTCATTACTAGGGGGTTCTTCAGGAGGGAATTGGGTGGGGAGAAAACATAGCAAGCTTTATAATCTCTGATTTGAAGGGCAGATGCAGCCTTGGAATACCGACCAAAGGATCATCCCATTGTGGCCCAGCTTTGTGGCTTCATCTGAACTTTGAGGCATGTTCAATGTTATTGTGTTGTTTTCTCATTTGCAGACTTCCAACAGGACCTTTGATATTCCTCTCACTTTGTCTGGAGCAGTAGTTCTGAGGGAAAGACTAAATTATGAAGAAAAGACTCGTTATTTTGTCATTGTTCAAGCAAATGTGAGTATAAATCTCTTGAAGGCCATTTGTGCCCCTGATTTAGGTGTGAGTTTAGTTTCCTTCCCTAGGAAAGGCAGAGCCTTGCTGAAATACCATCTCTGATAAATCCTCTTCTGCTGAAGATCTAATTTAAGATTTATCCAGGCTGTTGAAAGCTCAGGCATATTATTACTGCTTAAAAAAGCTTGCTCAGTGTGTGACAAGCCAACCTTTTTGGCACAAGGAGCAACTTGCAAATGTGCAGTGCAGCCCATGCAGAAAAGTGCAGCCTCATGGCACTAAATGTCCCATTTTCCAACAAATCTGGCAAGGCTAATTGTCACTTAGATGAGTTTAATGGACACAATTTCATTGTATTCTTCAGGCTGGAAATGCATTTTGTTATAAAGAGGTGATTTTTCCTTCAAGCCATACTGCAAGTGTACAGAGAGGTTTTTCCAGAGTGGCTGGCAGTGGATAACTGAGCAGAAAAGTGATGTATAAACTGTATCTCAGATATCTGTCATCAGAGTGGGATTTTGATGCCCTTGAGGGCTGTGAAAGGATTTTTTTTCCCTTTTTGTCCTTCTGATAACAACTGAAATGAAAACTTCTCTTCTGTTGTTCACGGCTGTTGTGATACATCTTTGTTCGTGGGAAATGATATTTGCTCTGAAGCAACAGGAGATCCTGAATCCACACCTCCACATTCCTGTCATCTCTCTAGCACAGAAGTGCAGATACATTTTGCAGTCTCTTTTCTTATTTATTCTGTGACATGTTCAGCATTCTGCCAGCAGAAGCCAAGGCCCCAAGGATGGCTCAATGCTCCTTGTCCCTGGGCTCAGGTGAGACCCCACCTGCAGAGCTGCCCCAGCACAGGAGGGACCTGGAGCTGCTGCAGAGAGCCCAGGGCAGGCACCAGCATGGGCAGAGGGATGGAGCAGCTCTGCTGGGAGGAAAGGCTGGCACAGCTGGGGATCGTTCAGCTTTGGGCTGACCTCACTTCCAGGACCTGAAGGAGTTGGCAAGAAGGATGGAGAGAGACTTTTCCAAGGGGTGGAGTGCCAGGACAAGGGGAATGGCTTCAAACTGACAGAAAGCAGGGTTATATGGGATATTGGGAAAGAATTCCTTCCTATGAGGGTGGGCAGGCCCTGGCACAGGGTGCCCAGAGCAGCTGTGGCTGCCCCTGGATCCCTGGCAGCGCCCAAGGCCAGGTTGGACTTTGGGGCTTGGAGCAGCCTGGGACAGTGGAAGGTGTCCCTGCCATGGCAGGGGTGGTACTGGCTGGGCTTTGAGGGCCCTCCCAACCCAAACCATTCTGGGATTCTGTAACCCCACAGGCTGCAGTGAATTTTCTCTGGTGTGTACTGTGCAATCACATTCCTCTGATTACACTGCCAGTGCTTTGTTGTTCTTGCATCCTGAAGATACTGCTGGAAATTAATTACTCTCTATCTGCTTTGATCCAGAATTACTCAGAGGCACTTACTGGAGGAATGGAGAAATGGTTTAGTTGATGATGAAAGCTGCTCCTTGTAGCTGGGATTGTTTTTCATCACTGACCGTGAAGAAAGCTGAATGCAGAAATTCCCATATTTACTCTAAATGTGAAGCTGGTGCAAGAACTGAGTGAACTGCAAAATAGGAAAAGAACAATATGCATTTCCATATTCAATCCAATTTAGAGCAATGGGCTCTTCATCTTACATAGATGATGTTATTCATGGGCATAAATTAAAAAAACAAATTTTTTTTCTCTCAGTGTTACATTAGAATAGGAGAGCAAGATGTAATTCATGGCACATATTCCCTCCCAAGATTTTAGCTCTGCAAAGGAAAGCTCATGCAGTAGTTCCTGTGTGAAAATGGGAATATTTTTGAGTATTTTAAACAAAATATTAGCTAGTCACGATGTTTTTTCACTAAAGAAAGAAGGAAGACTTGAACTGTTGCTAATGTGTACTTTGGGTATAACCACAACAATTTCTGATTATAAATAAGGCACGGGGCCTTTTTATGTTCTACAAACATGCTGCATTATTGTGGTTTTTAGTCCTGTAGTTTTCCCAAGCTGTATTATTTCTGAGCTCTAGATGTCTTGCAGCATTGCTTCAATTTTCCCCCTAATTTTACTTGTGAGCCTTTCAGGCTGCAGCTCTGAGGCTGAAGTTCCTGTAATTACTCCTGGAACACGGATAATTCTGACACTTACATGTTTTATCCTCAGCCTCGCTTAAAACCTTTGGGGTGGCTCTTTTTAGGAGGTTTTTAGGAGGTTTTTTTCCAGGAGATTGTGAGCTCAGGAAGTCTCACCAGCTGGACCTGGTTTGCTCCACAGGACCGAGCCCAGAACCTGAACGAGCGGAGGACGAGCACGACCACGCTGACCGTGGATGTGCTGGATGGGGACGATTTGGGACCAATGTTCCTGCCCTGTGTGCTGGTGAACAACACCCGGGACTGCAGGCCCCTCACCTACCAAGCTAGCCTGCCAGAGCTCACAGACCCTGTAAGTCCTCTGGGATCTTTCCAGGTTTTATCTGTTTGCCTGTTGTCTTCTCCTGTGAGCTAGAAGGTGCTTGACACCGTGTTCTGTGTCCCAAACCAAGAGGAAGCCAAGGTGAGATGCCTTGGAGGATGATGGTGAAATTCCAGCTTGGATCCATTGCCAAACTGCCCATTGGCTGCAAGAGCTGAATCTTAGAGAAACTGAGTACATTTTGGGATTGCTGTTCCTGGTCTGTCCATGTTTTGCTCTCAAATTATCCCCAAGAAGCACTTTTGGGAGGGGACTTGATGTTGCTCCCATTGAGGGTTGTTATAAACCGTAGGAGAAAGATTTTTGGGAAGAGGAAGCATTAGCCACTGACCCCTGAAAGGATTTTTGTTGCAATTAATAGGTTCTGATCCAGAGGCAGTGATGAGTAACGGGGGTTTATCCCATGTAGGCCCTTGTGCTAGGTCTCTCAGTTAATCCATCCATGGGGTCAGGTAAAGGTGAGTGTAAGGCTCATTTCACACTCCATGCACACATGAATCCCAAAATGAGGTGATAACTTTTTCATTTCTTCTTGCAACTTGGTGCCAAGTGCCATTCCTTACAGCAGAGCTGCTGCTTAGAGATCTGCACCTCTGGTGGGAGGAACAGAAACAGGGATTGTTGAACTAATATTGATATGTGACCTTTGACTCATATAGTTAAGAATAATAAAAGGCAGAACCAATCAAATCACCCACCAGATATTGCCCCACCTGATTAACTCTGAGATTAAGATGACATTAAAATAATGTTAAGCTTTGGCATTAAGGTTTGTAACTTTGATTTCTTGTCACAGCGCACACACTGTGTCCTGCTGCCTCCAGCCAAGGGCAGGTTGAGGTTGGAAGTTGTCTTGGTTTGAAATGGTTTGCCAAGGAAGGCAGGAGCTTCCCCTGAAATGGAAAATGTAAACCACTCCCTCCGAATTATTATAATTTTGAAATTAAGGGGTTCTCAGGCAAAGATATGGGGATGGGAATAACAGTTCTTTATTAGGGAAGAAAAAAAAAAAATCAAAAAACCCCAATGCAGTAATACAAAACAACACAGAGCCAGGCCATGCCCTGCCCCCTGTGTGTCAGGGGGTGTCCCAGCCCCATCCCAGGGGGGCTCAGCCCTCCTGCAGTGCCAGCTGTGGCTCTGCTGCAGCAGGGATCCTGCACAAGGGGGGAGTTTTCCTCTGCAGCTCCAGGGCTGCTGCAGATGGGCCTGGGCTCCCTCTGGCCATGCAGGGCAGCAGAAAGCTGCTCCTCTGGCAATGCAGGGGGCAGAGGCTGCTGTGGGGTCCCAAGGCTCAGATTGGATCCAGGTAGGAATGCTTGGCTCCTCCCCTGGGCGGAGCATCTCCCCACGGGATGGTGGGATTGGATCAGCCCTGCAGGGACACTCACTGGCCATGGACAGGAGATAATTAATAATTAATGGCCCATGGACAGCAGACATCTCCTGGAGGGAGGATGGGTTGTGGGAGAGATAAGAAAACTGCCCAGTTAACAGCAGAGAACTGCCCCACCTCTGACAGATGGCAATAGAATCCACACTCCCCTTTCCAACCTAAGACAGAAATGTGGAGATTCCTGCTCTTCCCTGCCTTATCTCCCTTCCTGTCCTGTGCCTCGCACTCTTTTCCCATCCCACACATTTTGGTGTCTTGCTTGGTGTGGCCTCAGGACTCCTGCTGCAATTATCCTTGGGATGGGTCAGGGGATGGGAGACATGATCCCTGTTTAACCTTGGAGCATTGATTTCCACATCTTCCCCACACACACTCCTCTCCACCTTGGTGTACTTAAAAACTCTTTGTAGCTGTGTTGTGCTTGGGACTTGGAGAAGAACTGCCTTGACTTTAAATTCTGCTTTAATTTGCTTTGGGCTTGGTGGCATTTTGAGGAAAGGGGCAGCTCCCTGTCCAGCTGAGTGTGGGACCTCCTCAGGGTGAGCACCCAGACTGTGCAGGATGAGGGATGTGATCCCATTTCACCTGCACAGATCTGTTAGAATCACCAGTGTGGGAGCAGATGAGGCAGGAATTACAAATAACTGGTGTTTTTATGGGTTTTTATCTGCTTATCTGAAGGTATAACACACACCAGACAGTTTTTGTGGTGCTGCCTCTCAGTCAGATGATTCCAGCTCTGCTCCTGCCCTTGTCCAGGCACGTTCCCCGCTGGAAGACAAAGCACTGTCTGCCAGGGAGAGAGGCTAGGTCAGGAACAATCTGACCTGGGATTTAGGTACTGAGCTGAAAACTCATTTATTCAAACTTCCTGAGCTGCAGCGTGCTCAGGGCCAGCTGCTTTTGTTTGGTTTTTAGCTTTTCTTGTTTGTTTTTTAGCTTTTTTTGTGTCAAACTGCCCCTGATCTATGAAATGAGCCCTGGGTTCTGTTGATGAACCACGAACTCTTCGCTGTTTATCTTTTTTGCGGCACTTTTTATAAACCTGAGTGGAAGAAGTTATACCTTGAACCTCAAATATTTACTTGGCTTTTAAGAGATAATTCCTTTAGAAGATATGAATGATACCTGGATTCAGCTAGGAAATATTTATATTGCATTTATCCTTTACATTTTTATATATTATATTCATTCTTTACTAAGCTACTCCACAGCTACCATCACCCTACTCCCAAGGCTAAAGGACTATTTTTAGTTTAACACCACATTTTTTGAAATTATTTTTAATTTGCTTTTTAATTTTTCAATGAAGATGAGAAGGAGTATTAATGAATGAGGAACAAAGTTGAATTATTTAGAGGCAGTAGCTGGAAGGAGAAGTCTTGCTTTATTGGGGAAGATGTCCACTCAGCTGACCCCTAAAATAAAGCATATAATGTCACTGGTAAGAGTAATATTTTGGTCCAGTCTAGTTGGAATCTACCCATGAATTTACTGAGGTAAAAAGTTCTGAATTAATTACTTGTTGTTAGCTGAATTTCAATTTCCAAGAAAACCTGTGTTGGTTGTTGATTAGGTTTGGGGATTTTTGTAGTTGTTGTTACATTGCCTTATATTTATATCATATTTCAGTGTTTCTGTGTCTGATCAGCTCTGGTAATTAATTTTTTTCCCCCTCTTGTGTCAGGAAGACTTGAATAAGTTAGCATTTATTATCAGATGTGTGAGTCATCACATGGAGTTAAAAAGTACAACCTCATGAATATCTCATAACATGGGCAAGATAATTTCTCCTCCTTTTTCCCCCCCTTCAGTCCATTCCTGTCCTACTCACAATGTGAGGGTTTCCTCCACTTCTACACTGTATTTTCCATCACCATGCAAACAAGAAAATCCTGTTAGGCAGCAAAATATAGATTAGATTTATTTAATTAATTGCTGGGCTAGATTTGCAACCATGGGATTATTTTGGGGTTCCATGGGGTAATTATGGGGTTCCATGGAGTTATTATGGGGTTCCATTGGGTAATTATGGGGTTCCATGGGGTTATTTTGGGGTTCCATGGAGTTATTATGGGGTTCCATGGGGTAATTATGGGGTTCCATGGGGTTATTATGGGGTTCCATGGGGTAATTATGGGGTTCCATGGGGTTATTTTGGGGTTCCATGGGGTTATTTTGGGGTTCCATGGAATTATTATGGGGTTCCATTGGGTAATTATGGGGTTCCATGGGGTTAGTATGGGGTTCCATGGAGTTATTATGGGTTTTCATTGGGTAATTATGGGGTTCCATGGGGTTATTTTGGGGTTCCATGGGGTTATTATGGGGTTCCATGGAGTTATTATGGGGTTCCATTGGGTACTTTTGGGGTTCCTTGGGGTTATTTTGGGGTTTCCTGGGTTAATTATGAGTCCCCATGGGCACATGGCACCAAAGATTTTGTACTCAGTCCAGTTTGGACCTCACTCTTCTACAAGTTCCTTGTTCTTGCACCTCTGATGGATCCTCCTGGATGGAAGGGGTTTAGGTTTGTACTGATTATGCTCAGAATCCCCAGGAATTTTGTCTGAAGTGACTTCACAGCGCTTGTGGGGCTTAGGTGACCTCATGGAGCTGAGTCTGAGCAGAGCGTGGAGAGGTGAAAGGCTAAAAAATAATAAATAATCCTTCCCAACAACAGTGAAGTTGAGAGGGGTGGAATAAGACGCTGAAGAGCAGGAGGTGCCCCTATAAGTCTTTATTAGTGAGAAGGACCTCTTCAATTCCATCAGTTTAAATTCAGGAGGAGAAATCTGCATTTTTCTGAGGAGATGGGGTTGGGAGCACAGGACACTTCCAGAGGGTGTTAATCAGCTCTGGACAAATCAATTTTATGCTGATTATTGGTAATTAATTAGCACTGTACAGGATGTGCTAATTAATTACCAGTTATCAGCTTAAAATTGAACTTGAATTGGTTTTGGACTTGATGACCTCAAAAGTCTTCTCCAGCCTGGTTAATTCTGTGATTAATTCTGGTTTTGGGTACCTCTGGGCTTGAGGATGACAAACACCTGACAGTTTCTTCCAACTGAATTCCCTTGCATTTTGTTCCTTTGGCCCTGCAAATCCCAATTCTTCCCAAACCTCCTGGAATTTTCTCCCAGAGACAAATTAATATAAAACCTACAGCAGCAGCAGCACAAGTGAAAATTCTGGAAACAGCATCTCCCCATCTTGATTATACTAATCAAAGAGAAAAGTTCAGCAAAATGTTCTAGATTTCCTCCAATGATCACTAAATTAATTAATTAATTATTATCTTATTTTGCTGCGGGAAGTGCTGGTACAAAAGACATTTGATCCAGGGATCTGCCATGGAATGAACACCAAGTAACCACTCCTGAAGTGGGAGAGATTTGCTGGTTCACCTGGAACTCCCATGCAGCTGCCAAGGAAGATTTTTGGGACACTGAAAGACACAGCCTTCAGATTTTGGGCTGAGTTAAAGTGGCTGTGTGTGGCCAAATCCACTTTCATAGAAGCTTTGAGCAGATGAGGAGTGCCTCTCTAACCTGTGTGAGTGGTAAAATCCCACAGAATAATTGGGTTTTTTTCTTGATGACTTCTAAACCTGATTGCTTAAAGAATTCACAGGGAGGGAATCACCCCTAATAACAATCAAACTGAATAAAATTAAAAAATCATCTTCAGTTGCCATTTTGTCTTGTCTTTTTTGGGTTTTTATGTTTGTTGTTAAAATGGGACATTTTAAACTACAAATGCTCACAGTTAATTTGGGGAGTTGTTGGTCTCTGGATCAGTTCAATCTCAATCTGCCTTTATTTTCTTTGCCTTATTTGTACCAAGATTTGGCTTTTTAAATTCAAACGTGATAGAAGAGCTTTGCCAGGCTTTGGCCTGCCGAGACTTACGAGCTGCATTTGTGTTCAGTGGCATCAAGCCTCAGGAAATTATTTGGGATTTGATTTGTTTCTAATTATTCCTTTCCCAGCTGAACAAGCTCTGTCCAGTTTTGGGATTGCTGCTAAATGCTTTGTAGGGGGTGGAATTTACACTTCCTGCTGGAATTAGCCCATGACTGACTGCAGTTGTGTCTGCTGGCAAAATGAAATGTTCAAAGTCTGCCTTCCAGAGAAAACAGAGTTTTCATCATTAGGAGAATTGTTTCTCTTTATACAAATCATTTTGGGCAAGAAAAAAAAATGATTTTATGTTTTGAATAGGCAGCATCCAGCCCTGCTGTTAATTAGACTGAAATCTTTGGTGCAAGATAATTAGTGCTGGGCTGAGATGAATGGGAGTTTCTGGGTACTTTCATCCCAATAATTATTTGGTGGACAGGGCATTGGTGTCACTTCAGGAGATAACCAGAGAAATATTTTTAAAAATGGCTGTGTCTCTACATTCTTGTTCTTAATTGGACAAGAACTTCATGACTGAGGCTCTGAACAGTCCCTGTACCACTGAAAGACGAGCAAATTGTCCCATTTTTTTTGCAGGGATTAATTTTTCAGTAGCAATTTAGGTAAATGCTGGAACTCAGACAAGTGGAGGGGAAATGCAGATTGACTTCCCTGACACCTCTGCAGTGCTTTTTGTAGAAGGAGGCAGAGTTGTGGCCAAGCTTCTTGCCATTGGAGGCAGATAGCAATTTTTCTAATTAAATTTCAGCAGAGATGCAAGATGAACAGATAGGTGATTATGAAGTGCTTTGCAAGGGGGAAAGCAAGGCAAAAACAATGATAAAATCCTCTGGTGGCTGCAGCCACTCTGTTTATTCCAGGCAAACCTTTCATTTGTGTTGCTGAAATGGTTTTTGAGGTATTAAAAATCCTTTTTTCTTAGCTTTGAGACTGAAGAAGAAGTCGAGATTTTTTGGTTTGGTTTTCAAGGTTGTTCATTTTTTTTATTTAATATGTTTTTTTTTACTTGCTGAGGTTTGTTTAGCAGGTTGGGTTGAGGAACATTGACCGCCCTCGGGGCAGTGTTATTTTTTTATACTAAAAACTGTCTGTACTCTATTCACAATATTTTTTTAATACTTTTCACTTATGTTAGACAGTCTGTCTCTACTTTAAACTAATTTAGAAGTGTTACTAGTAAGCAGAAGATGGAGGACAAGAAGAAGAAGAAGAAAGGACACACTTAGATTCTTTCATCTTGCTTCTGGAACTTCTATTTTAAATCTTTAAAATTTGTAACTTTTTTTTTTTTTATGGGTTAAGATGGAAGGCACAAGTGGTTTTGACTTTGTGTTAAGGTCTTTGAGCTTTTTGCTAGGGTCTTGAGTCTTAGAGGAATATCTTGGGTTCTGACAATTTGCATTTCCCCCCTATTTTCACTCTAATTGCAGCCCTACAGAGATCACCAGATTGATGTGAACTTCAAGATAATGGATCAAGTTCACAATATTGGAGGTTTTTAACCTGGTTTAGTGATTTTGAATGAATAACTCAGCAAAGTCATAATGGACAGCATTGATAAGCTATTGATTATCTGCTAATACCTGATAGGGAGCTAAAAGAGGTGTTTGAAGTCTGCTGATGTGATTTTCCCTTTTCTTCCCTTTTTTAGGATTGCTTGTCTGTCCCCCACATGCCATCCCTTGATAGGTAGGGTCTTTTTTTTTAAGGAAAATGTCACTGAAAAGTAACAAAGCATGAAAAGGTTAAAATCACAAAGATGTGATGTTACAGATAATTAAATTTTATGTATTTGGGAGGATACCAAGATGGCTAATTAAAAAGAATTGTCACTAAAATTGTCAGGAACTTTAATATGTGAATGCATAAACCTGAGAATAATCTCCCTTAGCAGCCAGGCAAGCTCTTCCCTTTGCTGATGTATTGATCAGGCAGGACAGTCCCTGTTCATCTAAGATTAACCTGTATCTTTAAATATAGATATTTTTCAGATAGAGAAGTTCATTTGCCTAGTATGCCCCTCAAAATCAAACAAAACCATGATTTTAATTTCCAAAATATAATGGTTGTCCTAAGAACCAGATGTTTCCAACAACAGTGTGGTTGAGAAAATTATAACAAGGCTGCAGAATAGGGGAATAAAGTTTGAAAGACACTTTACTTCAGGGGATTTTAACCCAGTTGTGGTTCAGAAGTTGAGTTTCTGTCTGTCGGTAAAAAAAAAAAAAATATATATATATAGTAGTTCTAATCCTTAAAAGTGGAGGTTTTAAGGGGAAAAGGATCAAGCTTGCCTAGAAAGTGAGAAGATTTTGGTCAAAAAAATGAAACAGGGAAAGAAAAATGTCCCTGCAGATCACTTTGAAGCTGGTTTTGGGTTGAGAGAAGAATATTTTGGGTATTTCTGGGGCTGGGTTGTGGGACACAGAAGCCCTGGGTGGCACAGGAGCAGCTCTGGGAGCTCTGCAGAGGATGGAAATTTGGCTGCTGCTGAAAACAGGGAAATTTTCTAGCTCTTCATCAAGGTGTAAGGTTAAATTTTAAATCTGATTTGTTATCAAGGCAGGAATAAACTGGTAAAAATGACTGATTTTATAATTTAAAATGAAGGAATTTGTTTTGATAATCAAATCTAGGAATGTTTCATCAATTGCCTGTTACTTCTCATCATGGTTAGGAACTTAGAGATGAGAAAATGTTCAGTTCTTGTGGCTTTGCCAGGAGTTGAGAAGGAAAAGGGTCCTGAGCTTGTTTGGAAGGAGTAACAGTGGTTCTGAAATGAGCAGGAATTTCCTTTAGGAAGGAAGAGGAGCTGCTTTGATTCCACCTTTGGTCACAGCCACAGCAATCCAACTCATCCAAGGATGGAGAGGGATCTCCAGGGCTTTGGTGTGGGCAGCAGGGCAGGCTCAGGAGCACAAACCACCTTTTTGTGCAGGCTAAAACCCCAATTAATTAACTAATCAACACCCAAGTGTAGATTGAGGAGCTCCTGTAAGATTCAATTCTGTTTTCTCTCCCATAGATCTGTGTTTGTTACAGCACCAAGAGGAGCTGCTGTCACAGAGAAAACATATGTAGCAATTTATTTGATCCTTAAATGTCACTTGGAAGCATTTGAAGGCTTTAAATGTTGACATTTAAACAAAATATTCTTGCAGTGATGCTTTATTAGCCAGCTTTACTCCAGAAAAGTTCTCCTCTCTGTCACATCCCTGGGCCTTGCAGAGAGAATTATTTCAGTGCCTGGGTTGTCCCATTGAGCTGCAGCTGATCATTAGGGGTCAGGAGGAATTATTTCTCTTTTCAGCTTGTTGTCACAGTTCAGAGGGTGCAGATTAATTCCTCAATTAAACAAACATGGGCTGCAAAACCTTAATTGGTGAATATTTGTGAGTACATGTTGAAATGAAGTCACCCTTGGAAATGAAATTAAATGAAATGAAAGGAAAATCCCCCTTCCCAGGACAGTCATGTTTGCTCTGCTCCATGCTGTTGATAATTGTTTTGTGGAAAATATTCCTTGAATCCTAAAGGTCTTTCCTGTGGGGAACATGGAAATTCCTGGTGAGTGGAACTTCCTCTCCTGGAAGGAGTAAATGGGATTCATCTCCATTTGGCTCTGGATCCATACCCTGGGCAGCAGAGCAGTGCTGGGGATGCAGGGGTGTGCTTGGTAAATAATTCCTGCTTTTTGTCCTGGGATTGCAAAAGAAATACATTTAATAAAATGCAAAATTTTCCTGCTTCACCCTAAAAAGATGTCAGGATGAGCTTAAGGATGAAGGATGTGAGCGTTACAGTTAAAGTGTGTACACACACGCATGAAAATTTGCACAGATTTATTGAAAATACATCCAAAATTTAGCTGGCAAAACCCATTTTTTCCGATAACCTTCAATCTAAAAGTGCCACTTTTTAACATTACATTAAAATTAGTGTAATAAAATAGGTTTAATAATGATGAGGCAGAATTTGTAGCTGGCTCTGGCCACAAAATTTCTCCCTAAAATTCTTTTCTGATAGGGGTGCAAGCTTTAATGAGGAGAGGACAGTGGTGGATACAGCTGGATTTTAGTAGTGAGGTACTTCCAGATGACATTGCCACTCCTGGACTGGAGAAGTGCTCATTGAGTACCCAAAAGAGAGGAAAATCAGTATATAAAGAGTCAGCCAAAGGGCCTGGGTAAAATACTGACCTGCTCATTTTGATATTTCTTTTTTTTTTTTTTTTAATTTGGATTTCAAATGAATTATTCTCTGGGATTTTTTTTGGTTTTTGTCTAGTTCCATACAGCTGAAATTAAGAAAGATTCCACCATTGGCACTGGTTATATCTTCTCATCAAATCTTTCTCCTCTTTTATCATTTGCTTGCAACTTCTTGTGCCTTTTGTGGTGTATTATTGTCTGGCTAATTTTTCTAAAGGCATAGAGAAGCTATTAGCTTGTTGTCTTTAGGAAGAGAAATATAAATATCAATATCTATCTATTTACATCTATACATATATATTTATATATATATATAGATACACACATATATTTATAGATATAGATATTTGTAGATATATGATAGAGAGAATTATCCCTCTGTGAGAAATAGCATTTATAGGGAAAGAAAATTGGGCTAATATAAAATTTTTTACTTGCGAAAAAATTACTCTTAGAAATTAAAATAATAATCTGGAAGTCGTTATGGTGGTGCTACATGTTTGTTGAATATTTTCTGATTTTTGGGGAGATGTAGGTGCCTGTCTTAGGCTTCACAGTTTGCTCCTCTGCACAGAAATCAGGATAATAAGAAACCCACATCAAGAGTTTGAGGGATAATCAAGGAAATAGACTTCATAGCCATGTGGGGAAAAAAGCCAAATGTCAAAAAAGGAAATGTTTATTGTTCTTTAGTGCCAGTCATCACCTTGGAAGGAGGAGAAGCTCTGGCCTGAATTGTGGTTGTGCTGAGGCAGGAAGCTCATTGCATAATGCATTTCATTTAGTCCCCTTCTGGGGACACTTCTTATCAAGCATGTCAGATACAGAAAAAGCAATTTAGTAAGCACTGTGATCAGATCCTGATGAAATTCAATTCTTTTTTGGCCCTGCTGTTCCTGGGAGACATCATTGATAAAAATAGTCTCTGTTTTCCTCCGCACTTGGGTTCATTATGCTCTCTTGCTGCTCCTTCAAAATGTTGGGTTTTTTTCCTCTCAAAGGTTGGGGTTTTTTTTTTACAAATGAATGGAAGGAATTGTGTTCTCTGACAGCTTACTCTGTTAACAACCCAAGCTGCCAGGATATTTGAATTTTACAGTTTTCATTTCAAGAAATTGCATAAACATGGGGCATGACAGAAACCCAGGGAGGCAGCAGCCATGGGTTGTATTGAGCGGCTAAATCAGGTGCTAAAAGCTGTTTGATAATTTAGTGCTGAGTTTAGAAAGAAGGTGAATTGAACAATTAATCCTGTGTCTTAATTTTTTCCCATTGGTCAATAAAACACTTTTTTACCCCCAGAGAAGACAGGAGAGGCCAGGTCACCATCAGCATAAATTACCCACTGTGGCTTTTTAGCTGTGGCTCTGGGAATGAAGGGGAACTTCTGGAAAATAAATAAAGAGAAAAGTTAGTTTAGTTTTAAATTTGCAGATCAGTTCTGGGGCCCAACAGAGGAAGGCCCTGGAGCTGCTGGAGAGTCCAGAGGAGGCACCAGGATGGGCAGAGGGATGGAGCAGCTCTGCTGGGAGGAAAGGCTGGCACAGCTGGGATTGTTCAGCCTGGAGAGGAGAAGCTTTGGAGTGACCAAACTGTGGCCTTGCAGGGCCTGAAGGAGCTACAATAAAGATGGAGAAAGACTTTTGCAAGGGATGGAGTGCCAGGACAAGAGGGGAATGGCTTCCCAGTGCCAGAGGGCAGGTTTAGATTGGATATTAGGACAACATTCCTCCCTGGCAGGGTGGGCAGGCCCTGGCACAGCTTTGCCCAGAGCAGCTGTGGCTGCCCCATCACTTCCCTGAGGGGTTAAATAAAAGGTGGGGATGTGACACTTGAGGATGTGGTTTAATGGTGGTGGATTGATGGTTGGACTGGAGGATCTAAAGCTCTTTTTCAACCTTACTGATTCTGTAATTCTAAGAAGTATAAATGGGGTGAATCAGCTCTAAATCTCTGGGGTTTTGCTAAGGTCTTGAGTCTTCTAGGGTAGCTAGAGGAATGTCTTGGGTTCTGACAATTTGCATTTCCGCCCTCTTTTCACTCTAATTGCAGCCCTACAGAGGGCACCAGATTGTTGAGGACTTCAAGGTAATGGATCAAGTTCACAAAATTGGGCTGTTTTTTAACCTGGTTTGGTGATTTTAAATTAATCACTCAGCAAAGTCAAAATGCACAGCTTTGATAAGCTATGGATCATCTGCTAGTAACTGATAGGGAGCTATAAAAGGTGTTTTTTACAAGGGGTTTAGCAATGTAGATTTGGTTTCCTCAAGCTGTTGTGCCCTTTCTTGGGAAGTGTTTCCAGGCCCAGAATTTTTGCTAAGTAAACCTCTTTTTATCTCCTGCGACAACTTGATCTAACAATTTTCTACAGAGAATTTATTCTCTTTCAGCTTCAGACTGTGTTTTAAATCCATGCTTGGGGTTTGCTTCCAAATTCTCCAAAGCATTCAGGTGAGGTTCTGTCCCACAGTTTGGGTTCTTGTGTTGTGGCAATGTGAAGGGTCAGGGGATCCCATTCCCCCTGGATTCCTGTGTCACATCAGCCTTCAGAGAGCAGCACAGGAATTCCTGCAGGCTCCTGATGTGAGACTCTGATCAAAGGCAGGAACGTGTAGCTGCCAGTGGGAAGGCAAGAAAAGAGGGAGAGCAGTGAGACCCTACAAATGGGAGATTTGATGTGACATGGTTTGACTAACAATGAGATTTTGGTGGCACCTCCTACATTTGTAGCACGATTCCTGCTTTTTGGATTGACTTCTTTTGTGGTTGGGTAGCTCCACTGAAACGTTGCCCACGTTTTGCTGACATGCAAGCGCTCTGTGATGGATTTCTGCTCATTAGTGTTTTGTCACAGCCCTTGTTGTGCTGGCAGAGCAGCTGAGGCAGCAGCAAGGAGTGATGTTGGAATGGTTCTGCAGCTCTCCCTGCTGTTTTAGTGCTCAGTGTTGGCAAAGCCACAGGCAGTTCTGCACAGCATGGAGAGAACTCAGCTCATTTCCCACTTCCAGCTCGTATCCCAAGCTCAGGAAAGCACAAGGAGAACCTGTGTCACCGTAAAGATTCATCAATTCATCAAGGACTTTGTTGGTTTAATAGTGCAGGGCTCCCTGGGAAGGGGTTCTGGATGGCACCAGGGGCAACGTGTGTCGCTTTAGTGACATTTTCCATCTGGAGAAAAGCTCCTCAGCCTTGTTTTCCACAGGATGAGAGTTCAGCAGCAAATTCCTCAGCTGAGCTGTGAGAATGATGCAGGGGGAAGGTCCTGAGACTTCATCTGAAGTGCACTGGCCACAGTTAGAGCTGCCTGTAAAAATAATAATTTTCAGGTTGTCAAATATTGGTGTGAGATATCCAGTGGGGGCTAATTGTGCTAATACAGAATCCCAGGGTGGCTCGGGCTGAAATCCCAGGTGGCCCCACTCCAGGAGCTCCAGGTCCCTCTGGTTTATGTTTCTGGCCACCCTAGTGCCTTAACAACTCAGTTTTTGGTGGGACTCGTGTTAGAAAATGTCTTGCTGTGTTTGGCTCAGTAATAAATTGACAGTGAAGTTTTTTGTGCTTTCTCTCAGTGGATTTCTTGAGCTCACCTTGGTGAATCCAAACAAAACTTTGGGAACTCCTGCTTTTTTATCCTTTGCAGTATTATCCTCCTGCAGTTTTATCCTTTGCAGTATTTTCCACCTGTGTGATGGTCCCTGAGCCCCAGGGATGTCTCTGGTGGGAGCTCAAGTGGTTGTGAATCATCAGTGCAGCATCACCAGAGTGAAACCTGGAGCTGGTTCATGGTCTGGTGTCTTCAGTTGTGCAGAAAACACCTCTCAGGAATGTATTATCTGCTCAGGAAAGAACCTTCTAGTTGAGGGATTTTGGCTTCAATTGGTTTTCAGTTTTGTAGAATGCAATGATTTTTATGGTAAAAAGCAAAAAACCCTCAAAATACACAAACCCCCCCCCCCAAAACACACCACAAACCTCCCCACAAATGGAAAAAGCAGCTCTGAGAAGAAAATTGTGTTATTCCAACTCCCAAAATGTGCCATTTCCTCTCTTTTCCTTCTCATGTTGCCCAAAGGAAGTTTTCCCTAAGTATCTGTGGTTGGCAAATTCAACTTTACATCTCAGGTAGATGGAAGAAATAGAAAATCTGAGTTTTTAAATCCTTGTTATCAGCTGTGTAACAATTATTGTTGTACCCTGACTTTAAAAAGAATTCTACACTGTCCACATCTTCTTATTGGAAGCCTGGCATTCCTAGACATCTTAAAATAATAATAATAAAAAAATATATGAATATTAAAAAATATATTACTTTTATTTTAAATTCATGTCGATTTTGGGGTGTTTTTTCTTTTGTTTTTTAAATCTCCAAATGCATATTCTGCATCTCAGTTTTAAAATTCCTTCATAATCATTCCATGGGATCATGGGATGGTGAAATCAATACATAGGCAGGTGCCCAAAAATCCTGCTTGGATTTTTGAATGCAACTGCACTCCTGAATTATTAAGCACCATTTAAATACATTAATTAAAAATGTCTTTTACTTATCTTTTAATACAAATATCTTTTATCTTTATTTTATTCACAATGCTCAGTAGGAGCCTAAAACCCCCTGGCACAAATGGGACTCTTAAATTTGCCTTGTTCCATCCATGACATCTCTGAAGGCCATGGATTTTTGCAGGTCCTGCTGGATATCCCTCATGGAGAAGGTGCTGCTGTCCTTCCATGCTGAACACAAAAATAGGGGAGAGGAAAATGAGGTTTTTGCTGCTACCTTATTCTCTCTGAGCTTTTTTTAAAGTATTTTTCTGCCTTGATCATCTCGCGGCCCTGCAGACTCCCTGGCAGGCTCCCCATCACGACTCTGTTTGAAGGAGGCTTTTTTAAAAATTTATTAATATTTGTGCTAAAAGTTGCAAGGTGGGGTTGGGGTTCTGCTTTTTGGCCAACCCAGCTACACTGAACACCTAAAATCAATTAATCACCCCACCAATAACTGAGGGAGCTTTTCCCTAATGAGGAAAATAAATGACTGCATGTTCCACCCTCAGATGGGCAAGATCTGTTTGTTTTTTAATCACCTGCCAGAGTTTGGGCAGCTTTTCATGTTCCCCAGGGCAGAGGTTGGTATTTGAAGGCCAGCTGTTTATTCTGAGTCATCTCCCTGCCCTGCTGTGGCTCCGTGCTGACTTTCCTGGCACTTTCTCCATCTTTTCCCTGCCAAACCCCCTGGTGCTCTTGCTTTGCCTCCAGTTGGCACCCATGGGCACCTCAGACACTTCACTCCTTCATTAATCTGTCCTCCCTTCCTTTTAATGAGCTTCCATCTCCTCATGAATCTCCTGAGAAGGAGCCTGGGAGGGGATTTTTCAGCCTCTTTCAGGGATGTTGGATGCCTATGGAAGACTCCTACTTTGACTCCTCATTTTTAAAACAATTATTTCTGATTTAAAGCATATACACACTTTCTTAAGCTCCCTATGTGTGCTTTGATTAATTTCTTAATGTGCTGTTACCCATTTATTAATGTAATGGCTGCTTTATTGCTTTATTGATGTTTTTGTAGTTCTAATTTCTAAATTTGAGTGAAAAAGATGCTGCATTGTCTGTGGAATATTAAAGCAATATGAAACCACCTTGAGTTTTGCATCAAGGCACATCAGCCAATTTCATTCAAAACAGCTTTAAATTATTAAAGTTGGAGCTGTTCAGCCTTGAGAAGAGAAAGTTGTGGGGAGACCCCACAGTCACATCCAGGGTCTGAAGGGATCCAGGGAAGCTGGAGAGGGACCCTGCAACGGGAACTGCAGTGACAGGAAACAGGGAATGGGTTCAGACTGACAGGGGGGAGATTTAGATGGGTCTGGATTGGAAGGGACCTTAAATCCCATCCCATTCCACCCCCTGTGCCATGGGCAGGGACACCTTCCACTGTCCCGGGCTGCTCCAAGCCCCAAAGTCCAGCCTGGCCTTGGGCACTGCCAGGGATCCAGGAGCAGCCATAGCTGCCCTGGGCATTAATGGTGAATTTAAACCCAGACTAAGAGATGGGATTGGTTTTGTTGTGGATTTTTGTGGATTGGTTTCATGTTTCTAACTCAAACGTGGAGTTTTCTGAGAGGGCTCCCACTGATCAGTGAATTTAAAAATAGCATTTTAGTCTTGGTCAGTTTTCTGCATAATCTTCTCTCTTCCCGTGCAACTTCTATGCCATCCTAAAGCCATTTAAAAATTTAAGCAGATGTCAAATATATCTTCTTCTCTCTTTCTTTCTGCCTATTTTGAGCTCGTCTCCCTCATTATACTTTTAAGAGTTTAATTTTTCAGAGAATCCCAAATGGAATTGTGTGGTGACAAAGGACCTGGCTAGTGGGACAGGGACAGGAACAAGAGCCATGAGCAGGAGTGGAGTGAGGAGCTTCCCAGCCCCAATTTGGGAGGCCAAGAGCATCCACCCTCACTTTTTAATGTGCCTATCCCTGACATGTCTGTATCTTAAATTACTCTGGTGTGGAAAAGGCTGGAAGAGCCTCTGGATTTGAGAAACCTGCTGGAAATGTCTGGGGGACACACCTTGGGCTGTGGTGGCAATGACCATGGGACTGCCCACAAGGGTCAATAAATTGATTTTCCTCCACCCCTGGCTCCTTCTCCCCCTCATGGCTCATCCCTTTTCCCTCTAAGATTCCCCTCAGCAATGCCAAAGCTCTCTCAGCTCCCTTCCAGCTCTCAGCAGGATGATTTCTGACAGCTCTGCCAAAACTTGGCCGAGCGTGGACTCGTCTCATTCCTATTCCCACGCTAAATTTCAAGTCTCCTCTTGCAGAACACAGAGCTTTGCAAAGGAAAGGCTGCCAGGACCAGTTGTACGTGGGGAAAAAAAAAAGGGTGTCTGGCTTTTCACAGAGCTCATTAAGGGTTTTTGTCATGCAGGGAGGGGAAAGCCTGGTGTGCAGACATCCATGTGTGGTACCTTTGTGGTTGGTTGAGCAGCCAAGGTCACTGAAAATGTGGGACTTGGGAATGGCAGCTCTGGAGTTGCCACTGGAGGCTGGATTGACAGAAATGAATGCTGGCACCAGTTTTTGGGTGATCTCACTGTGACCTTCCAGGACCTGAAGGAGCTACAAGAAAGAAGGAGAGAGACTCTGTACAGGGGATGGAGTGACAGGACACAGGGAATGGCTTCCCACTGCCAGAGGGCAGGGCTGGATGGGATATTGGGAAGAAATTGTTCCCTGGCAGGGTCAGGGAGCCCCTGTGAGATTCCCAGAGCAGCTGTGGCTGCCCCTGGATCCCTGGCAGTGTCCAAGGCCAGGTTGGATTGGGACAGTGGAAGATGACCCTGCCCATGGAAGGGGTGGCATTTTGGATCTTTAAGATCCCTTCCAACCCAAACCATTCCATGATTCTACAATTCCATCTTGATGTTAAGCATTTCAATTCACTTCCAAACAATGGTGAATTGTTCCCACACCCATCCACGCTTGTCCTATGTAGCTTTCCCTGCAATGTCTGTGTAGGCACACAGTTTGTGGTCATTGGGAGTGGGGCTGGGGCTGAGCCTCATCCCCAATGGGCTGCAGCTGTGCAGGACAGGTGAAGGATATTAAAGGTAATGAGCCATTAATGAGCCCAGGGGCACTGACCAATCCCCCAGGGAGCAGAGGGCACACAGGTGCAGTGCATCAACATGAGGGGATGAAAGGTTGGGCTGAAGAACAACCAAGTGATGATGCTTGAAGCCTTTCTTTGTGTAAGTCATACCTTTGCTGTCAGAGGTGAGTTTTGTTTCCCAAGGAAAAGGGCTGCAGTTCATGTCCAGGGCCCTGTGGTCCTGCTGGGCTGTCAGCTCCTGAAATCCCAGATGGTGCAGGATGTGTCCCCAAGCTGCCACCACCTACAGCTCGGGCTGCCCTGGCAGTGCCCAGCACCTCCTGCAAACGGGGCTGGTGTGTGGGCACAGAGTTTGTGCTCATTGCGAGTGGGGCTGAGCCTCATCCCCAATGGGCTGCAGCTGTGCAGGACAGGTGAGTGATATCATTAAAGATAATGAGCCACTAATGAGCCCAGGGGCACTGACCAATCCCCCAGGAGCAGAGGGCACACAGGTGCAGTGCATCAACATGAGGGGATGAAAGGTTGGGCTGCGGCACAGGAGGGGCAGTTGCTGGCAGCCTTCTGGGGTGTTGCTCTGTGTGAGCAGATACCTGAAACCTTCTGACCTGGTAAGGTGTTGCTCTGGTTGGGGTGAAGCTTTCTGAAATTGCTTGGTGATATTCTGTGTGTTGTGGTCCTCTCAACTGTGGTATGTCTGTACTTTAAATTTCTTTTGCAGTGTGTATTTGTGCATCACAGCCATCCCAGCTCCTGATGATGCTCCAGTTCAACGTGCTGTTTTCCTATTTTCAGGCATTTGCTGTGTTTCACTGTGTGATGGTTGAAATCCCTGATTAGAGGGGCTATTTATAGAAAGGTAGTCAAGTATTTGTGAGCTTCCTTTATCAAGTGTTTACTATCAGCTTCTAAGCTGCTGAGGGGGCTGGAGTACTTCCCCTGTGGAGCCAAGCTGGGAGAGTTAGGACTGGAGAAGAGAAGGTTGTGCGGAGACCTCCCAGCTTATTCCAGGGTCTGAAGGGGTTACAGGGAAGGCAGAGGGGCACTTTTCATCAGAAACTGGTGTGACAGGACAAAGGGGAATGGGTTCAGACTGATAGAGGGGAAATTTAGATGATATATATAAGGAAGGAATTATTCCCTGGCAGGGTGGGCAGGCCCAGAGCAGCTGTGGCTGCCCCTGGATCCCTGGCAGTGCCCAAGGCCAGGCTGGATGGGGCTTGGAGAAGCCTGGGACAGTGGAAGGCGTCCCTGCCCATGGCAGGGGTGGCACTGGATGGTTTTAAGGTCCCTTCCATACAAGCCATCTGGAATTTTTGTGGTTCTTTTCCTCTAGGATCTGTCCTAAGGCTGTACCTCAGAAAGGAGGCTGCTATAGAAATGTTTATGTTTCTCTGTTTATTTGGATTTAAAGGGGCCATGAGCTGTAAATGAGCCTCTCATTCTGAAGGCTTTTCTTCCTCCAATACTCTTCCCTGTGAAATGTTGTTGTGCTAAGCCTCCAGCTCTCTCTGCTGGCTTTCTAATTGTTCTGTTTCCAATGTGTTTTTTCATTTCAGGTCCATGTGAATCCCATCAGTGTCACTCCCCCCATCCAAGCCATAGACCAGGACAGGAACATCCAGCCTCCTTCAGATCGACCTGGCATCCTCTACTCCATCCTAGTTGGTTGGTGTCTGCTACTTTTCCTATCCTTCCCAATCTGCTTATTGTCAGCCAGGAAAAGATTGCCTGGGAGAGTGGAACCCTCATTAAAAATTATTCTTGTGGTCAGTGGGATGTTTGGAATTGGTTTTCTGCCTGTTGGTGTTTTATTGCCATGTGGAAGTTGATTTCTTGTGGTTATTTATTAGTGTTTATTTAGATTAAATCCAGCATTGTTGTCTGGTTTAGTGAATGGAACAGCACAGGGAGGCAAAGGAGATCTCTGCTGGGATGTGTTTTCCATTGACCAAAAAAAAAAAGAGGCTAAAAAAAGGCAGTTAAAGCAAATTTCATCCCAAAAATCATGTGGCACAGGGCAGCTCCAAGGGTCTTAGCACATCCACCTCCAGTTTTGCTGCCTGTGAGCTTTCCTTTGTAATTTAAAGTTGCTTTAGTTGGTTATGCTGCTCTCTCTTCTTCTTCCTTTTGCTTCCCTGTGTTTGCCATTTGTTTCTGGGTTTGTAGGATGTGACCATAGTTGGCAGTTTCAGGGTTCCACCTGGTCCCAAAATCCACCCAGGGACCTTTCTGTGGCATTTGGAAAGGGGGAATTTTGTGGAATCCCATCTTTCCCAATCTTCCCTGTGTTGAACTCCATGGCTTTCCCAGCCAAGAAGGGGTGCAAGGGAGGAGTTTGAAGAGCTCATTGTGGAAGTTTAGCTCTGCAAATGGACTTATTTATAAATGTCATAAATTGATTTTATCCCTAAGTTCTGCAGGAACAGCTCCACCCCTAGAGCCACTTTTAGGCCAACTTCTGAAGGTTTTTTGCATCATTTACAGTATTCTTTAGGAGTGAAATTATTAAAGATTGTGTGTCACTAACTTGGGATGTTGGGAATATTGGAGTGGCTGTTATGACCTCCAAGAAATAATTCAGAAAGGTGTGGTGCAGCAATTTGGGTTGGTGTGGGGACTTCATTTTCTTGCTTTTTTCCCCCCTTTCTTTTCTTTTTCCTTCTTTCCTTTTTTTCTTTACTTTTTTTTCCTTTCCTCCTCTATTTCTTATTTTTTATTTTTTGCTTTTGTTTTTCCATCTCAACCTTCATTCTTCCTTTGGTTTTTTCCTTTATTTTTTCTTCTATTTTGTTTTAATTTTCTTATTCTTCTTTCCCCCTTATGTTCCCCTTCTTTTTCTCTCCCTCTTTTTTCTTTTTTTCATCTTTTCCCCTTCTTCCCTTACCTGTTGATATTTTTTCTTCTTTTTTTGTTCTTCACACATCTTTTCTTCTTTTCCTCCTTCTTTTTTCTGTTTTTTTCTTATTTTCCTAGTTTTCCATTTTCCTTCTTTTTAAATTCATTTGCCCTTAATATTTTCCTTTCTACTTATTTTTCTTTTTCCTTTCCTATTCTTTCTATTTTCTTTTTTTGCCTTCTTTTCCCCTTATTTTTCTCCTTCCTATTTTTCTTTTATTCCTTCTTTTCCCCTTATATTTTCCTGGTTTTGGGGTTTTTTCCTTCCTCTGATGATTTTTTTCTTCCTTCCTCTGTTTGTTGTTTTTGTTTCTTCCTCTGTTTTTTTTTCTTCATCTGTTTTTTTCCTTCCCCTATGTTTTCATTTTTTCATCTTTTTTCTTTTCTTCCTCTTTTCTTCTTTCTTAATTTTTCCATCTTTTTCCCTCATTTCTTTTTCCTTGCTTATTTTTCTACCATCTTTATTTTTACATTAATTTTTCCCTTTTTTTCCCTGTTTGCTTCTTTGTACTTTCTTTTTTTCCTCCTTTTTCCCCTCCCTTTGCTCTTTTTTTTTTTTTTTTCCCTCTCATGTCTGGTTTTCTCTTTGGATTTTCTTTATTTTCCCTCCCCCGTGCTCTTCCTAAGGATTTCTTTTTGGATTTTAAATCTGCCTTCATCTCTTCCGGGATTTGCTATTTCTGTTTTAGCCTCAGAAAATATGAAGCAGTTGCACAGAAAATGGCCCTTGCAGATATTTCTCATTATGTGGATTTTCTCCCTCCCTTTTCTTTAGATCTAAACCTCATTCTCCTTGATATCTTTGGGAATGTCCTTTGTTAAACACAGGGAGGTTTGAACCTGTGGAATGAAGGAATAAGTTACTTATTAGAATTATTTTAATTTTATTTAATTTGATTCAGTTTTATTTGGGTTTTTTTTTTTGCTCACCTGTGCAAGACACATGCTCCGGACACTGTGGATATTTGATATATTTAAGATTTGGGAATGGGATTTTTTTTAAAATTTTTTTGTAATACACTAATTTTTCCAATCATTGGCTTTTGGAAATGTTAATCTCTTTAGTTCTTTGCAATACACTCACATTCCCTGGGTTTATCCACATATGAAGCAAGGCCCTTCCCTTTATTTCCTTTTTCTTTTTATTAGCAGTGTTATTGATTCTATCAGTAAATGCTTTTATTTTGACTCAAATTTTATTATTTTTAATAGTAAAATGTATTATGTTTAATAGTAAATTACTAGTAAAATCTTTCTAGGAATAACTCAAAGCCTTTATTTTCTCTGGGGCCAATCCTTGAGAAAAGCTCAATTTTCCTTTCAATCATCAGCTTTTTTTTTTGCCTTTGGAACTGGCTCTGTGATTTCTGCTGCCACCTTTGGGCACTTTTGGTTGATATTTTAAAGAAAGAGCCAAAAATGCCCAATAACTTTTAGGAAGGGGGGGAATCCTCTCCAGTCCTGTATCCATATCAAACCCCACAAAACCTCTCCTGTGGCTCTGGAAAAAGCAAATTGAGGAGTCCTTTCCTTCTCCCCTTGCTGGCCCCCCATGTTTTGATCCCTCAGCCTCTCCAAACCCATGGAATTTCTGGAGCCAGGAGACTCAGAGCTCATCCCTGGATTTCAGCACAGGTAGAGATGGACTGAGGGCTGCTCTGTGCTGTCAGAATGGAAATTATTTTGTCCATGCAGAAGCAGATATCCCTGTTCCTGGAAAAGCTGGCTCCCAGAGCTTAAAAATCCAGGAATTTCTTCCTGAGGTGGGCAGGAGCTGAGCAGGAATCCCCAGTCAGGATTTTGGGCATCCACCTGTGTTATCCCTAATTTTTAAAAATTTTTCTATCATCCACCTTGCTGCCTTTTTCCTCCTTTACCTGCTGGGATTGATTTGATTGAGAGTGGAGTTTTTTGGTTTTTTGTTTTTTTTTTTTTTTTTTTCCATTTTTTTCCCTCTGGATTCTTGCCTGCTATCCTTACACAATCTCAACCTCCTCTTCCCTTCTCTAGGCTCCTTTGTGACTTTTACCCTCCTCCCCTATGTATTTGTTCTCCTTTAGGGCACTTTTTTTTCCTCCTGTCTTAGAGTTTTTTGCATTTTTCCCTAATTTTGTGACATTTTTTAGCTTCAGCAGCATCCCTGGTGATGTGCAGCCTCTGAAAACAGCAACCTGTTACCTGCTAAAATTTTGGAGCTGGGTGCCTTGAGGTCTTCAAAGATTAGATTAATTAATTAGAACTTGAAATTAAAAGGTAGGGCAAGGAGATACAGGACCTGGAGCTTGAAGCTCTGCATTTGTGCTGGTGGTATAAGGGAAAAAATAATGCATGGTGATTCTTTTGCAGCTTTTTGGGTCGATGATATTGGTGTAGATTAAGAAAGTCACAGAAAAAATAATATATGTGGAGATATATATTAATATATAATACAGATAATGTATAATGTAGTATATATTATAGATATTATATATTAGTTATATATAACTTGTGTTATTTATTATTATGTATATTAATTCTAATGTGTATTATCTACAAAATTATGTGTATAATTTATCTAGCAGATGGTTGTCATTGGAGGATTGCAAATTAAATTATTGCAGTAATTTATCTCCTGGCTTTCTGAGAGTACTTTCTCACCATTGCACTTGTAAAGGGAACAAAAACCAGCAGCATTTATTAGGAAAATGATCTTCCTTTGTGTTCAGTTTATGTCTCAGCCCTGGCTGGATGCAGGGCTTGGCAGGGCCTGGGTTGTGCTGCTCCCAGGGCAGCTTTAGAGGCTCAGGGATTTTTTATTTTTGGGGTTCTTATCCCTTGAGCCAGGAATGCCTTCTGCCCTCAGCTGCTGACAGGGCTGCTCCCAGACCTGAACTCTTCAAGATTTTAGCGTTCTTATAATCAGAGTTTTGGCTCCTTGGGATGTGTTGCTGAGCTGGGAGTGCTGAAGTTCACTCTGTGTGGAACACTTGGGCTTTCTGGGCCTTTCTGCACCATTTCTTTGAGAATCCCAGGGCTCAGAATTGCTGTAGCTGGGGTTTTCCCCTCCTCCTGTGCCAGGCTGTGGTGCTGGAAGCTTTTGGCTTTAGGCACAGGTGCATTTTTAGGCTGCAGCTGCCAGGCACAGCCTTTTCTCCATCTCCATGGGCTCCTAAATCCATTCAGGCTCTGAATGGAGAATATCCTAGAAATCCACATCCATGAAAACACCACTTACAGCTAACAATAATTTGAAATTTCGTCTTAATGCCTCCTCCCTGAGGAGAAACTTTTCCCAGAAGGATTTCTAAAATCTGTTGTTACCATGTTGTTATTACTTATATCTATTATTTATGTGCTGTTAATAATATTCCTGCTGTTATCAAGTACTTAGGTTGAGAGGAATCTTTGTGGTTTTGGAGAGTAAGGAACTAATAATATTAAACACATAACTTCATAGTATCCTTAAGCTCTGTGTACACATAAGGAAATATTTTATCCTTCCAATAACAGAATGAGGCTTTGTTCCTTTGATTAATGAGTAAAATAAACACATTGCTGGACTAAACCTTTCAGAGCTGTTCAAACCTCATGTCTTTTTTTGCAGGTACTCCTGAGGATTATCCCCAGTATTTCCATATGAATCTCACAACAGCTGAACTGACACTCCTCAAGCCAATAAATAGGGATTTACATCAGAAGTTTGACTTGGTTATTAAGGTAATTTGGGCTGAATTTTTTCAGTGTTTTGATATTCTCTGGAAAACAAAAAGCTCTGTAGAAAATGTAGTGTGGGCCTGGTGTCTCTTTTGTGGTTTTCTCTTCCTTTTTAGCCTTTTCTTGACCTGATGAGGTTGGTTTGGTTGTTAAGTGGGGGTTTTCAGGTTGGTGTTTTTCTGTTTTTTTTTCCTGGCTTCTTTCCTGACATCCTTGCAAAATATTACCTTCATCTTCCCTTCTCTAGATCCCGTGTTGTGTCTTAGCCTGTCAGGCATCACTTAGCTCCATGGGGGGAAGGAGGGTGTGAAGCATTTGTAGAAACAGAATGAACCCTGGCAGAGTTGTAACATTTCACTTTACATTGTGTGAACAAGCTCAGCATCCCTTGTCCCCTTGCTTTTTTTGAGCCCTGTTGTCCTAAGAATGCAGCTGGTTTCTGTTTTATGTGTTCAGTTCACAGCCCATTTTGAAACATAGTGATACAGATCATTGTGCGAGTGTTTCAAGAATCCCAGTGATGGCTTGTGAAGGCTGCCCTAGAACAGAGGCTGGATAGAGTTAAAGAAAAAAGCAGGGATTTATTAAAAGGCCTCCATGGATCCACCTTGGGCAGCACAAGAGCCCAGACAGGGCTGAACCCAAGGTGAACCAAAATGGGCAGAAAATGGTCACCTGGTCATGGGATCTGTCACTTTAATCAGTTTTGCTCCATTTGCATATTGGAGTTAATTGCCCAATTCCAGCTTTAGGTTATGAAGTCCTATCCTTGTTTTCCTCTCCTCAGTCCACATTGTTTGTGCTCTTGGGCCTGAGATTTGGATCATTTGTCCTTGGTCCCCAGCTAGAGAAGGAATTGTTTTGTCTCCCTGCTCTGTGCAGAGAGCTCACCATCCCTTAATGTGAAGCTCAGACCCACACACTCAAGCAGCACAGAATCTGAAAAATATAAAAGCTAAACCTGTATCATTAGCATGGATCAGGTTGGGGTAGCAGTGAATAATTCATATCTGAGTAGTGAATATTCTCAGGATGCCAGGGTGTGTGAGGCTGCAGGAGCTCAGTGGGCACCTGGTGTCCCCGCCCTGTTCCAGCAGGGCCATCCCAGAGCCCAGGGCACAGCATTGTGTGCAGCCAGCTGTGCCCCAGCCCCAGGGAGGAGAGCCCCCAGGCCGTGTGGGCAATGTGCTCAGGGCTGGGCACTGCCCAGGGCACAAGTTGTGCCTCCTGTGCAGGGCAATTGCTGGGCTCAGGCCCTGCCCGTGGCTCTGGTGCCATGGCTGGGCCCCAGAGCAGAGCCCGGGCCCTGCTCTGCCCCTCCCTGCAGCCAGGCCCAGCCAGGCCTGAGGGCCCCTCTCAGCTGGGGCTCCTCTCCAGGCTGAGCAGCCCCAGCTCCCTCAGCCTGGCCTGGAAGGGCACCCACATGCTCCAGGCCCTTGCTCAGCTCCAGCAGCTCCTGGCCCTGCTGTGCTCAGCACCCAGAGCTGGACACAGCACTGCAGAGGTGCCTCCAGGGCTGCCCCAGGGCCAGCATCCCTCCCCGCCCTGCTGCCCATTCAGCTGCTAGCGCTAGGAAGAGCCCTAAAGCACAGCCCATCCCTGGAAGTACCCAAAAGCAAGTTTGGACAGGGCTTGGAGCAGCCTGGGACAGCTTGGTGTCCCTGCCCATGCCAGGGGTGCCACTGGATGAGCTTTGAGGTCCCTTCCAACCCAAACCATTCCATGACTCTCCATATCCTTAAGGATTTACAGCTTAAAGCCCGTAGCTCTTTCTTCCCAAACCTTGACTGTACAAAATGTCAATTAAAAAATCAATTAACGGTGGGAGAGGGTATTTTCTGTGCCTAAATAGCAACTCCAATCATTAATGGCCGTGTTTATATGTTTAGTAGGTTCCTGTTGCTGTGGTAAATGTGCAGTCAGGGAAAATAAGGAAACAGTAAGGAAAAGGATCACTCTGTAAGAATGATTATGTGCCACTTGCAAAAACAATAAAAGTTTTTATGCTGTATCCTTCAGGGACTATTGGAATAATGGCTCAGGCTTGTACCAAATTAAACCTTCAGCTTCTCGTGTTGCACATTTCTCGTTTCTTGCGGTTGTAGGATCTGATTCTGTTTTATCTGGAGGGGTGCAATGTGTGATGTTTCCCTTCAAACAGAAAATCTGCTATTTTTGCAGCATGTGCTCAGTTTAGTCTTTAAAATATTCCCTCTGATATGAGAAGATCAATTTTTTTTTCTTCTGTTAAGATATTATTGAAAACTGTAAAATGGAAAAGGTGGTTAAGTCAATACAGGAATATTTGAATGCAGGAAGGAAGGTGGGCAGGAAATGGGGGCACTCACCTGCATTGCTGATAGATGTTGAATTCTCAGAGAGGAAGACAATGAAAAAAACCCTAAACATCTGAATCAGAAATGCTGGATTTCTGCTTTTCTTTACCTCTGGAATATATTAGATGAGAAGCAAGGAGAAAACCAATTTTGCCCTCCTATGGAAGTTCTTAGCACTTCCATTCCCTGCCAAGCAACCATGGGCATTATTACAACTTCCTTACAAAAAAAAAGTGGATTTTTGGGGGGGTTCCCATTGTCAATGGCAACACTGCCACAATATGTGGATTAAACCTTTAAACTGAAAGGGCTTAATTAAAATTAGTGACATGACCATTGCACTGTAGTCATGAGATTGGCACTTTTTAGAGCTGGTAACAAGAACAGACATGTTTTATTATTTTTTTTTTTTAAAGTATGAAGCAAATGGGAGAATTAATCAAATTGATGCACTTTGCTCCTTTCCTGTTTGAGCAGGGGGTATTTATCAATCAGCCAGAATCTAAAGTGGCACTTCCATTGTGATCCATTTGCAAAGAGGATGGGCTGTGGGAGGCTGGTGTGCTGGCACAGGCTGGGAAGTGCTCATGGATGGAATTCATGTGCTGTGGAGAATTCACCACACCTGAGGAAGAGACAATTTTGATCAACTTGCTGGAGTTTCTCCTCAGTGTTTGCAGTGCGTTGATATCCAGTAATTAAGGAAAAATCATGACATTTGTCTATTCAAAGCTGCTATAAAACCTGTGGGACTTGCAACAGCAAAGAGAAAAAACTGGCAATATTTTGATGCTAATGAAGGGCAGAGAATCCCAGAGTGGTTTAGGTTGGAAGGGACCTTAAAGCTCATCCAGTCCCGCCCCTGCCAGGGCAGGGACACCTTCCACTGTCCCAGGCTGCTCCAAGCCCTGTCCAGCCTGGCCTTGGGCACTGCCAGGGATCCAGAAGCAGCCACAGCTGCTCTGGGAATCTGTGCCAGAACCTCCCCACCCTCACAGACCTTTTCCATTTCTGGTTGTACCACTCTGGTCTATGTTAGTTATCCAGGACTACATCAGATTTTCTCCCCATTAATGAAAATGCATCTTTGTCAGATTCAAAATCAGGGAAAGCATTTTATTTCTCCTGCAAAAATTGATTTTCCTTTACTAATGGCATTGTATTAGTGCCTAAAAATGCTTGGATTTCTAGATAATCAGGTGGAAAAATAGAGGAGTGTTTTGGTGATCTCATGTGGGCACCTGTGTAGTGGTAGAATTAAATTGCTTTAGAGTAGTTTAGATAATTAACTAAATCAATTTATCTATCAATTTAACTAAATTGGTACTTCTAGAGTGGGTTTTTATCCAGCCTGGCTGGTCAATTCATAAACCACTGTTGTGTTTGTTTGTATTTTGGAAATTAGGGAGGATTTATGTGACTTGGGCATCTCCATAAAAACTTGAATTAAATTATTAAAATAAAAGGGGGGGGGAGAAGAGGGAAAAGATAAGACTCCCAGCTTCAAATAACATTTGTAGCCTGACTTTTATTAATAAAAGACTTTTCCTTGAATGTAAGAGCTTTATGATTCATAGTGAATGGTCTTATAACCTGAGCTAGTGGAACTGGATGAGCTTTAAGGCCCTTCCATCCCAGTCTGGAATTCTGTGAAAAAGAATTCCTTTGTGTCCCTTGGGTTGTTTTGGTGCCTTTCCCACAGAGATGGTGACAGAAGTGTGCTTCAACACCATGCCAGGGCAACATAGAGGATTGTGAAGAATATTCTTGCATGGCATTTTCTGGATCTTTTGGATGTATCCCTGTGGTCCCAGGAGGGCTTTCAGCCAAGGCTGTCACTAACCCAGTGACAGACAATTCCTCAGAAACAGCTCTGCAGTAGGGTTGTGTTTCCCTGTTTTTTTAGAAGGTCAGAGTGGAGCAGAGTGTTTGCAATTTCAGTGTTAGAGGGGAAATTGGTTTGGGATCCCATTGTGCAAGAGGTGATGGAGAACATTTCTGCTGTAGTGTCTACTCTGGAATTTCTCCTGGCTGCAATTTTTGAACTGAGTGGGATTTCTAGCCAAACTGGGCAGCACAGGCAGCTCCAATCTCTGCTCCCAGGGAATGACTGCCCAGTGCTTGAGTGCCAGGGCAGGTTTAAGTTGGATTTTAGGGAAAGGTTGTTCCCCCAGAGGGTGCTGGCACTGCCCAGGCTCCCCAGGGAATGGGCACAGCCCTGAGGCTGCCAGAGCTCCAGGGGCATTTGGAAACCTCTCGAGGAATGCTCAGGGTGGGATTGTTGGGGTGTCTGTGTGGGGCCAGGGGGTGGATTTATAATTCTTGTGGGTCCTTCCAGCTCAGGATATTTTGTGGCTCTCGGATTCCTTTCTCAGGGAGGTTCTTTGGATCAGGGAATTGCCCCCAGCACTCCCAGTGTATTTAAAATCAGAACTCCATTTTCTTCATGCAGGAAAAAGGCCATTCTTTATTCACATAACTCCTTTTTACACAATTTTACAGACCTCATGTGTAACTCCAATTGGTCAGGAGCTTTCTTGCCAGTTATTTTATTGGTTAGTAAAAGGCATTTTACTTGTCCATCAATTCTCTTTACTGTTAAATTGTTTATGTATTTTCTTCTGATTATCATGGGCTAAATTTAATGTTTATGCAGGTGCTGGCTGGTTTTCACCCAGGAATAAATTGTTATGTTAACAAACTGTTCATACCAGGATTATTTTCACCTAGCCTTGCTTAGAAGAAATGACAGGCCAGCCATTCATCTAACAGAGCAAGCCTGATTTTATGAGGCCTTTCTTTTATAATTTTTCTACCTGATTGCAACAGTTCAACTCTTCCCAGTGTCCATGATTCTCCTGATATGGATCTCAGCAGGAGCAACAGGAAGTGATGCTCTCCTGTTCCTCACTCTGGAGGTTGTTTGTTTTATTCCAGTGGAAGCCTCATTGATCTGTCCTGTCTGTTGGTCTCAGGGTTGTCAAAAATTCCTGCGTTAGAGGAATTGCTTCAGAATCAGCCTCAGAATCAAGCTGTGGACAAACCTTGGAGGCAGGAAATAGCGGTATTTCTGTGCCATTTTTGGTGTGATTGCACAGGGCTGTTTCTTATTCCAAGTGGAAATACAAGGAGACTGGGAGAGGATGTTTGCCAGCTACTGGCAAGGGCAAAAATTGGTCAGGTTTGAAACACAGGGAGGTTGTGGAGGAGAGCTCTAGGTTGGACCATCTTGGGAATGATCTCAGTGGTTGAATTCCTGAAGTAATAGCTAATTCTGATCCTGAGATATTACAGAATCATAATATATATATATATATAATATATGGAAAATATTTTGGTTGTAGAGACAAAGATATAATCACAGAATCATTTAGTTTGGAAAAACCCTCTGAAATCATCAATTCCATCCATTAACCCAGCCAATCCCACCACTACTCCGTGTCCCCATGTCTTCCAAACACTTCCTGGGATGGAACTTCAGGGACTGCCTGCAGAATTACAGAGGGACTTTGCAAGACCAATTTGAGTTGGTGATAAAACAGCTGATAAAATTAGGCATGGCTTAAAAATAAAGTGAAACGGGTCAGGAAGGATCAGCCTGAAATTTTATATGGAAATAATGGGTTCTGGCCTGACTTGGGAATGAGATCTTGGTGTTGGAACTGGGAACAGAGTGTGAAGGTTGGCTTGGTGATCCAAAAAAAAAAAAAAAAAAAATAGAGTATTAAATGGAAATGGAACATTAGAAATCATTAGTGAAAATAGAGAAAAGAACAGGGAGCAAAGCACTGCAGCTCTGAACAGATCCAGGTGTCCTGAGCACAGTGTCCCAAAAAGGACAGGGCAGGACAGAGTCTTCTCCAGGTGGGGAAGGAAGAAGCTGGGACAGACACCTGAAAAATCCAGTGCTGGTGGGAGTGAGGAGGAAGCAGCAGTTCAGCCTCTTCTGCAGTGCCAGGGTGAGGAATTCTTAACTGAGACAAGGAGCTGGCAGGATACAAACAGACAAAATGGGGTTTTCTCTAGAGGAGAAGGTTGTGTGGAGACCTCACAGCACCTTTCAGGATCTCAGGGAAGCTGGAGAGGGACCCTGCAACAGGAACTGGAGGGACAGAAAAAGGGAAATGGGTTCAGACTGACAGAGGGGAGATCAAGATGGGATATTGGGCAGGAATTGTTTCCTGTGGGGAGGGGCTGAGATGGAATTCCCTCTGGATCCCTGGCAGTGCCCCAGTCCTGGCTGGATGGGGCTTGGATCACCCTGGGACAGTGGAAGGTGTCTCTGACATGGCAGGGGTGGAGTGCGATGGTTTTCCAAGTCCCTTCCCACCCAAACTGTGATTCCTGTGACTCAAATTGGACAGGCAGTGCTGTGGGGCTGAATGCTGACCTGGGCTCAAGGGGAAGCCAGGCTGGCTCATGGAAGACAAATTTAGAAATAAAAAGAGAAATCCAGGGAGATCTGAGCTGCTTCTCTAGGCTCCTGTGTTTGGCTGCAGCCTCAAGCAGGATTTTGGAGTTATTCTTCTTATCCATGTTCACCAGGGATGGTTCAAATTAGGCATAAAGAAAAATTCTTTTTTTCCCTGAAAAAATGGTCAGGGTTTGGAAAAAATTGCCCAGGGTTGTGTTGGAGTTACCCTCTCTGGAAATGTTCAGGAGACATCAGGACCTGCCCTTGGGGACACAGTTTAGGGGTGATGCTGGGTTGGACTTGATGACCTTGAAGGATTCTCCCAGCCTTGGTGATTCTGTGGCTGTTTTTATTCTGAATTTCAAACAGCACAATCCTGGCAAGGAGGAGATGTCCATCAGTTGAGGCTCACTGGACTGGAAGTTCTTGGATTAGAGAAATGCTCCATAGGTTTTAAGACTTAAAAAGTTCTGAATGATCTATTTTTTTTTAATTTTTATTTTTACCCTTTCAGAAACTTTGTGTCTGCAAGGTTTGGTTGATTTCTTGCAAGAATTTCAGCCTTTCTCTCTTCCCAGCCTGTTCTGATCCCCTGGCTCCATCATCTATTCACCTTTGTTACCTTTGTTTGGGTAGCTCTAAGTTTCCTTCTTCCTATATCTTAATTTTCTTGCATTTCAGAAGATTTGTGCTTATTTTTTGCTCCTCTAGATTTTGGGGTTTCTACTCAGGGCAACAGATTAGGAAAATAATGGAAGAAGTTCATTTTCATTAAGAGTTGCTCCATCCTCTTGCTGTCAAGGCTGAAATTTTCTAAATCATTCGTTTGGCTGTGCATCTCCTGTAGGCGCTAAGGACAATAAGTTTTTAAATTAGTTTTTCAAAGGTTCAGCCCTTAGGTGAACTCGGAATTCAATTAATTCTCTTTGAGACAGCTTTTTTTTTTTTTTTCTTCTCTCTTGTGTTTAATACAGTGCTGGGATTTGATGTAGAATTAAAAATCTGAGTGCAGGGACAGGGTTTGTCTTTGTGATGAAGGAAAAACATGGTCCAGGGCACCCAAACTTTTCCTTTAAATAATTACAATATTTCTTCAGATCAGTAAGGTTGACCCTAAATTTTGTGTCAGAACTCTCAGAGTAATGAAATAATTTAAGTCAATAATTTGGATGTCCTGTAATACTTTTATTGTCAGAAATTTCCTTTCTGCAAGAAAAAAAAAAATCTCTTTCTGTGTAAAATTTAACATTCAGCCATTAAAAATTTCCCGAATGGTTTTATATATGGTGGGGTTTTTTTAAGGGAAGAAGGAAGAGCTGTAATATTTGGAAAACAATCTAATTAATTATTATTAACAGTAATTACTGTTCACTGCCCTGCAGCATTGTGAGTCTTTCTGGTACTCTTTACCCATGGCCCTAAAATGGATGCTTTGGGTTTTGGGGTTTTTTTTATTTTTTTTTTTAAGTCCAGGGTCCGGACACACTTTGTGATGATTTAATTTCCCTGCCACAGTGATACCAGTCACCTTTTTCTGTGTTCTAAAGACATTCTGTCCTCCTTGCTCATAAGCCAAGTTTTAATCCAGTTCAATGCTTCTTTCCTCGTGCTGTACATGCTGACCTTGGGAATTATTCTCCAATCCTAAAATTTAGCCTAAATCTGGATAAATGCTGTTCTTCCTTTCTCCCTGCCCTCCCTGTTCAGTTGTACTGAGTGATCTCCCCTTCCAAAGGAGCCCTTTGGTCACCCTGCCCTTCCTTCCCTCTCTCCCTGCTCCTGATTTCCATCCCATCCATTTAAATAATAGATCAGAGAATCCCAGGATGGTTTGGCTTGGAAGGGACATTAAAGCCCATCTGGTTCCACCCTCAGCCACCTCATTTTGCTTTCCTTAAATCTGAGATCTTCTTGGAGTTCAATTTGCAGCTCCCCCTGCTGTTCTTCCACATGGATTTGTGCATAGCCCTTCACCAGGAATAAATTCTGACATCCCAATTTTTTCAGGATGTGTGAAGCTCCCATTTTCCCCCATGCTCCACTCTCCCCTCAGCTCCACTTGCTCATCTTCCTGTTGGGATTGGAAGGACAGAGCAATTTTTTGGATTTTTTTGTTTATTTGTTTGGGTTTGTTATTATTAATTTGGTTTGGATTTGTTTTTTTTTTTTTTTTTTTGTTTTGTTGGGTTTTTTGGGGTTTTTTTTTTGGTTTTTTTTTTTTTTTTTTTGTGATTTTCTTTGCTTCCCAGGATGAACCTTCCCATTTTTATCAAAATATCTGGCATGAAGACAAAACCCCCATTTGCTTGTTGAGTTTTTGTGGGTTTTTTTGTTGTTTTTTATTTTTTTAATCCTAATTAGCCTGTTTTACACTTCAGATAACTCTGTAGTCCTGGAGAAAAGGAGCAGCATGGGCGTGTCTTAGCTAAAACAATTAAATTTCCTTGCACCTTAGGACAGATTTCTTTTTTTTTTTTGGATGAAGGATTTCTGAAGTGGATTCTGGGATTCCATGGAAAAATGGGAATTCTTGGGTTTTATCAAGGGGAGCCACCTTTTGCTCTGTTTTAGATGTTTCTCCAGGACAGGACCTGCTGCTTTGGCAGTGAGAGGGAGCACTGGGAACTGGCTGGAGAATATTTTAACTCTGGATTGTGCTGACGGCCTGGAGCTGGACTTGATGATCCCTGGAGCTCATTTCCAGCTTGGAATTCCACTTGATGATCCCTGTGGGTCCTTTCCAGCTTGGAATTCCACTCAGTGATATCTGTGGGTCCTTTCCAGCTTGGAATTCTCTGTGCTTCCATGAGGGAGCCTTTTGCGTTGCTCTAATTTTTCATTTTTTGAGGGAGTCGTTTCATCTGCTGCTTTTCAAGGAGTGCATTTCCTACTGGTCCGGTTAACTCCTACACCCTTCCATTAACTCCTTGCAACCCTCCTGGAACTGCTTTCCTGCTGTCTCCCATCAGGATAAAATTATGGACACTATAGATACAAGCAGATTCAGCACAGATGATCTAATAAAAACATTTAAATATCTGTGAGAATTAACACATTTCACTTTTTTTTTTTTTTTCCCTTGGCTGCTCTTAACTACCAGAATCTAATCCTGTGCTGCTTTTTTTGTATCTTGGTAGAAATGTGAAGAGTTATTTGAGAGATCCTCCATTATTTTGACATGAAAGCATTTTCTTTGAAGGACTGGAACTCAAATGTTTTGTGGCTTAGATATCAGTGGCTTTCTGGGTGAAGAAAATGTAAATTGTTTGCTGTTTGTGCTCCAAAATATGTGTTAGGAAACAACCTTTGTCCAGCAAGGCCAGGCAAGTGTTTAACAGGGCAATGTGAGGGAGAAGGGTTTGCACTCTCATTAGAGGACTCAATATCTGGAACAACTCTCATGAGGTATAACTTCATCTCTTAAAAATAAAAATACAACAAAACCAAAAACAGCAGAAAAACCAACCCCAAACCACCACAAAACAAAGAAGAAAAAAGAAACCCACACTAAGAAAAACCCTAAGAAATGGGGCACTGGAGCGAAAATCGTTAATGTTACAGCTTTTCTTATATTTTTGGAGTATTATGAAGCAATCTCTGCTCTGCTCGTAATCAGGTGTTGCTTCTAGGACTGATTTCATGGAACATATGAAAGCAAATCAGTTCCTCACATTGTAATATGAAATTCCTTGTTTCAAACAAAAGGCAAAAAGAAGTGGCTGTTGGCAAAGCTTACTCTTTTTTTCCTTAAATAGTCATGTCTTTGGAAACAAAAAAAATAAAATTAATCCATCATTCTGAGTGGTGAACATGAAAGAAAGCTGAAGTGATTTTGAGTGGAAGTGCTCAGTGAGGAAGAACTCCTTTGCTTTGTTATGTTGGGCTCCAGGGTTTCAAATTTGAAGTCCAATTTTGGGAGCAAACAACTCTCTTTGTGTTTGGCCATGTGCAATTCCCAGCACTTCAACAAAGCCTGCAACACCTTCCTGGGTGAATATTCCTGCTTTTATCCCAGAATGAGCTCTGGGTTCACTTGGACATTAAAGCAAGGCCATTATTGTGGTGTTTCAAGCTGTTCAGAAGATTGAGACCCTCTGTTTGCATTTTCCTTTTTTTTAGGATCTCTTTATAGCGAGAAACATTAAGTGTTCTTGTAGAGTAACTCACAGGGGTTGTACAGAAACTTTGGGCCAGGAAGGGACCGATTTTACTTGGAGAAGGAGAAGAAAAGCGAATTTAATGATGGACAATCCTTGTTAGTTTTGTGGGGAGGAGCACCTCAGGAGAGCCCTGGAGGGGCTGAGGGAGCTGGCAAGGGGCTGAGCCTGGAGCAAAGGAGGCTCAGGGGGCCCTTGTGGCTCTGCACAACTCCCTGCCAGGAGGGGACAGCCAGGGGGGGTCGGGCTGTGCTGCCAGGGAACAGGGACAGGACAAGGGGAAAGGGCCTCAGGCTGGGCCAGGGGAGGCTCAGCTGGGACAGCAGCAGCAATTTCTGCATGCAAAGGGTGAATTAGTTCTTATCTATGTCACAGTCTCACAAACCCTGAGTTCTACAGAACTTCACTGTAACAAACTAAAAATGGAGCTCCATCTCTCTCTCTACAAGGCCTTTTAAGGATAAACTGTCCAATTAAGAAATGACACCTGAATTATTTTTACTTTTTAACTCAATAACCAACCACTCATGGCCTGCAATGTGGACTTTTTTATCCAAATTCACAAAACCACCCAAACCCATGGAGAAGAAGGTGAAGAAGAAGATGAAGAAGAAGGACCAGCCTCTGTCCTAAAACCTCCATCTTGTTTATGTATATTACTGTATTCTAAAACCTTACACTCTTAAGTTTCCCACCATGTTACATTACACACTTCTATTCAAACTCCACACCCACAATCCCAGTTCCATCATTCCATTCTGGAATTCCATTCCAGGCCTTGGCAGGGGCTGCCCAGGGAGCTTTGCAGTGCCCAGCCCTGCAGGTGTCCCAGGCAGGGCTGGAGGTGGCACTCAGTGCTCTGGGCTGGGCACAAGGTGGGCACTGGGCACGGCTGGGACTCCATGATCCTGGAAGTCTTCCCATCCTAAAAGATTCCAGGATTCTGTGATACCATGATGGATCTGCTTATAAAACATAATCCCAGCAGTGTGTGTTGCTTGAGGAGCAGACTTGTCCTGGCATTTTCTCTCATGCTTTCAGTACTTTGGGGCAAAAATTCTATCTCCAGATGTTTTTGGAATTTCACCTCCCTGGTCAGAGTCCTGCTAGGTAATTTTGGTGACGTTGAGTTTGACCCATGTAATTTATTTTTGTTCAGTGAAGCATCGACTGGATTGGAGCCTGGGGTATTTTTTCCTGTTGTTCAAGAGTATTCCAGCTTTATTTTAAAAAGAAGAATCCATTTTTTCTTAAAAACTGAGAATTAGATTTGTATGGATTACTTAAGCTGTCATTACCTCCTTTGAAGAAAATAACGATTATTATGCTTATATTTCTTTTTATTTGAAATATAAAGTTTTATTACTTCTTTTTCTTTAATAGAGTTTTTATCATAAAATTATTGCTGTTTTATAAGCTAAGAGAATTAACATTTTTCCGACCAAGTAAAGATATAATAGTTTAAATAAGAAATTTTTTTGTTTAAAATAATAGTTTAAATAAGAAAAGTTTAAATAAGAAATTTTTTACGACTATGATAAAGTCAAGTGGATTTTTTTCAGACTGAGATTCCTTGGACTCTCAATTTGAAAAATGAGGAATTATCAGTTTGAAAAGGGGGAATTACCAGATTAGCAGTAAAACCTCTGCAAACAGAAAATCCTGTTAACAACAGGAATTTAGGAATCTCTCTTTTGTGATCCAGGGTCTGTGTGCACCCAGATTTTGGGAATACAAATTTTGGATATAGGAACAGGAAACTCTTTTTATGCCCTGACTGTTGTCTTGCTGCAGTGTCATGTGCAGGACTGTAATTAAAGCTGGCTTGCTCTTAATAAACTGGAGACCAAATTACTTTTTATCTCCTAATTCCCTTGTTTCTTTGCTTTAATTAGTTGTTGGTTGGGAGGTTACAGGAAAACAAAGTAGGTTGTAGGTTTTTATAGGATTAGCACCGTGGAATGGGCAATTAGTGTTTTTATCTTTAGAGAGTTTGAGAATAAGAATAAATTAGGTGAAAAATATCAGCGAGCAGGACTCCTGGGTGGTGCAGGGCTGCCATTGAGATGTGGGGGTTATTCATGGATGTAAAGAATTTTGCTGGACACATCCACAACTTCCCTGGGAATGGGTGCCCAGAGCAGCTGTGGCTGCCCCTGGATCCCTGGAAGTGTCCAAGGCCAGGCTGAACAGGGCTTGGAGCAGCCTGGGGCAGTGGAAGGTGTCCCTGCCATGGCAGGGGGTGGGAATGAATGGACTTTAATATCCCTTCTAACCCAAACTAGTCTGGAATTTAAAAACAGGCAAAATCAGAATTAAAATCCCACTCATGTAACACTGAAAAGGTGGATTTGAGGAAAGAGGAAGCAAACGTGTGCTGTTCCCACCTTTTGTGTTTAACTCTCTTGCTGCTGCTGTGAGTTCTGCTGTGCAATCACAATTCTCAGTTTTGTTTCATCCCTCAGAGATTTTCACAAACGTCTCAATCCTGAGAGTTTAAGGAGCTGTGTTTGCACAAGGTTTGGGTTTCTTGTGGCTGTGATGGAAGTTGATCCTGTTCTTGTCTCCTTGCTAATTTTTAGTTGGTATTTCTCTTTTCCATGATGTTAAGTTCCATGGTAGGGGGACCTGAGAAAAAAAGTTTATTTTTTAACTGAATTACAACTCCTAAATAGAACCATCCCCAGTCAATGTTCATAAGTGGGAACCTTTGATAAACGAGGTGATTTTGTTTTAGGCTGAACAAGACAACGGCCACCCTCTCCCTGCCTTTGCCAATCTCCACATCGAGATCCTGGATGAGAACAACCAGAAGCCTTATTTCACAAGGTCTACCTACGAGGGCTTCATCCTGGAATCCTCCCCAGTGGGAACGACCATCTCGGACAACCGGAACCTGACCTCCCCCCTGCAGCTCGTGGTGCTGGACAACGACGTGGAGGAGGTACAGCTGCTTCTTCTGGGGGGCTTGCAGCTTTATTATTTCCAGAATTCCTTTCTTTTTTTTTTTTTTTTTTTTTTTTTTGGTTATTTTTTATTGAGACAAACCTATTAAGATCAATGATTACAAAAAAAAAAATTCAATTTCATTACGATGTTTTGGTTTTGTTCTGAATTCAGATAGGTTTGGGAATGGGTTTTTTTCTGGTTTGTTTTGCTCACATCTCCGGAAGGCTCTGTTCTGTTCAAGGTGGTGAATGCTTATTTGCACAGAGGAATCAAAATGCATTTTGTGACAGGGATCAGCCTGCCCTAAACCATGGGAAATGGGAAAGGGATTCACAGAGAAAGGAATTCCTCATTTCAAGCAAAAAGAGGAGTAGGAGGAACAGTAGGAGGCTGAAAGTTCATTGAATTCTTTGCTCTGCCAGATTTTGGTAACATTGCTCAGAGTGAAAGGCATCTCCAGAGGAATAGTAACCAAGTAGTAACATCTATTTTGGGGTTTTCTTCTTGTTGTGGAGTTCTGCTGTCACTGGGAGAGATAAAGAAATTCAGGAGTATTAACATCTCAATGAATGGAGAGAGGCTTTTTCCAAGGGTGTGCAGTGATACAAGGAATGGGTTCCCAGTGCCAGAGGGCAGGGCTGGATGGGATATTGGGAATTAGGAATTGTTCCCTGGCAGGGTGGGCAGGCCCTGGCACAGCTGTGGCTGCCCCTGGATCCCTGGCAGTGCCCAAGGCCAGGCTGGAGCGCCCTGGGACAGTGGAAGGTGTCCCTGCCATGGCAGGGGTGGAATGGGATGGGATTTAAGGTCCTTTCCAAATCAGACCATTCTAGGATTCTCTGACACAGCCAGAGGGGATCAGCCTCCTCCCTAGGTGGAAATATTTCATGTTCGTGTTCCTTTGGCATCACCTGGTTCATGCACAGCCCTTTCCAAAGCTGTGGCACGCTACAGGTGTAACATGGATGTGAGAGAACCAGATGGAAGTGCCTGTGTTTCAATTCAGTGCTAGGGACTCACAGAATCCTTCTAACCTACTGTGGGCAGGAGAATTCCCAGAATTCCAGCTGGGAGTGCAGCAATTGCATAGAGCTCCCATATAAAATGGCCAAACACTAAAATTGCTCCTCATGGAGCTAGATGGGACCTCAGGGTGGCATTGTTGGCAGAGGGAATGGTCATTAACTTCTGCAGGTTTCAGTGTCCTGATGGTTTCATTGTACCTCAGTAAATTCATGTCTTTAGGAATATATTTAAATTTAAAGATTGCTGATGAAACACTGAGACAAGCCCCCTCTGTGCTGGTGCATCCCAGTTCCCAGTGGTGACCCTGGTCAAACATAATGAATTCTGCCTGTTAATTGAAATATTAAAATGACTCCATGTCCTCAGGTAAATGCTGAAAGAGAGTGCTCACTTAACTGGGTGTCTGAGGAAAAAAATGAACAAAACCCACTCTAAATTGAAACCCTGTGGGAATATAACAGAGAACTGCTATAAACCTTGCAGAAATTAATTTATAGATGGGACATTGCAAACAGACCTTTCAGTAGAGCAGCCCTGCCAAGTGCTGATATAATTAAGTGCTCTGTTTAAATGCCATAAATTAAATTAAGCTACAGGAGTACCTTAAGACCTGAGCAAACCAAAGCTGAGATGAGGAACTTAAACTGTGTGAGCTGAGAGCTCTTTACACAAGGCTTCCCAAGCCTCTTTTTTACTTCCTCTTTGGTTTTCATGGGAGAAGATTGATTTATCCAGTGGTTAAGGTTAGTGGTAAAGCTGCACTGAGTAAAAATCATGGAATGGGTTGGGGTCTTAAAGCCATCCAGTGTCACCCCTGGCATGGCAGGGACATCCTCCACTGTCCCAGGCTGCTCCAAACCCTGTCCAACCTGGCCTTGCCATTCCTGGGTTATCTCATGCAGAACCAGGAGCTGGACCCAATGATCTTTGTGGGTTCCTTCCACCTCAGGGCATTCTGTGATTCTCTGGATTTTATTTTTTTTTTTCCCCAGAGAACTTGTGGGAAATTTGAAAGAATTTCACTTAAGGATGTCTTGGCAGCAGCGTGAGCAGACAGAGAAAGTAATGGATAAAATAAGTTTTAAATGCAGCTGCAAGTGCAAGTCATGAATTTTCAGTAATATCACTATAGAAGAAAAAAGAATAGATTTTTTTTTTTAACCAGGACAACTGAAGCATTTTAAATACCAAAGTATTTTTCACTGATATTTGCCTGATTGCTCCTTTCACTCCCAGTTTTTGTTTGCAATTGTTTTGCAGTCAGTGCTCTCTCACGGGGACAGTTCTGGTGGCCCTGGGCAGTCCTGCTGTGACACTGCAGCAGTTGTAATAACTCAGGAAATATCCTTCCCACAACTAAACAGCCCATTAATATCATTATTAAAACAAACAGAAGATCAAGGCAAAGACAAAAAGCTGCTTTCATTCCTTAAGGATTTATAAAGATAGGGGTTAAATTTTTTTTGATTTTTACACTTAAGAAAAACTAGAAATACTAAAACTGAATTGTTCCTGTAGCACTGTGCGTCTTCCTTGATGAATTTAAAATGAATATCTCATGGTTTTTGTCTCCTGACACTCCCAGGAACAATTCCTAATTCCCAATATCCCATCCATCCCTGCCCTCTGGCAGTGGGGGCCATTCCCTGTGTCCTGTCCCTCCATCCCTTGTCCCCAGTCCCTCTCCAGCTCTCCTGGAGCCCCTTCGGGCCCTGGCAGGGGCTCTGAGCTCTCCCTGGAGCCTTCTCCTCTCCAGGTGAGCACCCCCAGCTCTCCCAGCCTGGCTCCAGCCCTGCAGCAGCTCCAAGGCCTCCTCTGGGCTCATTCCAACAGCTCCACATCTTTTTGTGTTGGGGACACAGAATTCCCCCTGCTTCTCCTCTGGATCTCAGATTTTCCAGGTGAACATGGAGAAGATTTTCTCCTTCCACCTAGAAAAAAGAAGGGTAGATGCTGGAAACACCCTTCCAACAAAACAAATTTTTCATGGGCGTTTCAGTGCTGATCATCCTCCACTTGAACAGGTTGTAAAACTCAGCTGTGTCATCAGTGTCTTTGTTGTCACTGCAGGTTTTAGGGGATGAGTCTGTAAATTGGGAAGTCTGAACAGTTTGGATACTCTTGGAACTTGTTCTGGCTGCCCTGGAGAACTTCAAAACCAAATTGATCCTGTCCAAAAACTTTTGGGATTGTTGAAACACACACAGAATAAATACCTATCTGCTCAGTCTCATAATTATCCCAATAATTTTGATTTCATCTTCATCAATTTTAGAAAACTCTTTGCTTTGGGCAGAGTTGTAACCCCTGGTGGGATCTGAGGAGCAGCAGGGGTGGAACATCCACATCCATGCAGGAATTTCTCCAGAGGTTTTTCAAGCAGAACACACTTGGGCCCAGGCTTCGTTTATTGGGTGTAGCATTTTGTGTGTCTCATTTTGTTGGGGTTTTTTTATCTGTAACCATGAATCCCCCAATGTTCTGCTGTCCCTCAGTCCCAGGTTTGTGCTTCCTCAAGTGTTCATTTTGTGTTTTCCTTTGTAGGTCCCACCAGGTGGCACCCCTGTAGGTATTGGGTGTTATGTGTGCAAAACACCTTTTTTGGGTTTAATTGTGTGATTTCTTCCTTTCTTTCCTCCCTCATTTCTCCCTGCCCTGGTGGTGTTTGAGGCTGGGACTGTCCCTTGGTTTGTGAAGCCTGCAAAGAGCCCTTTAAACACATTGGACCCAATTTAGGGCATAAAGTCGTACATTGTGGTTGCTTAATGTTCATTAAATTATTAGAAATCTTCAAAGATATCCTGAGTATTACAAAAGTGCTTTTTTAATTCAAAAGTACCTCAGGTTTGAGCTGTGTGCTTGAAATGCTCTTTGCAGGTTGCATGTGAGCTCTTTTGTGTGGATTGTGATAATTTTCTACTTGAAATTCCACATTAAACAATTTATGAGAGACCAGCCTTGTCTCCATGACCTAGTAATGTCACCAGAAATCACAATGCTGAGTTCCACACTGCAAAATAAAATTATTTTAAAAAATAAATTATTGAAAATTGTGTTGGCAGTGTAGCTGGGGCTGTTCTCTCTCACATGCAATGTTCAGTTAAGCCAAACAGGCTTTTCAGGCAGCATAAAATGGGATAATAATGTCCCAGATCCCTGACAATAATGTCAAATATCCCTGGTAATAATGTCCAAGCATAACAATGCTTTTCCAGATGAAGGGAATAAATTGCTCTGTGGCTCTGACATGCCTGGGAGGTGGTAAAACAGGCATTGATTGCTGTAAAGGCAATTACCTTCCATATTAGGAGAACATTTCTAAGAAAAAGATAGCAAAGGAATAGGACACATTACTCCAGGAGTGTTTGGGATCTCCATCATTGGTTTTTCTCAGGAATAAATTAGGAAAGAAGTGCTGTTTATTAGTGTTCAAAAACACATGAAAGCAAGAACTGCAACACTAACTAGGGGTTTTGTAAATTAAATTCTTAACGGACTTTATGGTGTCTACAAAGTGAGCAATTATGGGCAATTACCTTCCCTAAGTTTTCCTGGAATGAAGAGGCTGCTGTTTGCATTGCTGGCTGTAAACTGAATTTTCATTTTCCTGGGGGCTGCAGTTGCAGCTTCAGGCACTGAGGAGCCACTGGCGTGGAACACTTGGATGATTCTTTTCCATGGCTTCCTGGAATGTTATCTCATTTAAATGGTGGGATATTTGCTGTTTGGGGGCTTTATTTGGGCTCATTTAAAGCAGTTTCTGTCTGTCCTGGTGTTGTGCTGCTCTGTCCTGGTCAGCTGGGGGTTGGGGACCTGTCCTGTGCTCCCAAGAGTTTTAATCCTCCAGGAATGGCACTAATGGAGGGACCCTTCCAGGAGAGCTTTGGATTCAGCAAGAGTTCAAAGAAGTAATGCTCCTTTGGGGATTTTTTGCTGAACTCAGCTTTTCTCCTTTTGGGATTGTTTCTGGGATTCAGCTGGTTTTCCCTATGGCCTCCTCTGTAGGGGTGGGATTTGTGGAATGACATTGGAAAGCAGCTGGTAAAATCCTGGATTTTCTATCAAGGCTGGGACCACTCCTCTGGTTCCTCACCTCCACATCCCTGGAAGCAGTTAAAAGCAGTTTTTATAGGTTTTGTCTCCCAGCCTTTTGCATTTTCCTGGAGTTTTCATTCCCTTACCAACAGGAATAAATTCTGTAACTCATGAGCGAGAGCAGCAGGAGGTCAGGTTAAATCAACCAGATCGTGGACAAATAATTGGCCATACAATTCCTACAGGAAAGTTGTTGGAATACTGTGGGCACCAAAAAGAAATGTAGTTTGATTGAAAATTTAACTCATGAAGAGTCTAATCAGTTAAATAACTCAAAAAACACCTCGAAAGAGGTGGAAATCGGGAGTGACCCAAGTCATCAAGTAGCCATGAGTAAATTTACAAGGCTTTTTACTTTAAAATATTACTGTTCAGTTCATTTTTGATGTTTTCTCCCTATCAGCTGAGAAATTCCTAATTCTGCATAGATATTTTTTTTTATTCTTTCTGGCACCTAAAGAGACCCCCTGAGCTGCCTCTATTCCCTGAAATACTTCACCACATGTCATTCTCTTTGTTCAGTACACTAACCCAGCTGTTTCATTACTCTCTTAATCAAGTTCAGCTTCTTTTGGGTTTTAATATGAAGATAAATGCTTGAATCTGGATTCTCATATTAAGTTGTGTCTGGTATAAAAAATCCTGTGTAATGGGGGAGAAAAAGACACTTATTAAAAACAATATGCCAAACAGGTATTTGTTTACAATTGGATTTTCTTACTCTAGTGGTTTTTTAATACATTTTTCATCACGAAGATTTATGGGCCAGAAGCAAGATTTTTTAACTTTTGTTTTTTTTATTTTACAGTTTCTTAGATTTTTAATCACATAATTTGTGCTTATTTAGGTTTCAACTCAAACAAGCACTTGCAGCGAGTTGGAGACTTAATTAGAGATTTAGTCTCCCTCTGAATTAATGACAAAATGCTCTTTTTTTCCCCTTGATGTTGTTGAAAGACCAAGGATCCGCAGCTCCATCTCTTCCTGAACGACTACACCACGTTTTTCACTGTGACCCCGAGTGGCATCACCCGCTACCTCACCCTGCTGCAGCCCGTGGACAGGGAGGTCCAGCAGCTCTACACCTTCTCTGTAAGTTCAAAAAAATACAACCCTCTCGCATCCAAAAGCTATTTATCTCCAAGTTTCAGAGCAAAATTTAAAGGTCTGCTCATTATAGTGGCAATTGTTATCTGTGGGGTGTAAAAAAAATTTCCATCAGACATCAGCGCTGTATCTTTTATGTTTTTGCAAATGGAAAAATGATGTGACACAAAAATCTTGCTCAGACATAAAGCAACAAGGTCAGAGATTAATAGAAACACAAATGGAAGGAAAATACAAGAAAACAAGGCATAATTTCTGTCCCTCTGACTGGTATCCAGAGGTTTATGTTGGATATTAGGAAAAATGTGTTAACAGAAGGGGTTGGACTCAATCTTGGAGATCTTCCCCAACCTAAAGGAATTTATGATTCTCTGCTGATCAACTCAAGCCTCTTCTTTGCAGTATAACTGCCGCAAAACATTATAATATATTACAATAGCTGTATTATATATAATATAATTAATTATTTATCATTAATTAACCATTAATTATAGTTATAATAATTATAATTAATTCTCATTAATTATTAAGTAATTTATTATTAATTGCTATTATTAATATTATAATCTAGATATTGCAATATTATATTAAAATATAGTTTGATACAAAACAAACTCTGCATCCATAGAGCTACAAGTAAATAAAATCACTTTTGCTTTGTTAACAAAATACTACCATGCCTTAAGGATGTTGTCCGGGATTTTGCCCACACAAAAATGTGATTTTTGCCTAATCTTTCTTATCCAATCAGCACAGTGCTTATCACCCAGAAAAGGGAGAGCAGTGAAGGATGAGTTTGTTGAGTGCAGCATTTTAGATTCCCCTGCCAGCACCTTCTCCATGGCCCCAGGATTGGCACCTGCTCCTCATCCCACAGCAGGATCTAAACCCTCTTTTTTATTCCCAGCCTTGTTTTACTCATTGCCTTTTCCCCCAAATCCCTGGAGCCAGAAACATGAACTTTGTCTTGGGCTTTTTTCTTTATTTTCGGCCCAAATTAAAAAAAAAATGGATGAACAGAAAGCACAACCAGTAGTATTAAAAAAATATATGAGGAGGAGAAAAAGCTTAAATGGATTTAGTATTACCTCAGGTTGTGGGTGAACCCCTTAACAGCTCCGCAGTTATTTGGAAATGGGCTGTGAGTAAACCCAGTTCTTCTGCAGGGGTTTCCAGTCTGTGCCTCCTATTTTCTGTCCATTGTCATTGGAAAGCAGAGCTCAGATTCCTCTGTGGAATAACAGAGTAATTCCCACCTCAAAATGTTGTCTGGGAGGTCTGATGCCTTGAGAAGGCTGCCCTAGAACAGAGTTAAAGAATAAAATGGGGATTTATTAAAAGGATCTCCTCCATGGTTCCACCTTGGGCAGCACAAGAGCCCAGCCAGGGCTGCACCCAAGGTGAACCAAAATGGGCACAAAATGGACACCCGGTCACAGGGTCTCTCACTTTTATAAGTTCTGCTCCATTTGCATATTGGAGTTAATTGTCCAATTACAGCTTTAGGTTATGAAGCCCCATCCTGCTTGTTTTTCTCTCTTCAGCCCACATTGTTTGTGCTCTTGGGCTGAGATTTGGATCATTTGTCCTTGGTCCCCAGCTGGAGCAGGAATTGTTTTGTCTCCCTGCTCTGTGCACAGAGCTCACCATCCCTTAGTGTGAAGCTCAGACCCACACACTAAAGCAGCACAGAATCTGTAAAATATAAAAGCTGAAACCTGAGGCATCACGTTTAACAGAGCTCCTAGGTGTGATGATAGCCAGGTGAAATCCCATGAACTCAACAGCTCCAATCCCAGCCCCATCCCTGGGAAATTCCAAGTTATTCCCTCTCACTTCTGTACTGGAAAGGTTTGGATGTGTTTTCTTTGCATTTGCCCTGAGTCTTGCACGTGCTGAATCCTCCTGTAACTGTAAATGCAGAGAGAAACCAAATGCTGATTTTGGGTTGTCAGGCTGTAGTTTCTCCTGTTGGGATTGGATTGCTCTTGGAATTGTATTGAGAATACACCGTTAAAATACCTTCCTGTCCTGCTTTTTTTGTCCCTTTCAAGATGGCAGCTTCTGATGGAGTCCAGGAGAGTGTCCCAGTGACTGTCAACATCGTGGTGATCGATGCAAATGATAATACCCCAACCTTCTCCAACATTTCCTACAGTGTCAAGATCTATACGGATATGCAGCCTGGGGAAGGTGTTATTAAGGTAATTTCAGGGCTTTTATTACCTTTGTTAACTCACTTTTTGTTAGGAGTACATAGCCTTGTTCATCTCAGTCGGAAATGCACTGAAACAAGGTTGAAATGAAGTTTGGGCGTCTGCATCCACTTCAGTAATTAAATATCTATTCAAAATTGCTAATACTAAATGTCAGGCCTGTTCTACCTGTAGAGCTGCAGCTCAGCAGCTTCCTCTGAGGTTCCACAAAAAAATTTTCAGCTGAAAAATCCCAAAAAGAAAATCCTCCTTTATTGGCAGGACATTGAGATAAAACATTTTGGGAGAAAAGGTAAGCAGTGGAGTAGGACATAGTCAGGAATGTTTTTCCATGCTAGAAAACCTGCTGGTTTTTGCAACTTTGTTTGTAGAGAAAATGAGCAATGAAAAATGGGTTGAACAAGGGCCCAGTGAGCAGCAGTTTCAATTAAATTTTGCCAGCACTGATTTGTTTTAGACCGCAACTGGAGGTGAATCCTGGTGCCACTGAAATTAAAGGAAAAAGGCTCTTTTTGTGTAATTCTTCCAAGATCTCAGCCCTGCTCTGAGTGCTGCCAGTCCAGATGGATGAGTAGACAAGATGCCATTGGTGGCTTTCCAGAGTGGCTGAAGGCAGTGGCAATACTGGGAAAATAAAATTAATCAGCTGACTTAAGTATAAAATGCCATTTTATGAACAGTAATCAGGAATTAATTTGAGTGTAGTAGTGATGAGGAGATGGTTCAGAAAGTGGCATTTTCTGAAATGAAAATTGAGATATACTTGTGCCTTTGCATCTTCAACTCTTTTTTTGTGGTGTTTTGTCCCCTCATCAATTTGGCCATGAGTGCTTAAAAACCATCAGGAACAGCCACAGGGGCATTTCCAGCAAAATTTGAGAGAAAGAGAAAAGTTTGAAGCATAGTTAAATTGTTAAAATGCTGCACGAGTGTGGGTGGGAACACAACAGCAAATACTGCTGTCATGAAGGAGCCAGGGAGCATGAGACAGAAATTGTTGCTAAATGAGATTTTTGCTGAGGAAAAAAAATGTTTTCTACTGAAAATTGGCCTTGAGGATGCTCTGATTGGCCTGAGGTGTGTTAATGGTACCTGAGATGAAGCAGAGCAGCTCCTGGGCTTGTTTGAAGTGTTTCTGTGCTCAGAGGGAAGGTGCTTCTCTCCAGATCCTCACACACACCCTGGCCTTGCAGCTGCAAACATATTCCAAGCCTGGAGGCTTTCAAAGAGCAGGAGGACACATTTCTTAGGAAAATTGAGCAAGAACAGGTTATTTGGGAAAGGAATAATAGGGAAGTTAGGGCCTTTAGCTCACCTCTGCTAAAAATTTAAATTCCAAGGGTGAAGTTTTCCCAAATCCATGCTTCTGTCTGCAGAGTCAGCACATGACTACTTGCAGATTTTGTGAGTTTATAATCTGATCAGACGGGGAAGGTAGAAAATTCCAGCTGGTTTGGGAGAGGAGTTGTTTTTCAATTCATCCCACATTGCCAGATGATCTGAGTTTCTCAATTACTCAGCTTAAAAAAAAAAAATACCCAAAAAACCAAAAACCGGAGGGTCAGGTCTTAGGATTTCAGAGGACTGGTGATGATGCCAGAAATAAAGAGGGCCCAGCACAGGAGGGACCTGGAGCTGCTGCAGAGAGCCCAGGGTAGGCACCAGCATGGGCAGAGGGATGGAGCAGCTCTGCTGGGAGGAAAGGCTGGCACAGCTGGGGGGGCTCACCTGGACAGGAGAAGCTCTGGGGTGACCAAACTGTGGCCTTGCAGGGCCTGAAGGAGCTACAGGAAACATGGAGAGAGATTTTGGACAAGGGATGGAGTGACAGGACACAGGGAATGGCTTCCACTGCCAGAGGGCTGGATGGATGGGATATTGGCAAGGAATTGTTCCCTGGCAGGGTTAGGAGGGCCTGGGATGGAATTCCCAGAGCAGCTGTGGCTGCCCCTGGATCCCTGGCAGTGCCCAAGGCCAGGCTGGAGCAGCCTGGGACAGTGGAAAGTGTCCCTGACATGTCATGGATGGGCTTTAAGGTCCTTTCCAACTCAAACCATTCCATGACTCCCCGATGAGGATTTTGAGCAGCTGCACTCTTTGGTAGGTTGCTCAATCTTTAGGTATAAAACACCTACAAATATATATATACACACTTCATATATTTAAAGACTTTATAGAGACTTTCTCAAAGGCCAGACTGACTTTTCTTTCCTGTTTTTGAACCCTGACACAATGATTTTGAGAGGTGCTCATCTTATTGTTTCTACAAGGAGCAAAGTCACCTTTTACCCCACCCTCCCTCCTGGGGTCAGGATCCTCTGCTGGGAGAGGATTCTCTGACAGCTCCCAGGGGAAAATGAGTTCATAAAACCACTTTGTCTGATCAGAGAAAAGCAGGTTAGAAAAAGAACACTGACCTCAGAGTGTCTGGACAGTCTCATAACCATCTGTAATAATCAGAATGATTTTCAGCCACTTGGTTTTATTATCCTTTGGGTAATATTCTTACATCTCTTATATTTTTTCCCCGAGTCAGTTGCAGGACAATGTACAAATAAAATGGACAAATAACCCCAGTTTGTGCTTTCTTGCTGCCTCATTTTGTGGGACGTTGTTTTGATTTTATTCTTGAAAATAGCCCCAGAACATAAAAGCTTTTAAGTTACTTGTGTTTGCTGTCTGGTACACTCTTAAAAAATAAAGGAAATTTTAAAATTCTTACCTTCTGCTTGAAAATAACCACAAATAGCAGACAAATATATAAATTACAAGCAGAATTCTATTTTCCCCCATTTTTATTTTCTTTCTGCCTGGGTGGTTAGACAAATGACTTTTCCTTCTTTCCCTTTCAGAGAAGTGACAAAACCAGGTTTTATTTTTATTTCAGTTGTCTCCTCTCAATACTTGTGAAATTGTTTCAGGCCTTGGTTGAGAAGAGTTAAGTTTAAATCTATGTGTTTTGCTCCTTTCAACCTGAAATTTTCTCATTTGTCCTTCTCCTTTCATAGGTATTTTATTGTGCTCCCTGAGAGTTTCTCAATTGAGAAATCTGTACTTTAAAACAGTTAAATGTGGTAAATTATAACTGTCAGTAGAAAGATTGTTAACAGTAAACCTAGTAAAGTACTTAATTCCATCTTTTTTATGTTATTATATTTTTTCTGCCCAGTTCCCCATTTGTTCACTGCTGTGACTCAGATATTGAAATGAGTTGCACATTGAGGGGTGGAGTTTGCAGCAGCGGTGCAACAAAATTTCATCTCAATAATTTAAATCCACTGTTTTTCTTTAGCCATCTCTCATTTTTGTGTTCAGGATGCAGGGAATAGGGAGTATTGAGCAGGAAAATGAGAGAGCTGGGAAGGGACAGAGGGTGGCAAAAAGTATTATTCACCTAAATCTTGGCCCATGAGGAGATCTTTTTGTATTTTGTCTTTACAGGAAAACTTGTGGACTGGCCATAAATGTAATTCATGGAATAATGGAATGGTTTGGGTGGGAAGGGACCTTAAATCCCATCCAGTGCCACCCCTGCCATGGGCAGGGACACCTTCCAGCATCCCAGCCCTGTCCAGCCTGGCCTTGGGCACTGCCAGGGATCCAGGGGCAGCCACAGCTGTGCCAGGGCCTGCCCACCCTGCCAGGGAACAATTCCTAATGCCCAATATCCCATCCAGCCCTGCCCTCTGGCACTGGGAGCCATTCCCTGTGTCCTGTCCCTCCATCCCTTGTCCCCAGTCTCTCTCCATGTTTCCTGTAGCTCCTTCAGGCCCTGCAAGGCCACAATTTGGTCACCCCAAAGCTTCTCTTCCCCAGGCTGAACAATCTCAGTTTTGCTCTTCTTACATCCTGCCTCAAATTATCTATATATCTTAATTTCTGCCTCATTTCCTAGTGCAGTGGCATGACTCAGGTTCAAGGGCTCTCTTCCAAAAGCAATTAAATTATTCCCTGATGGAAAATGGAGAATAAAATACGCAGGGGATCAGTGCCCTGTTCCCCACTGAAACAATTTTGTCTGATAGCACCAGTACAAACTAATTTTTAAGGTTCAGCTTAGCCTAAATTCTTGATTTACAGCTCTTAAATGTGCATTGCGCCATAAAAGAGCAAGACAATTTAGTTATAGATATTCCAAATCTTAAGATCATGGAATATCCTCAGCTGGAAGGGACCCCCATGGATCCATCTTGGAGATGGATCTCCTCTCCCATAAGGACATTTTTTGTGTTTGGTCTTTACAGGAAAACTTGTGAACTGGCCATAAATGTAATTAATGGAATTACATTTGCATTGCAGGGGATCCAAGCCCTGGCCCTGCCCCGGCACCCCAACAATCCCACCCTGTGCACCCCTGGGAATGTTGTTCAAACTCCTTGAGCATCCTTGGGGCTGTTCCATGCCTGACCACTCCTGAACGTTTCCCTAAAACAATCCTCACAGAAGTCCTCTCCAAACCTCACTTCATCTTTTATTTATGTATTTATTTGCAACCTTTTGCCTTCTGCCCATCAGGTAATTAATTCCCATCTCCAAAGCAAACCTGATTAGCAGAGAGAGAAAACAAAACTGGGCTTTGTTTGCATTGCTCAGCCAACATCCCTGCAGAGTCAAGGAAAAAACAATGGATTGAGGCTTGATGGAATGCCTGGAGGAGATAATGAAAAAGTATTTTAACCTACTCAGAGATCATTATGTGGGGGTGAATCAAGCTCAGGAATATCTCCATAACAATCCTGGATTTTTTTCCATCATACTGAATCTGGTGAAAGCTGCAGGGAATGTTGGTCATCATTTTATCTGTCCAGGACCAGGTGACCCCAAATGTTGCTCTGAGAAGGTTCAAAGTCAAACACTGAAGCCCAGTTTCCTCCAGTAATGAACTGAGTCTGAGCAGGTTTTATATCATGACCAATATATCTTTGTGAGCTTAAGGCTACCCTTATAAATCTCCTTTTCCTCCCAAGAAAACCATTCCCAAACCTCCTTTTGCTCCCAAGAAAACCACTCCTAGATCTCCTTTTCCTCCCAAGAAAACCACTTCTAAATCTCCTTTTTTCCCACAAGAAAACTATTCCCAAACCTCCTTTTCCTTCTTAGATAACCACTCCTAAATCTCCTTTTCATCCCAAAAAAGCCACTCCTAAATCTCATTTTCCTCCCAAAAAACCCACTTCTTGGTGCAGCAGAATCCACACCTATTTTGCCAAACTTTTAGTACATTAAATGTTGATGCAATGGAGCTGATCCTGCTGGATGAAAATTTCTTAGCAGAGTAAATGAAACCTTGTTTTGCTCATCTCCCTTTACATTTTAGCCCCTTTTTCTTAAATCTTGTTAACTATGGAGCTCTATCGGGCTGGGACAGCTGGAGATGGGATTTCTGGAATCATATATTATGGCAGCAGCTAAACCTTAATTCAGTTTAATCCCAGGTTTGATTCTTGGTTTTGCCCCCAAAATGTTTTTCAAATTACTTATCTTTCCAAGCATTTGTAGGTTTAATTAACCTCCTAAATCTCTGTGCTCGTGTAGTCAATTAATTTTCTTTTTTGATGTCGTCCCAGGAAAAACTGGCCAGGTTCCAAATCCTGCCATTAAATCCTCAGGACCCTGTATTTTGCATAAAGGCTTTATTTGTCTTTTTTTTTTTTTTTTTTTTGGTGACAATGTGTTACTTTTGAAGTTCAGCAGACAAGGTTTTTACAGCTCTGTCAGTTGGGTGGATAATTATTCTCTGTAAGGTTAATTAACACACCCAGGTATGTATAGAAGCTATAGAAGAAGTGATTAAATTGCAGTTTTCATAGCATGGCTCCTTCAGAATTCCAAAAGAAATAAGAGAATGAGATAGATTAAAAAAAAAACCACACAAATATTAATTTGCTTTTTGAATTTTTAAGAGAAGATGGTCTCTGTTCCATGATTTTTGGAGTATTTCAAGCATTTCTCCTATGTTCACTATACAATGTGTCCTAAAATGCTGTAGGAGATGAATTAAGATTTGTTTTTAAAGCTATTGTGGGCTTAGTTCTTGGTTTGCAGAATATTTATGACTTTCTAAATGAAATTTTGTATTTGATTGAGCCTTTGTGTGTGAGGGTTCAAGATTATCTTAGAAACCAGTAGAAAACCTGAGTTTTTCCCTGGAAGTGTCCAGGGTTAGGCTGGATGGGTCTCTGAGCAGCCTGGTCTATAGGACAGTGTCCCTGCCCATGGAACTGGATGAGTTTTAAGGTCCCTTCCATCCCAAACGATTCCATGAATTCACATCCTTCCCTTGGTGCCCAATGTCGTGTGTGCATGGGATTTACTCAGATATTGCAGCTTTGGGGTTTATTCTTGTTTTACTGGTAAGGTTTGGTTTCTGCTATTCTGAATCTTCAGCTGTCCTTGGGCAAAGGAGTTTTGATAGTTTTGGGCGGTGGTTTGGCAGTTTTGGGCGGTGGTTTGGCAGTTTTGGGCGGTGGTTTGCAGCTTTAGATGTTCTTTGGCAGTTCTGGGAGGTGGTTGGCAGCTTTAGGTGGTGACTTGGTAGATTGGGGTGCTGGTTTGGCAGTTGTAGGTGGTGATTTGGCAGTTTTGGGTGCTGGTTTGGCAGCCTTGGGTGGTGCTGTGGGAGGCTGTGAGCTGCTGAAGTTGATGTGATGCTGCACTGTTCAGTGGATGATTTTCTATCATAGCATGGCAGGACTGCCAGGGAGTTCCTGTCCCTGACTCCAGGTGTCACAAGGTGACAAGAGCAAGGTGACAAGTGACAAGGACCCAGAGGCAGAAACTGAGGCTGCTGTTTGGCTGGCCTTGCCTCAGGGAGTGGTTTTTGATCCCGTCCTTGGCCTTGCAGTTGATGCTGAGGTTTTCCCTTGCTGTTGACATCCAGCATTCCTCTCCTCCATCCCTGCTGCCCCAGGGCAGGAGTGTTTGTGTCAGGAAAGCCAGGGCACAGACCTTTGAATTTTTATCCTCACACTGAGATCCCTGCAGGGATCCTTCCTGAGGCTGGGATTATTTTGGACATCCCAGCACAGCTCTGCTGTCACCCCTGCTGGTGCCCTTTCCCATTCCCCACCTCCCACTGCTCGCCTGGAGCTGGGAGCTGCAGAGGACCCCATGGTGCCATCATTCCCTGTAAGTTCCACTGCCAGCTGGATGCACAGCTGGATCCTGTGCCTCCTGGATGTTCCAGTGCTGCTCAGGTCACTTTGTCATTCCTCGTGCTGTTTGAGGGAATGTTTTCCTACAGAATGAAAAGGCAGGTGAGGAACCTGTGTATCAGCAAAACAACTCCTAAAGAAGGAAGAGACAACAAGGCCAGGTTGGACAGGGCTTGGAACAACCTGGGATAGTGAAAGGTGTCCCCCGCCCATGGCAAGGAGAGGAATGGGATGAGCTCTAAGGTCCCTCCCAATCAAAACCACTCTGGGATTTTCTTCCATTATTCACTAAAAGCAAATATATTCCCTGGGCTCTAATTCCTGTCTGTGAGTGTCTTTGTTCAGTGTGGCTCACTACAGAAAAGGGATAAACCCACTGCCTTTCCTGTGCGAAGAGAAGAACCCCCTCATTTCATTATGCTCACCACTGAAATTTGGATTTAATGCCAGGATTTAGATTTTTCTCAAGGGATTTAAAGACAACGTGGCACTTGGGAACATGGTGGCATTGGCAGGGCTGGGTTAACAGTTGGACTTGTCCATCTTAGAGGGCTTTTCCCACCTGATTCCAGGATTCCAGGTGTGTATCTGTATGGGAGCAACTACCATTTCCCTTCCCCTTGGCTTCCACAGCAGTAGGTGCATATGAACACAAACATTGCTCTCCAGCTCTGCACAAGGAGGACTTGGAATGCCAGGCCTGGAGGTGGGACTTGCTGGCACCACCAGGGCTGTCACCTGGAAAAGTGGACAGAAAGGTGGGAAAAAAATAAATACGAACTTCTCATTACTATCGAATGACAAAAGTTGTCAAAGAAGACCAAAAAGTCATCTTCTCACATGAGAAAGTCTTATATATTCCAACCCGCAGGGAATAAGCTTAGTCTAAATAAGTTTCTTAATTTGTACCCTAAAATAATTGACTTGCAGTCTTCAGCAAGCAGTTTTTCTCTGCTTCATAATGTTTTTACACCTATTACTGTTCATTTCACTGTATCTTTGTTAGAAATTCCTGTGTGCATCCCAGATGTCCGAGCTCTCCTCTCCTCCTCCAGAATCACCTTCCCAGAGCCTGTGGAATTGTTAGCCGTCTCTTTATTAGAAATTAGAATTGTTAGAAACTAGAAATATTTGTTGTATCTTTGTTAGAAAGACTTATTAGTGTACATTTCAGCTGTATCTTTGTTAGAAATCCCTGTGTGCATTCCAGATGTCCAAGCTCTCCTCTCCTCCTCCAGAATCACCTTCCGAGAACCTGTGGACTTATTAGCTGTCTCTGTTAAAAATTAGAATTGTTAGGAATTAGAAATATTTGTTTTATCTTTGTTAGAAAGACTTATTACTGTACATTTCAGCTGTGTGTTTGTTAGAAATTCCTGTGCGCATTCCAGATGTCCGAGCTCCCCTCTCCTCCTCCGGAATCACCTTCCGAGAACCTGTGGACTTATTAGCTGTCTCTGTTAGAAATTAGAATTGTTAGAAATTAGAATTGTTTGTTGTATCTTTGTTAGAAAGACTTATTAGTGTACATTTCAGCTGTATGTTTGTTAGAAATTCCTGTGTGCATCCCAGATGTCCGAGCTCTCCTCTCCTCCTCCGGAATCACCTTCCCAGAGCCTCCGGAGGTGTTCCCCTGCTGACGCTGTGGTTTTGCCTTGCAGCTGACGGCCGTGGATGCAGATGAGGGAGCCAATGGGCAGATAGTGTACGAAATCCTGGCTGGGGCTCAGGGGGACTTCATCATCAACAAGCACACGGGCCTGATCACCATCGCTCCTGGGGTGCTGCTGGTCGTGGGGCGCACCTACGCCCTCACCGTCAGAGCGTCTGACTGTGCCCCCCCTGCGCAGAGAAGGTAATTAATGCACCCCCTAATTACTCCAGCAGCTCAGCCATAACACCTGGGCCACACTCCCATGTCTCTAGGCCGCACCTCTGTTCTGGAAAAGTGGCACACGCAGTAGAATTCTTGCCCTTTGTGTGCGGGGTTCACATTCTCTGAACCTGGGAGAAGCAGAGAAAAGAATGATCAAAACAATCCTTGTCTCGTTTCCTGTGCCTGTGTTTGTGCCAAACTAGAATGGAGATTGTCTCCAAATATGGGGATTGTTTACCCAAAGTGTTGGTGTTTGGTTTCCTTGGCCTATCAGGGCCAACTGTGTGTGTTGGGATTGTTGGCTGACAGTCTTGAGATGTGTGTGGTGTTGTGAGGTCCCCAGGATGAGGTGAGAGATGAGAATTTGACTCCAAGTTCTCAGAGGGCTGATTTATTATTTTATGTACTTATATTATAAAAATGAATAACAAACTAAAACTATACTAAAGAAAGAGAAAGGATACATTAGAAGGTTTCACAAGAATGAATAATAAAAACCCCCGACTGACTCGGAGAGTCTGACACAGCTAGCTGTGATTGGCCATTTAGTAAAAACAATTTGCATGGACCCAATCAAAGATGCACCTGTTGGTAAACAATGTCCAGACCACATTCCAAAGCAATCACATAATTATTGTTTTCATTCTTGTCTGAGGCTTCTCAGCTTCCCAGGAGAAGCAGTCCTGGTGAAGGGATTTTTCAGGAAATATCATGGTGACATGGTGCAGTTGAGTGCCTGGCAGATTCATCTTAGATATAAGGTAATAGAGTATTATAGAATATTATAGTATAATAAAGTAATTAATTAGCCTTCTGATATCAATGGAGTCCTCCTCATCATTCTTCCTGGATGTTGGGCAAAAATATCACAGATATTTGTGGTCCTTAATGATGTTTCCCTCACAGCGCTGGGTTTTCATGATTTTATTTGCTTGCCATGGTCTGCTGTTTAAAAATTCCCAGTTGTGCTGTCACTGTGCATGTCTGTTCATTCATTGAGGTGAAGGGGTGGGAAGAAGAAAGCAAGTGAGAAGGGAGATGCTTTTTGTTCAGAAAATGCAAACAGGATCCCAGAGAATGGGGTGGCTGAGCTAGAGAACCTCTCCAGGTGTAGGGTGTGCAGTGTCCCTACTAAGACCAAAATTCCTAAGGGCAGAATTATCTCTGTTGTACCCCATCTGAAAAAGAGCAGACTGCAAATTTAGGATTTAGACAGGGAGGGGAACACCATCATCTTTAAGGTCCCTTTTAACACAAACCATTCTATGATCTATATGTTGAAAAACCAGCAAAGCTATCAAGCTCTGCTTACCTATTTCTGTGGAATTTGTGTTCTAAGTGTGCCAAAATTCATGTCATGAAGTTGTGGAGGTAATAAAAATTGTCTCTTGTGTTCTGAGCCTGGTATTGGTAATGTGCAGCCTCCTTATCCAAAGAGCATGAAGGGAGGAACAGGAGGTTCCAGCATTCAAACCTCCCACAGCTGTAAAGTGAAAACCTCTTCTTCAAATGGGAAATGAAAGAAGGAAATAAAATACAAGACTAGGATTTCAGTAATTGGATTTTCCTCAGGACCTGCTGCTTCTGTCATGTCTCCAAGAAAGCAGCTCATGCTGGTGTGCACATGTTTTATAATTACTGTCCATTCAACTTGTTAAGTTGTTCATAAAATTAACATCTGGTAGCAGTCCCTTGGTTGAATTTCACTCTCTTTTTCCTCCTGCTTGCTTTTTTGATAAACCCTCTCGAGCTGGTAGCAGGCTGCTGGTAGTGCTGAGGAGAAGACTGAGGACAATTATGCATTTATTTTGTGTAGTGCTTCAGAGAGAAGGCCAAAAATCACTAATTCCCCTTCAGAGAGTCTGAGATCCCCATGGTGTGGCTCCACACTACAGTTCTGATTGCCATCAGCTCCTTTTGTGCTGGAGAAATCTTTGTGTTGCCTAAACACATTTATTTCTGAGGATGGATGTTGGGAGCCTGGGCTTTCTCCTCTGAAAATGCCTTTAAGGCAAATAAGAAATGGAAAGCTTTGCCAGGATAACCAAAGTCACCTGGAAAGTGGCTGGATTTCAGTTTCTCCCTTGCTTATGCACAAAGCAAAACCCAGCCACTGACCTGGCTCAGGAATTTTAGCTCTGCAGCCTTTGTGAACACAAATTTAAATTGGAATTTGCAATTCTGTGTAGGTTTGTATTTTTTTGGTTTTTTTTTTTTGGTTTTTTTTTTTTCATAAAATGACATTTTAAAGTGTCGGTGAGTGGCTGTGTCCCAACTGAGATTTGGGGTTTGAGTATGATTAATTATAATTATTCATGTAAGTTATTGAGATATCATGGAATTGTTAAGGTGGGAAAGACCTCCAAGTTCAACATAAACAACAGCAAGTGCCACATCCAGTTGTTTCTTGAAACCTTCTAGGGCTGGAGAATTCACTCCTTCCCTGCACAGCCCACTTCTATATTGAAGCACAACAATTTCTGGTTTTGGGAAAAAAAATAACAACATTTGTAAAATCAAAGAATTTCAGGTCAGACTTTAAGCTTTTCACAATCCCTCAGATTCCTGCATGTGGGATTCCTATCACTTGGTGATGCAGAGTTCTGCTGGAGCAAGTCAAGATAGGTTGGTCCACCTGGATGGAAATCCATTCATCCTGAATTTTATAATTGCCCGCAGCAGCTGTGGCTGCCCCTGGATCCCTGGCAGTGTCCAAGGCCAGGTTGGATAGGGCTTGGAGCAGCCTGGGACAGTGGAAGGTGTCCCTGCCATGGCAGGGGTGGCACTGGATGAGTTTAAGGTCCTTTCCAAGCCAAACCATTCCATGACTCCATGTGGAGATGATTTAAGCAGAGATGGGGATGCAGTTGACTTTCAATCAGCTGGCGGAGCACAATAGCTGTTTTTCCATGCTGGAGTGATTTTGGGAGCTCTCTGCAGTTCCCAAATGCTGTGCGGGTCTCTGTGTATTCACCTGCAAACACCAGCTGCAGTGCTTGGCTCAGTTCCATCCCCTTCCCATGCCAAAGGAGAATTTGCCAGCTCCTTAACAGGGCTATAACCCACACAAAAGACACAGGGGGAAAATGCAAGGTGTTAATAAAAAAATGGATTGGAATTGCACAAAAAGCCATTTCATATTAGAGTGCTTTTAGTTTGTGGACTATTAGTGCTTTCCTTCTGTGATTTTGCCTTAAATATTTGAAGAAAATTTGCTCACTATTCCAAGAATTCCAGAATGGTTTGGGCTGGGAGAGACCTTAAAGCCCATCCAGTCCCAGGGCAGGGACACCTTCCACTGTCCCAGGATGCTCCAGCCTGGCCTTGGGCACTGCCAGGGATCCAGGGGCAGCCACAGCTGCTCTGGGCACCCTGTGCCAGGGCCTGCACACCCTGCCAGGGAACAATTCCTAATGCCCAATATCCCATCCATCCCAACAATAAATGTTGGGTAATTTTGGGTAGGACCCTCTAAAAAAGCTCTGGAGTTTGCTAGCTCTGCAATAAGCAGCTCTTTAGGTTCATGATTTTCTTCTTCTTTTCTTCTCTGGGACAAATCCCTTTGTTTTCTTTCCTGCGGCTCTAAAACCTGAGATTTATCAACATAAATCCGAGGATTTATGAGGGGAAAAGCTACACCTGCAGCACAGCACTTGCTCTTCTCAGGAGTTTGTTCTGGGGTGGGGATGCTCTGCTGACATCCAGAAGGGGAGGCAGGTGGGATAATGGAGCAGAGAGGCAAGAGGAAGATCCTTTAAGGTCAGATTTTTAATCTCCCATCTCCTGGGGGACTCCTGGCTCCCTTTCTCAAGTTGAGGCTGTTGGATATCAAGTGGGTTTACAGGATGGTCTGTGCAGGGTCCTCGGTGTCCCAAAGAACCTTCAATATTCCATCTGGAATGCTGTTTGCAGTCTGTTTGGGACAGGGATTCAGTGCAGCTCAAGGGTTTGCAGCCTCCTGCATTGCCACTGCTCTGAAATGGGATTTATTGCTCTGAAATGGGGATTACTGACCCACAGCATTACAGCAGAGTTGTGTGCTTATCTTCTCCCAGCATTTCCCTCTCTGCCGGCATTCCTGCTCCCCCTTTCCCAAGCAAAGGAAGCAAGCTGGCTGCCAGCAGGGATGATTCTCCAGGGGTGGCTGTTGTGCATGGCAAAATTTCCAGCCTGGAATTTGAGCTGCTCCTACAGAGGGCACAGCACATCTGGAGCTGTTTGTTTGTGGAGCATGCACTGATATCTCACTGCTCTGTTTTTGAAATTGCACCACTTTGAGCTGCTTTGGGGAAAATTATTGAGCTTTTCTTCCTGTTCAGAGTTCCTCTACAGCTCCCTGAAAGGTGGCTGTGCTCAGGTGGGGTTGGGCTCTTTCTCCAGAACCAGAGGACACAGTCTCAAGCTGCATCTAAGGAAATATAGGTTGGATATTAGGAAAAAGTTTTTCACAGCAAGGGTGATAAAGTACTAGAATGTTCTGCCCAGGGAGGTGGTGGAGTCACCATCCCTGGATGTGTTTAAAACCAGACTGGATGTGGCACTGGGTGCCAGGGTTTAGCTGAGGTGTTGGGGCTGGGTTGGACTCGATGATCTTGGAGGTCTCTTCCAACCCAATCCAGAGATTCTGTGAATGTGGCAGCTTGCTTTCCTTTTGATCCAGAAGAAAAAAAAATATGTCCTGAAGTTTTTAGAGGAGCAAAGGGAAGCTGTTAGAGCTCGAGAACACACAGTGTGTAAATCAACCACTGTGGGTTGCCTTGTGGACTGGATTTATTGATTCTGACTGGTTTTGACTGGTTTTTTTACCCTTGCCCTGCAGGAGCTCCATCACCACTGTTTACATCGAGGTGCTGCCTCCCAACAACCAGAGCCCCCCACGCTTCCCACAGCTGATGTACAGCCTGGAGGTCAGCGAGGCCATGAGGATCGGCGCTGTTCTCCTGAACCTGCAGGTACACAGGGGGCCCTGGATGGGGGCTCTGTACAAATCACAAACTCCAGGTACACAGGCTGCCCTGGGATCACTGGCTGAGGGGCTCTCTCACAGACATCTTTTATGAAAAATCCTTTCCTTAAGAATTTTCCTCCTGAGAAGCTGGGAGGCCTCAGGAACAAAATGCAAACATTGATTGTCTGCTGCTGTGGAATGCAACAGGTGCATCTGTGATTGGTCTCATGTTGGATGTTTGTAATTAATGGCCAATCACAGCTGGCTCAGACTCTCTCTGAGCCACAAACCTTTGTTATCATTCTTTCTTTTTCTATTCTTAGCTAGCCTTCTGATGAAATCCTTTCTTCTATTCTCTTAGTATAGTTTTAATGTAATATCTATCATAAAATAATAAATCAAGCATTCTAAAACATGGAGTCAGATCCTCGTCTCTTTCCTCATCCTAAGGCCCCTGTGAACACCGTCACAGGGCTCTGTACAAATCACAAACTCCAGGTGCACAGGCTTCCCTGGCTGAGGGTCCATGTACAAATCACAAACAGGACAGGACTGCTGGGAACGTGCCTTGAGCTGTTTTATTTTCCACCATCAGTCTTATTCCATGGTTATGACAGTGGGAAGATGCCACCAGCTCACATCCCAGACAGCAGACAAGGAACTTAATGTTACAACTCACTTTATAAATTGTTTGACCAATCACACAAAGCAAAAGCACATTGACAGTAGTTCTATCCACCCACTATAAGTACATGCACCTTTGGTTAAACAATGCTTGATTATTTTGAATACAATACCTGCTTGTGAGCCTTAAAACACAACACACAGAGCTCCATTATTAAGCTTAGAACTCCCTAATATCTTACTAGATAAACTTTTCTGCAGCTTAGAGAGTTATTCTACACAATCATTAATACACAGACCATTGTTCTATTTGTCCTTACATTTACTTCTTACAAATTTTTCTGCTGACCAATCTCATGGATACTGCATAACTCTAATCACAGTTCTGCTGTCTCTGAGGCCTGCATTTTGCAGCTTTCCCAAATCCCTCTCATTTTATGAATTTCCACACCCTGGCACTCCCTGAAGCTGCTGAAACCCTCTCCACCTTCCTGCCCTCTGTGTCATGCCATGCACAAGCCAGTCCTTGCATCCAGGGGAAAAAAGGGGCACTTCAAAAGGATTGATAATTGTTTCATTTTGATCAGCAGCCCGTTTTACATGGACTGCAGAGAAAAAGGGCTCACTTGGCTCTTTCTGTTACTTCTTTGTTTGATTTAAATATTGTAAAAGATGCTGTAGGCTGCAAATGCCACTGCCCAGAGAAGTTGTGGCTGCCCCTGCATCTCTGGAAGTGTCCAAGGCCAGGTTCTATGGGGTTTGGAGCAGCCTGGGATAGTGGAAGGCGTCCTTGCCCATGTCAGGAGTGGAACAAGTTGATCTTTGAAGTCCCTTCCAATCCAAACCACTCTGGGATTCTATAGTAGTTATATTAGAAAAAATTCTGAGTGGCTGGAAACTTGAAAGGAGTGTGATTTATTGTGTTAGAATGTCTCTCTGTATTTGCCAGCAGATCAGAGGAGCTTCAGCACCTCATTCATGAGGAATTTCAGTAAGATTTTGGGCAATTTCCCTTCCCTAGCCTGTAATATTTGAAAATGCCTGAAGATATTTCTACTCCTTGGTGTGTGTAACAACAGGCTGAGAGAGAGCAGAGATCCCAGTGCTTCCAGGTCCAGGATTAGTGGGACCTTGTGCCCTGGGATCAGGGATCAAGGAACAGCTTCTGGCCAGGTCCAGGAGCAGGAGCATCCCTCATCCTCATGCTCCAGGACCAGACCTCCCCTTGCTGCACTAATAGTTAAAAAATCAATTCTCTCCTAACTTATTTACTGTTTTTTATCTACTGCATTGTGTTCTGCCACAAAACCAGCTGTGCATATTAGGGAAATAAACAGCAACTCTTCATTGAGTTTTTTTTTGAGGGATGAGGAACTTACTTAATGCTGTGTTTAGCAGTAGTGAAATAAAGGAGCTCTAATTAACTCACTGAAGCAGGTGGATGGGAAAACTCCTGCTAAAATGGTTTCCTGCTGAAAGGCTGGGATTATTCTGGCTGGTTAAGCTCAGACAGTCACCTGTGCTGAGGGAGGATGACTAATTTAGCTCAGTGCTGCCAATTAACTCCTGGCACATCTGTGGTGCCTGCAGGGAGGGAGGAGTGGAAGGGCCAGGCTGTTCAGGAGCCTTCTCCTCCCCGGTGAGAGACATTTGGGGTTGGAAGCCCCAAAGAGAAACAGGAGCCAGGAACTTGCTGAGAAACAGAAACATTTGTGTTTCCTTGACAGGTGCTGGAATCTGTGGCCTGAGGGATCTTTGGAGGCAGAAAAAAAACCTCTTGGCAGGTTTTAGTATTGAAGGATTTGATGGGATTTAAATGTGGTTGGAAAGTGAAGCTCCAATGGAATAATCTGCTTTAATGTTTCACTAAACCCCAAGCAGGCCATTCTGGGCTGGCCCTGCTGAGGGACCTCCAGGGCTGTGTCCCCAATCCAGGAAGGACATGGAGGGGCTGGAGCGTGTCCAGGGCAGGGAATGGAGCCCCAGGAGGGGCTGAGGGAGCTGGCAAGGGGCTGAGCCTGGAGCAAAGGAGGCTCAGGGGGCCCTTGTGGCTCTGCACAACTCCCTGCCAGGAGGGGACAGCCAGGGGGGATCAGGCTGTGCTGCCAGGGAACAGGGACAGGACAAGGGGAAAGGGCCTCAGGCTGGGCCAGGGGAGGCTCAGCTGGGACAGCAGCAGCAATTTCTGCATGCAAAGGGTGCTCAGGCCTTGGCAGGGGCTGCCCAGGGAGCTTTGCAGTGCCCAGCCCTGCAGGTGTCCCAGGCAGGGCTGGAGGTGGCACTCAGTGCTCTGGGCTGGGCACAAGGTGGGCACTGGGCACAGCTGGGACTCCAGGGGCTGGCAGGGATTCTCCACCTCAGGGATCCTGTATTTCATGAAAAATACTTGTTTATTAAATCCCAAATATGCATGGCTTCAGCTTTGGTGGTTAGTCCAGGACTGTATCTCTTGTAGGTCTTGGTAGTTGAGGACTACCAGAAATGTGGAAGATGGAGAGGGACTTTCTACAAGGGTCTGGAGGGACAAGACACAGGGAATGGCTTCCTATTGCCAGAGGGCAGTGCTGGATGGGATATTGGGAATTAGGAATTGTTCCCTGGCAGGGTGGGCAGGCCCTGGCACAGGGTGCCCAGAGCAGCTGTGGCTGCCCCTGGATCCCTGGCAGTGCCCAAGGCCAGGCTGGAGCAGCCTGGGACAGTGGAAGGTGTCCCTGCCATGGCAGGGTGGCACTGGGTGGGTTTTAAGAATCTCTCCCAACCCAGTTCCATGTCCAGCTCCCTTGTCCTGCATTAAAACCTCAATCTGGATTAAAAGTATTCTCTTGTGGGCAGCATATTTCTGTTTTCATCTTCCTTTATTTCCTCCTGTGCAAAATCCACCAGGATATTTTAAACATTCATTAAGTGAATATTTAAACTTCTGAAATCCTGTGCTGCTTTTTCCAGGCAACACAAAATTCCCCGTTAGGCAGATTGGTTTGGGTTTTATTGCCTGTGTTCCATGGACTATATGGAATATCACCAGGCCTCAAATACTGCACAAGTGTTTTTATGTGTAAATTTTCACAGTGATGTTTCTTTTCCTGTGTCTTATCAATCCAATCAGTGTTTGGGCTGGTGCAGGTTTAGAAATTATGCTTTTATGGCTCTCTCTTAGTAATAATTTGGTAGTTGTGCATACAGCAGGAGGGTTACAAAATCCTGTAGAGAGGCAGCAAAGCTTTTTAAGTATTTTCAAATTATCAAATCTGAAGGTCTGCAAAACATTAGGGTGAGTAACAATGCAAATGTAGCTGCTTTAAATTTGCCCTTTAGACTTTGGAAAAATAAAATTCATTTTTTTCTTGTCCAGTAAAATTTCTTATGCTGATGATGGAGAGCTTTATTTCTTTCTTATCCCCTTATTTATTTTCTAATGCACCCGGCTGGTCTTGACTGGTGTTTTAATTAACAACATTTGAGATTAATGCAATATTAAATGATCTCCACTGCATTAATTTGTAAATAAACCTCAGAGTTTATTGCATGCCTGGGAGGCATTTATGGCTTCATGTTCTGCCAACCATTATTAATTAAAATATGCAAATGCTGTCATTTTTCTGGGAGCCTGCAGAACAAATGGGGCTGTTAGCAGGGTCCAGTTATGTGCTGAACAAGGAGCTAACATGGAATTGTTGTGTTCAATTTATGGAATCACTCTGTGCCATTGATCTGGAAAAAATCAGGAATAAGTTGCTCTTCTCCCTTGCCTTGGGGGGTTTTCTTCTGTACACAAGAACTTTGTGTTCTTTGCTTTTACAGGAGTTTTTAAAAGCAATGATTAAAAGCAGGAGTTTTTTTAAACCAACTTTTCCCATTTTTTAAAAAAGATTTTCTGTGGGGATAAGGAGAAAATCGAAACAATTAAACAATTACAGCTGGCCTGATTTTCTGGCTTTCTGAGAGCCTCTGACTTGCTATGAGAGAATGCAGACCATGATTATACCCCCTGAGACACCTTAATGTGAAGGGAGGGCAGGATGCCCTGCAGGGAAGGGAAAAGGAGGACAATAGGAAAAGCTTGCACCATGGCTCGGCTTTATTGAGCCACAGTTTCTGCCCTGTTCAGGAGACTTGTTGGCCTGTTGGAAAATCAGATTAAATTTTGCTTCCGTATCCTTGTGTGCTGAAGAAATTCAGTTCTGTGTCATCCATCTTACAAATAATTTGAATGTTTGTGAGTTTCTGGGAATTACACTCCACCTGCCTGGTGCATGTTTTCCTGGCTCATTCCTCCGTGAAGGACAGACCTTGGGTTTGCCCTCCAGCATTTTAGTCCTCTGGGAGAGCCCAAAAAGAAAAAATATTTTTTTTTGGGCCAATCTCTATGGCTTTGAGCTTGCTTCAGCCCTTGTATACACCAGGATGGACTTCACCAGGCTTGAATTCCAGCAGCTGGCTCAATGTCAGAAAAGATGCTCTGTTTATGAATATCATCTCTGCCTGACTCTTGCCCAGCTCTCAGCTGAAGTTTTGCCCCAATTAATTTATTTTGGAGCTGGAACAGGGACAGTTTTATGTGTCTGCCCTTCTCAACATCATCCCTTCTGCTTTCCAAACCACTCCTCAGGTTCCTTCTGTAACTTAAACGTTTCTTTGTTGTCCTTTGTGTTCTCTCCTGTTTCTATTCCTGTTTTGCCTTGACTTCTGGCTGTGTCCCCATCCAGGTTTTCTTGCTCTTTCTTTGTGCTGATCCCTTCCATCTGACTTTGCCCCTCTTTTTTATTTGGCTAAGCCAAGTTGTTTTCTTACTGCATTCCCTGCTCTGCCTGCACATTTAAATGGTTTGTGCTTCTGTTCTTAATTTTGAAGGGTGTTTAAGTTGGGGTGGTTTGTTTTTTTTTCTTGGGGTTTTATGTCAAAAACTGCTTTTTAGGTGATCAGCTCAAAGCTATGCAGCCTTTGATTGAGGCCCACAGAAATAACTTAACAGGAGGAAGGTGGGGGGTGTTGGCCTCTTCTCTTCTAGACCAGAGGAAATGGATTCAGGTGGCACCAGGAGAGGCATCAAAAATAATTTATTCAATTTTTGAAGGATTTTTTTAAACCTAATAGGTGGAATATATTCATTTTGGTGCTGTTAATGTCTGTTCTTAAAGGCCTTACCCTGATCTTCAACCCCCAAAAAGCAAATTATTGGGGAGGGTGAGTGGGGTGAATGATTTGTACTTTATCCAGCTGCAGTTGGAACTCACTGGAGCATCAGCCAAAGATTGGGATTCTAATAAAATAACAGAAAATGGGATCTTGATAGAAAATGGAAGTGAAGAATGGGAAGAAAGGAAACTGAAAGTTCAGTTTAATCAGTATGGAGCTGCAGAAAAATAGAAGTAAATGATTAAAGCCTGAATTTCATACTCATGCTGCTGGATGTAGCTGTAATTTGATAATTAGATAATTAATAATAATTAATAGCAATTATTATCCTGCATCCAGGATATTGTCATTTCTGTGCAGCGTAGGAATTCTGATGTGCTCCAGCTTTATCTTGAGTAGCCCATCAATAACCAGAGTTGCTTCAGAAACAGGGATTGGTGTCATCCCTGTGGGAAACTTTCCTAAAACTTAATTCCCCAGTTTCTGCATTGAAGGGAAGAGAGGAAACCTTTGCCACTGACTGAATTTTATCCTCATTTTTCCTTCCCTAAGGCTTTCGATAGAGAGGGCGACCCCATCAAATACCTCATTCAGAATGGAGATCCTCAGCAAGTTTTTAATCTCTCTCAGAGGTAAGTGGGAAACTCTTGGAAAACAGGCTTCGAACTTGTCAGCCCAGGGAATGAGGAGCTGAGAGAAAAGGGTTGTGCTCAGACACCTTCAGCTGCTCCTTCCAGGGGCTGTCAGCCTTTAATGAGAGCTTTGTGAGCCAAAATCCACTCTGGGCTTTGTCACTGGCCACTGTTTATTTATTTAAAACACTTTGGGTAAGAGAAACTCACTGAGGTGGAAAGATTCCATTTAAAAGAGTGGCCAGGGATTAATTAAAACCCTTTTACCTGTCAGCTCCTGACTAATGGCAGGGACAATTTTTGCTTTAATTTCCTGACTTGTTATGGTTTAGCCTGTAGTGAAAAGCCTTTTGAGCATTGTTTAAGAACTGTATTTTCCTTAAATTGAATTCCAACTTAAATAGAGTAAGAAAGAGAGGGTTTATTATGAAGTGCAAGCACCAGATTGGTCTGTGCCTGGCCCACCACCCTTTATTTTACCTATTATTAGCCATTAATTATTTTTTGCAATCCAAAGTATCCTTTTCCTTGCAGGAGGCAGGGAGGGTGGTGAGCCAACTTCCCACAATAAATGATGGAACACAAGTAACCTGGCGCTTATTAATTCCTGGTGCAAAAGAATTCTAATTTGGTGTGAGGGAAAGATTGTGAACCTAAATACCCAAACCTCCTGAGACAGGTTGATGTTTTAATCCAGGATTATTCCTGTATCTGAGTGGGGAGCATTAGGAATTGGCCTGTGGCTTTTCTTGGCTTTCACTCACAGAAAGCCGTAAAGATCCTACAAAGAAGAGCTTTGTTGTCAGCAAGCTGATGGAGCTCCGGTGCTCATAGACGTCTCCCAGGTGTCCTGCTAACGTGTCCTGCTGTTGTTTCATTGCCAGCTCTGGCCTGCTGGCCTTGGGAAAGCCGCTGGACAGAGAGAGCACCGACCGCTACATCCTCATCGTCACGGCCTCGGACGGCAGACCCGACGGGGTGAGTGTCCTGCTGGGGCCTTGGGAAGGCTGACCCAGAGCAGAATTAAAGAATAAAGCAGGGATTTATTAAAAGGATCTCCTCCACGGATGCACCTTGGGCAGCACAAGAGCCCAGCCAGGGCTGCACCCAAGGTGAACCAAAATGGGCACAAAATGGTCACCCGGTCATGGTGTGTCTCACTTTTATAAGTTCTGCTGCATTTGCATATTGGAGTTCATTGTCCAATTACAGCTTTTGGTTATGCAGTCCCATCCTTCTTATTTTCTCTCTTCAGTCCATGTTGTTTCTGCTCTTGGGTCTAAAATTTGGATCAGTTGTCCTTGGTCCCCAGCTAGAGAAGGAATTGTTTTGTCTCCTTGCGAAATTCCAATAGCTTGCCATCCCTTAATATGAAGCTCAGATCCACACACTAAAGCAGCACAGAATCTGAAAAAATATAAAAACTAAAACCTGAGGCCTCACTGGAGGGCTGGACAGCACTGGCCAGCTCCATGTGGTCTGATTGTGTGTTTTCCATGGATCTTGACCAAACGTGTCTGAAATCTGGGAGTTTTCCTTTGGTTGGTGTGGGTGAAGCCTGTGTGTCTCTGCCTTGATCATGGACAAAGGGATTTTGCTGCTGCTTTGTGTTATTGTTTAACAGCCAAGGGTTTGTGGATTCACAGATGTTCATCTTCTGTTTCTTCTCTGTGCTATTCAACACCTGCTCCTCTTCTTCCCTTCTCCCAGATGTGAGGTTTTATTGGTGGTTTGTACTTTATCCAGCTCTTTTCCACAACTGACTGTCCAGCTCTTCAGAAAAATCTGGAAAAATCCCACTTCTCTTTCAAAAATAGCAATTCTTTTGTCAAGAGCTATCTCCAGGTCTTCTATGTTTGCCACCCATATGTGACCCCACAACCAGCCCCACCAACTGCTGCTCACGCTTGTGTTTTATATAACGAAATGGTGATTTTTTTCCATTTTCCTATTACAAAATGTTAGACTCTTTAAGGATATGTGTTTATTGATCAGGCAGAGGCAATGGAATTATTTTTCCTGAAAGTTTGCAGCTGGATTGTGCTGCTGTGAATGCAGCAGTTCTGCCATGGAATAATAGCACAGGTGGGGGAGAAATCTCTGTACATCTGATCTTCTGTATAAGGGCAGATCTCAAATAATATCAATAATAATTAATAAATAACAAGAATGGGCTGTTCTAGAAGGATTTGAGATTGAAACAGAGCTATGTCTGACACATTGCTGCAGAGTGATCATGAAAATTCTGAGATTTGGAGCTGTGCCCATCATGGCAGAAGAAAATTTCATTTATTTTTTTTTTTTCTCGTGCTCTTTTTAACTTCTTCATCTTACAATCTAAGCCTTCTTACCTAGGATTTACTCAGAATTTACACACACGCCCAAAAATATCAAGGAAAGGAAGCCTTTATACAATTTAGTGGCAACATGGAGTAATTGTAACAGTCTCCACCTTTTCCATGAAAAACCTGGTTCCAGCTTTTGTGGGTTTGTTCTTCGTGAACTGCTCTCACAGCTGTGAGTTTGGTGGTTTTGATCTCAAACTCTCAGCTGGGAAATCTGAAGATGTAAATTAAAGACTTGCAAGTTAGTTCAGGCTGTGTTACGCTCCTGAAATACTCTCTGGGGTGTAAAAAAAAAGAGGACTGAAAAGCTCATTCCTTTTCCTTTCATCTAGAGAGAGATTCATTCGCTTTGCCCCGGGATTAAGTGGCCAGCAGATTAATTCTAACATTCTGAAGGTGATAGTTGGCGTTTTGAAAGGAAATCCTGTTAATCGTGGCACAGTGCTTAGCAAAAAATAGTTGTATGTGAGCTGAGATATGGTGTTTGAAGCTCAGCTCTGGAAAAACCACCCAAAATACACCATGGAGGGCTCCTTTAGAGCTGTCCCTGGACTGAGCTGTTGGGGCACCTCTTGAAGTTCTTGTTACTGGTTGTAACAACAAAATCCACTTTAAGAACTCTGCTATCTCATCTCCTCTCCTCCCTCAATCCCATTAGCAGGGGATGCCCAGGGAGCTTTGGAATCCCCATCCCTGGAGGTGTCCAAGCAAGGGCTGAAGGTGGCATTCAGTGCTGTGAGGATCAGCCACAGAGCAGATTTGATAATCTTGGAGATATTTTCCAGCCTTGTTGATTCCATGACTCTGTGATTTCATGCCAGATGTTTTGCCCTGGAATTTTGCAGCTGCAGGTGTGTGTGCATTGTTCTCAGGGTGAAACATGGGCACACTCTGTAGCTTGAGCATGTTCCCTCTGCTTGGTTTGGGGTTTTTGTCACTGTCCTTCCCTGCCTGTGGCCGCTTTCTGCAGTTCATATTTTCTATCAGTGGTGGGGCACATTTCTTCTTAAGGTTGTCCAGCAATAGGACTCAGTTGACCAAAGCTCCTGGTGCCAGCAGCTGGAAAGGGTTAAGAGCTGGGCTTGCCAGGACTGCAAAAAAGGCTGGACAAGTTCCTTGGCTTTCATTTTACAAACAAATGGATGACACAAGGCAGCTCAACCAGGCCGTTTAATCTCCAGGCCTTTTCCATGCCAGGAAACAGTGGGTGTGACTGATTTGCCAGGCTTCCTTGTGTCTTTACAATTCCCTCGATTTGCAGCCCCTCTGGATGTGCTCCTGCTGTTTGACAGGCTTCTCCTGGAGGAGGGTCAGGACTCACTCCAAGTTCCTGGTTGGTACCATGCCAAAACCTTCTGAGGACACAAATCCTTGGTCCAAGTGGTGCCATTCCATGGAGCAGTTTTGCTTTTCAACTAGTTTTTAGCACTGTTTCAGCAACAGTGTCTTTCTAGGAAAAGAAAATATTTCTAAAATTACAAAACCACTGCTCCCCAAGCTCATTCACCTGCTGCTTGTCATCCAGCTCTGCTTTTTGTGAGCAGTTCCATTAGTGCCTACAGAAAACTGGTGATGTCACCAGATGCCTTGTTGCAGTTTGCCTAAAATCCCAAAATTAATTCCCCAGGCAGGTAAAATGTCATTTAAATCCCATTAACATATTTTAGCTGGTAACATATCCAACCTGATCCCTTTCCATCCAACATGAAACCAGCTATTAGAGTCAAACCTACTCAAAGTCAGCTTTTGGGTTTTATTTCCTGTATTTGCTTGGAGTTTTTTAAATTTGAAAGGCATTCAGAGGAAAAATACTTTACTGGTGTGTGTGTGTGGGGGGGGGGTTCTGTTGTAATTGTTGTGGGTTTTTTTCAGTGAGATGTGATGGCTTGACCTTGTTCTACCCCTGCCCTCCTCAGCTGCACAGGGAAGAAAAATATAAGCAAAGGCTCAGGAGTCTTATAACCCCCCACTATCAGAACCTTGCCACACAAACCCAGCCCAGGAGAACATTCCTCCTCAATTGCACCATGAATAATTGGCATTTGTACATTTTTGCAGCTTGGTTTTGTAAACAACAGTCATAGGATACCCAGATAAGTTCCAGTTGCACAGGGGGTGTCAGGAGCTGATGTTCCTCAGGACTGACAATTTAAATGTGGTTATTTAATCCAAACCTTTCAAACATAAAGATGCCCAAAAAGCCCTCAGACAGTGGAGAAAAGGGAACATTTGTATTGGTCTTTCATACTCACCTGAGTAAGTTCAGCATTTGCAGTTTCACCCAGTGATATTGGTTCAGAAATTGAGGCCAGCACTCCAGAATTTCAATATCCACAATATTTCCCAGCCAAACTCTGTGTGAACAAAGATTTTTTTAGCCATTATGACATGAAAGCAAAGGGGCAAAATTAAAAGTTTTTAAATATTAGCGTGTAAAATCCTGGAATACCTCAGCTGGGAAAGGTTGCTATGCTTGAAAATTGTTGATGCTTTCAGGAAGAAATGTATCCCAGACTGCTTTGGAAGCTTTCTGTCTCAATATGATGACTGTCTTGTTCTCATAAAACCAGGGATGTTTTTCTCCATGGAACTAAGCAAGGCTCAAGTATCCGCAGCTCTGACAGCATCTTCCTTGGCCCAGGGAGACACATTAAAATGGATTTTTCTTCCCATCCTGGTGTCTCCAGGAGTTTGGAGAACAGCAGGACACCTCCCACATGAGCTTGTGGGTGCAGCAGCCCCAGCCTCACACTTGTGGGGAGCAGCATTTCCTCTGGATATGCCTTTCCCATAGTTCTGAATGTCCCAGAATCCTTAAAGTTGGAAAAGACCTCTGAGATCATCAAAGCCAACCATCAACCAGCTCCACCACTGCCATGTCCTCAAGTGCCACATCCACACGTGTCTTGAACACTTCCAGGCATGAGGACTCCACCACTTCACGAGAAGCTGTTCCAGTATTTCCCAATGCTTTTGGTGAAGATATTTTCTTTAATATCCAAGCTAAACATCCCCTGGCACAACTCCAGGTCATTTCCTCTCATACTGGAGAAGACATATCTCTGTTTCTTTTCCAGTTCCTGGATTCTTCATCATGGACCTCCTTCCTCCACAGCTGCCACCAGGGCAGGCCAGTGCTCTGTGCCTGCCCTAAAATCCTGGAATTTAGGATAGGATGCAATGTGATATTGTCTTTCCTTTCGATCCCTGATATTCTTTAGAGAAACCCCCATCATCATCATCAATGAAGTCTTTTGAGCTCATTTTTGCATTTGCAAAGTCTCTGGTCCCATACACCTGAATTTTTGGGGTTTTTTTAAGGTTTTTTGATTTTCTTGCCCGTTTTTCTATGTCATTGCTTTTTAAGGTTTTTGGATTTTTTTTTCTTGATCGTTTTTCTGTGTCATTACCAAAAGACCTTAGAGAGCTTTGACAAGAGTGCTGTGGCATGGAGTAATTGAGGTTTCTCTTTTCTAAGCCTCAAGGCTGATTTAACTGATTTAGGTGGTGTGGTGACAGTCATGGTGACACCACTTGACTTTGGGGGACTGCTAATTCCATCAAAATTAATCCAGAGCCACTTATGCCCTCACCCAGCACCTTGGCTTTCCATGGAATAGGGTGGCCTGGCTGCCACCTTTCCATTACTTTTCCCTGGAATGCTCCTGATGGTTTAAAATGCTCAGCTGTGCTTCCCAAATCATTGTTGTTCTGAGTTATGACCTGGAGCATTAACAGGCTCGTGGGTTTTCCCTGGAAAATGCGACCTGTCACCGTTAACAATCCGACACAACAAACAATTAAGGATGCATTAACTGAGCAGGCAGGAAAATGCTTTTATTTCCCAAGTAATGAGCTTTTAGTTGTGGATGGGCAAAGTGGCAGGTGAAGGAGAAACCACATCCCAAGCTCAATTTGTGTTCACAAATTGGGGTGTGTTTGGATGCAATTCCAAAGCAAGAATTCCTGTCTTCACCTTTCAGAGGGAGAAATTTGAAATAAATACATGTGGCTTTTGTCAGAAGAAAGATAATGCTATATATTTGTCAAGAATGTTCCTTAAATGTCCATGATTTTCTCTTCCTTTCCACAGGAAAATGAAGAGAAAATCATGGACATATTTTCTGTTCATATACTCATATTTTCTGTTCTCTTTTGTGATGTATGAGGTTTTCATTTTAGGAGCTTTCCCTTTGGGCTTTATTTTGGAGTTTTGACAGTTTTTCTCTTTGTCTGGTCTCCAGCTTATTGGGATTTTTTCTCATTAGTGTAATTATTGACAAGCTACAGAATTACACTTCCCTTCCCCTCAGGGTCTTCTCTCCAAAATGTCTTTGCAGTCCAGCTGGCAATTTCCTGTTTATAGATAGGAGAGGGTTGGGAGATACTTCTTTTAAACTTCTCATGGAAGGAAAGAAGGTCTGAAAATGGAATCATAGAATTGTTAATTCTGTCCCCACTCAGATATGGTTTTCTTGAGATGAATATCAATAAATCCTGATATGGAGATCAGCAGAATTATTTACCATTTCTTTTTTGATCAAATAAAGGCTTTGCCTCCATTTGTATTATTTGCAAACTGCTTATCTCTGAACTTGACAGGTTTGTCTAAGAGTTTGTCCAAATTAATAAACTTGCTCAACATCAGAGCCAAGAATGTTTCCTCTCCAAGGCATAGAATGCTCTCATCAATTCCCAACTTCAATTTAAATGACAGAATACAAATAAAATAAAAACAAAGTGGAATTTCCTTCAGATTTATCATCCATAACATTCATCAGGGCCTGGCATCCTTAGGACTTGTGCAGATGATGTAAATTTTACAATTATTGCTTAGGGAAGAATTATCTATGTAAGAAATATTTGAGAGCCCCTAAGAAAGATTTAAACTGCTGCTCTGGATCTTTTATTTATGTTCATTATAAAAGAGAAGTTAGCAGGGTTTCTCCAGTAATGAATAGGAAATGCCTGATATGAGGGTGAGATGGCTTTTTCCCTGGTTAAATTTCCAGGAGTAGCTTTAGGATTCCTTCCCAAACTGTGCTTGATGGTATTCTGTTGTAGAAAAGCCTCATTTTTAACCAGGCTAAGAAGTTTTCAAACTTTCCTGTGCTGGATTTGCGTGAAGAGTAGCCTTGGAAAACCGGTTGGGAATTAGGTGTATCTCATTATTTTAGGGAACCAATTTTTAAAGAATTTTAGGGGTATTTAAATATTTGTGAAGACCTTTTTATGTTGTTTCTGTGCCTCTTTTAGCATCCTCTACAAACCTCTGAGACTTTTTATAATTGTTTAGGAAATTTGTGGATTCATTTTCCAGGAAAGATGGAGAGAGACTCTTTACAAGGACCTGGACCCAGGGAATGGTTTCCCAGTGCCAGAGGGCAGGGCTGGACGGGATATTGGGAATTAGGAATTGTTCCCTGGCAGGGTGGGCAGGCCCTGGCACAGGGTGCCCAGAGCAGCTGTGGCTGCCCCTGGATCCCTGGCAGTGCCCAAGGCCAGGCTGGAGCAGCCTGGGACGGTGGAAGGTGTCCCTGCCATGGCAGGGGTGGCACTGGATGGGATTTAAGGATCCCTTCCAACATAAATTGTGATTCCATGATTTTTATGTGACCTCAAAGCCCCTCCAGTGCCACCCCTGCTATGAGCAGGGGCACCTTCCACTGTCCCAGGTTGCTCCCAATGTCCAGCCTGGCCTTGGGCACTGCCAGGGATCCAGGGGCAGCCACAGCTGCTCTGGGCACCCTATGCCAGGGTCTCCACATTTTTCCATATGTTCTGATCCAGTGCCAGGCTGAAAAGAGGCTCTGGTTTATCCCTGAACACAGGCAGTGATTATTTAGTCTGGGATTTTAGTGTCTGGTGACTTTTCCATGATTCCCAGCAGGGCTGATGAAGTTGTTCCCAACCCTGCTCTGTGCTGCAGTTCTGGAGAAGCCCCTGAAATTCACTCTGGTTGTCAAATAAGGGCTTTTTTCAGAACAGCACATCCATATGAGGTTGGAGCTTCAACAAATCTTTGGAGCCATCTAATGGGGATGTAAAAACGTTGGTTTTGGTCAATTATCTTTGATCCAGGCACTTTCTGCTGTTAATGAGAGAAGTGCTGCCCTCTAAGATACACAGGTGAGTCTCACTTCATGGTAAAGGTGGGCATTGCTGAGACATCAGTGAGATAACAAATGTTTCCTGTATTTGGGTGGAATAGGGAGATTTTGAAGTATTTTTCTCCGAGTCTGTTACTGATTTTAAGGAAGAGAGCCCAGGGGGTTGCTGCTAACCCAGAGTCTGCTTTGAATGCCCCTTGTGATTTCACCCACTGTTGGTCATTTGCTAAATTGTGATTATAAAAAAAAGGAAGATGATTTGAAATATTGGTCTTATTACAGTGATTTCTGAATTCATTCACATCTGATAATTTTCTAAGCTATGACTCATGTAAAAACAGGGTTTACTTGAAATGTTGGTCTTCTTACACAATCTTATTTTGACAAACACTTGCAAGTTTAGGGAGAGGAGCATTTGACAAAATTTCCTAAACTAATTCTAGTATTTGGCATCTCAATAAGGTGTAGTTTTTTTCCTTGAAAAATATTTCTTTGCAAAAATCTTGTCTTTTAAATTCAGAAGTCAAAATTTAAATATGACAAGTGGAGCACTGACCTGCATGTGTTGGCTGACAGGGAGGGTGCTTAAGATGAGTAAAGAATGACCAGGAATGTGAAAAATACTGAAAATCCTTAGGCAAGAGTTGGGAAAAAAAATCCCAAGCATTTCTTTTCCTTCCTCCGTTTTTCCTTATAAAATCCTCTCAAGGAGATAAAATGCTGCAGATGATCAACGACAGCCCATGAAAATTGTCTGGAATAAAAAGAAATCTTTTCCTAATGGGAATTTCTGCCTTAAGCCATTGTTATTTAACACCATGTTGCCTCAGTTTATTAAATGTGAGGGTGTTTATTTCCCTGAATTTCATGGAGCTGAGTTACCTTTGGAAAAGCTGATTTACATTCAGTGTGCATCACAGCAGAGCAAACATTCTGGAGTGGCTTTTGCCTGGACAAAAAGGCAGAAAGTTCATTTTCCTTTTAGAAATGGGATGTGGGAATGGCAGTTTCAGGAACAATTAGCAAATAACTGGGGCTCAGTAAACAGAAGGTCCCAGCCTGGTAGCACCTTGTGCTGTCTTGGTTCAAAATCCTCTGAATTTTTGAATTTTTTAAGTGGTGAGGAGTTATTTTATACAGATGTTGGGAGCTTTTGGGATGCTGAAAGCACATCAGCTGGATCTGGGAAGGGCTGATTCCAACACCAACAGAGCACCAGAAGATGCACGTCTCCATTCAGACTTTTTGATTGGGGTTTTGTTTGGTTTTGTTTTTTAATTTGTTTCTCTATTTTGCTGGTTTTGGGTTTTTGTTAAGGGAAGATGGTTGCAGGTTTCCCTATGAAGCCTGTGAGGTGCCACTTTCAAACAGGTTTGTTCTTCCTAAAGCAAAGGGATTTCTTCTGGGGTCACATCTGCACAGTGTAATTCCTGTGAGTGTCCTGTCATAAACATTTCATGGAATCATGGAATGTTGGAAAAAAACCTCCAAGGTCATCAAGTCCAACCTGTGACCAGGCACCACCTTGTAACTAAACCACGACTGCAAAGTGCCACATTGTCTAACTTTTTAAGCATTCCAGGCATGGGCACTCCAAACCTCCCCTTTTTAAACCTATCCCAAGGCCTGAGCACCCTTTGCATGCAGAAATTGCTGCTGCTGTCCCAGCTGAGCCTCCCCTGGCCCAGCCTGAGGCCCTTTCCCCTTGTCCTGTCCCTGTTCCCTGGCAGCACAGCCCGACCCCCCCTGGCTGTCCCCTCCTGGCAGGGAGTTGTGCAGAGCCACAAGGGCCCCCTGAGCCTCCTTTGCTCCAGGCTCAGCCCCTTGCCAGCTCCCTCAGCCCCTCCTGGGGCTCCAGACCCTGCCCTGGACATGCTCCAGGCCCCCCAAGAGGGCCCAAACTTCCCTCAGAGGAATTTGATGCAAAGCAGCAGAACATACAAAATTTAAGCTTTTAAGACACTGAGTTGGATTCATTGATTTAAAAATCAATATATTAAACACAATAATTTATTAAATACAACAGTGTGGGGTTTTAATCTGTAGCTCTCAGTCTATGGGAGCAGAGTAAAGGGATGTGACTCAAGTCCAGCACCTCTCCACCTTTTGGATTGGGAGAGAAAATTTCCATAGGTAGCACAGACATATTTTGTTGATGGTTTATGTAGGGGGAATAGAATATAGGTAAATAAAGGTAGTATAGAAAGTAATCTTACCCCCTAAAGAGTTGCAGCTGGGTTAATCATTAAGGATTAGGAGCACGCCTGACTTTAGCATGCCACAGCTGTAGCCAATAAGAAGAGTGTTATAAAAGAGTGGATTGGTTGGTTAAAAGGGGGACTGGAGTCAGTTGGCTGCTGTGAGGACAAGGAAGAGTTAGTGCTTAGAGGAGGTGCCCACGAGAAACATAAGGGTGGTACAAAACTTTGGCAATATGGAACCCTTGCAATATTATGACAATAGAACTCTTGCGATATAATGACAACAATTTTTTATTAAATACAGTTAATTCTGCTGTTCCCACCTCCTGGGATGTTAAAATTGGGTTGTTAAATAGAACATCAGGATGGGGTAGGGGGAGGATGATGCAGGAGGATGGTACAAGATGATTGTGCCATACAAGATGATATTATGAGATGATAGCTTAGTTAATCATCACTGTGGTGTAATTTTGATTGATAAATCACTAATTTTCTTTTCACATTCTGGCAAATTTTGGTATTTCCAGATTTTTCTCTCTACTCATAACAAATACTCCTTAAATCCTTAAAGTACTGTGTATAAAAACTAAAGTGTATAAAAACGAAAAGATAAGGGATATTTTTCATGCATCTCTAATGTATGAGTCAGTCTGGAGCTTGTTTTGTCTTCCAAAAATTCAAAATCAACTCTTGAAATGCTTCTCTTTTCACAAAAACGTGTTTAAAAAATTGATTCTCTGTTTACCTGTGATTCTGCTCGATATGTAACAGCAGGGTCCTCACCTGGGAAGCTGTAAAATAAAGAGAATTTCTACAAAATGTTCTTTTTCTGCCTAGACTTCGACTGCTACTGTCAATATAGTGGTGACAGATGTCAATGACAACGGACCAGTTTTTGACATGTTTCTCCCCAGAAACCTCTCTGTGCAGGAAGAGGAAGCCAATGCTTTTGTTGGTCAAGTAAGGGTAAGTCAATAAAATTGTGTATTTTATTATCCAAGTTGTCCAGATGATGAGGAAGGAGCACAAAATAATTTTGCCTCAGATAAAAACCCATCCAAATATCTTCAGCTGAAATGCAAACTCTCCATTTGTGGCTACAAAGTCACATTTGGGGGCTTTAAAATATTGAAATTGTTTTCTTCTCTGTGCTAAATACTGAAAACACTTTGTCACTTAGAAACAGCACATTAAAAAGCTTGTTTTTTAGGAAATTCCACTGTAAAAACTTGCTGGTAACAGATTTACAGGGTCAAAACAGTGTTGCCACATTTTAAAATTATTTGTTTTGAGATAGAATTCAAACGTGCTGAGCAAGTGACACCCGGGTGTAGGAAATTGTCACACCTAGAGGAAATTTTGAGGCCATTACGGGGAAAATCAGTTAAACTCTTGAGTGAAATAATTGCTGACCTGGTATAAAAATAGGGGTAAATGTAAATTTGAGGGTTTGAAATTGTAAAGTTTTATAACACATGGGGGTCTTCTGGATGAGGATTCAGTCTCTTGAAGAAAACATCACTTTTTTGGTAATGTTTGTTTTTCCTGACTCAAGGGAAAGAAGGAAACATTAATTAGAAGGGTTTTTAATCCAGAAGTTGAATATAATGTCTCATATCTGCTGCACTAAGGTTGGATCCAGCATGAACTGGATAAAGGTAAAAGAGGAATTGGGAAGCATTTTTCAGGAACTTAGGTGGAAAATGAGCCTTTTTTTTCCCAGCAGCAACCATATCAAAAGAAAATGGGAGCTCCTTAAGTAGAAGCTTCAGAAATCAGGACATTTTGGGTACCATGGGAACCCAAATACCCATAATAATCATGTTCCTTCACATCCTTATTTTATTTCATAAGAAATTAGAGCTAGTCTTGGACAAAGTTTGGATCCCTTGGTGCAATTAAGTCAGTTTTGAAAAATGGTTAAATTATTGCTCTGCTTTTTGTCATTGCCTTCCTGTGTGGTTGTTTTTCATTTTGCATCCTAAAAGGCACAGGTGGAACATTCCAAATCAGTCCCAAACATACTTCAAATCCATTTTGTGCTTTGCTGGGGCCCTCAAGGCTCAATCATCTTCTCAAACACGAGCCTGCCTCTATTTTTAGCTGTGACAGAACTGTAAAATACAACAAATAATTGCCACAAGAAGCTCCCTGGCTTCTAAATGAGTGCAATTTCTACGTTGTGTGGAAATGAAAATATTTATTGTGGTCTTGGGATAGTTTATTCCTACTTGGAGTGACAGAAACTGCTTCTGTCATTTCCTGTCCTATTTATCCCTGGATGGAGAAAGCTTTTTCTTTATAGCCTAAATATTGGGTGCATTTCTCCTCTTTCATGTTCACAACTGCAAATTGATGTAGGGATACCCATTGGAAATGTCATTCTGGGGTATAGAAAAGAGAAATTGGGGCATTTGGATTTTTTTTCTGGCTCCAGTGAGGTTATTGAAATAATGGTGATGAGAGTTTGGGTGTAGCTGTGTTGTTTGAGGATATTCCTTAAAAACTGAAATAGCTTTTGGTGTGTTGTGCTTCAGATAGTACCACAGTGGGTATGGGAGAGGTGTTAATGGGAATAAATTTTGTATTTAATGTGGATAAAATGTATATAAAGGGCTATTTTAGGTGGGAATAGCCTGGTGAAAGAAGAAATCCTTATAGTGCTGTGTGTTTTCCCTACCAAAAATTAGCCCACTGATTAACAAAGCTGCTTTTTACTCATTTCAAATAGAAGCCTAAAATCTGCCAGAGCAAGTAGTCAAACAGAGGATTTTAAATAAAAAGACAGATTTTGTGGTGTCCCTTTCCCTCTGGAATGCCACCTTCCCATTTTACCTGGGGAAAAAAAAAATAGCAAGAGATTTTTACCTTAAAATCCAAGATCTGTCCCTGCTGCTCACATGAGCAGAGAACCTGGTGAGGAAGGACATGGAAAAGGTGCTCAAGCACTTTGATCCCTCAGGATTTTTGACTCAGGAGGTTTGGTGTCAGGATTGGGTGACTGGGCTCATTGTTAGAGTGGTTTGGGTTGGGAGGGATCTTCACTCTCATCCCATTCCAGCCCTGCCATGGGCAGAGAAACCTTCCACCATCCCAGCTTGCTCTGAGCCCTGTCCAGGCTGGCCCTGGACACTTCCAGGAACGGGGATTTTAAGTAATTTGGGATATAAATCAATCTGAACACTCCCAGGAATAATTCCTGCCACAGCCCAGAGATTCTCATGCTCTGCTATGTTTGCAGTGGGAAAGTTGGACTTTCAAATGGATTCCCACAAGTACGTTGATAATATTTGGGGCTGGTTTCCCAAGGAGATGTAGCAGGAAGGCAGGGAGAGGTTTCATGTGGGAGAGGGACAGTTTGGTGTTGTATTTTCTGGGAAATGTCCTGACAAAGGCAGGAATGATGCATCTGCCTCCATGTTCTCAGAAGGCTAATTTATTACTTTATAATACTATATTATAATAAAGAATACTATATTAAACTATACTAAAGAATACAGAAAGGATACAGACAGAAGGTTAAAAAGATAATAATGAAAACTCATGATTCTTTCCAGAGTCTTGGCACAGTTTGGCCCTGATTGGCCAAAGAGTCAAAACAATTCACACCAGAATCCAATGACACAATCACCTGTGGGTAAACAATCTCCAAACACATTCCACATGTGAGCACAACACAGGAGAAGCAAATGAGATAAGAATTGTTTTCCTTTTTCTCTGAGGCTTCACAGCTTCCCAGGAGAAAAATCCTGGGCGAAGGGATTTTATCAGAGAATGTGAATGCCACACTTGGAGCATTTATTCCATGCAGGCAGAGAATATCCACCCTTGGAAGTGCTCTCCCTCTCTGGCTGCTCTGCTGCCAGCTGGAGCTGCAGGAGGCCCTGGCACAGGAGTGCTGCCCGTGGGCACTCCAGGAGCCTCCTGAAGATGAAAAGAACAAAAGCCAGACAGGATAATGCTGCCAGCGTGTTTCCAATCCTTTTATTTCACACTGTGTTCTCTAAATTGGGGCAGTCAGAGGTGGGTTGGATTCCCTGCTGCTGCTTCCCCTCTGATCCTCGGCATCCCCCAGCAAGGCAGGAGCACAGCTGCTGCTGGGTGCAAGTTCCACAAAGGGCACCCAGGAATCCAAAAAGCTCCAGCTGGGAACTCCACAGTGAAATTCAGACACTTTCTTGTGGTCTAAGCCAGCTGGAGATGGGGCATCAGGATGTTCTGCATTGTGCACTGCACTTTAATCAATCCCAGGGGCATGGGAGGTAAAAAAGATGGAATGACACTTAGGAAAGGGATCAATATATTGATCTGCAAGCATGTTCACAGCCTTGGGCAGGGGGGAGACAGTCCCCAGCAGTTTGTTGCAGACTCTAAAAAAGCAGCCTGGGGTTAAATAAAAAGCTGTTGAGCTGATGGGGCCCTGGAGAGGAAAGGCATCCCTTGACAGAAGTTTTTATTCATTTGGGGTTATATTTATATCCAGATTCTTTCACCCAAGCCCATAGTTCATTTATTCTTGGATATTTTGGTGTCATTGATCAGCACTGTGTGAAAACTCCAGCATGAATGTGTTGCTATCAAAGAGAAATAGGGAAGGAAATGAGATGGAAAATAGGGATAAGAATTATGTGCTCAAGTATCTCTGGCCCTTGGAGCTTCCCTAAAATGGAAACAGAATAAATTAATTCCAGTAATGAGAACAGTTTGCAGGGTGTGTGATACCTCTGTCACCTGTTTGGTTTTAAGTTACAAAATAAATGCTTTAAGAAAGTTGGTTTTTAGGCTGGACCTATTCTTCCTCCTGGAAAAGTTTGGGAGAATTTATTTGGTTGTACTGTACTAGCCCTCCTGAATGCTGATGAAATGTAATTAGCTCCCAACAAAGCTTTCTGTCCGTGGATATCAGTGAATTCTTACAGGCTCCTGTTTTTATGTAATAAATTCATAAGGTGATAAACTCTGGATCTAAAGCCCAATTTAAAATTTCACGGCTGTTGGGTAAAGCTTGTTGTGTTGGACTAAATGACCTCTGGAGATCTCCCACAAGCAGCTCCTCCTGTGTTTCTACAAGCAGGAAAAACTCCTTGAAATGCTGGTGAGGAATTATTGCCCATGCACATGGCATTGTTGGGATGAGATGAGCTTTAAGATCCTTTCCATCCCAAAGCATCTGTGATTCTATGATTTTATTACATTACAGTGTCTTGTGGAAAAGTCTAGAAAGGAATCGGAGTTTTCCTAAATCCCCACTGCCTTGTTTTTGGTGTGAAGGGTGTGATTTCCTAAAACCTGCCCTGCAGATTACACATTGTGTTAAAGATACAGGCTCCTGACATTAAATTCCCAAATTTTCTGGATTTTAAGACAACCTGAAGGAAAATTAGAGGTGGAGGAAAAAAGGAGAAGACCAGGAAAAAAAAGGAGGTTTATTGGCAGAGAGGACAATCCAGGAGGAAAAGGAATTAAAATTAGAGGTGGAAGAGATAGGAAAAATCCAGGAAAAAAAGGGGATTTAATGGCAGGAGAGGACCATCCAGAAAGAAAAGGACTTAAGCCTTTGGGAAAGAGTAAAATCACAGGCTCTGAAGTAAATCTCAAATACCCAGAGTAAGTCCAAGACTCCTGCTCACTGCATGACCCAGTGGCTAACAATGCAGCTTGAATTCATCTCATAGGTGTAAAACCAACAGGAGCAGCTGGGATTTGAGTCAGAATCCATAAAAAAGCAAATCTGACCCCAAAATCAGAGAATCAGAATGTGGCAGGTGAACTCCAAGCAGAGCAAGTTCAGACTTCATTTCTTGTAAGTGGTTGGATGATCACAAGATCATTGGGAGGGAGCCTTGGTGATATTCAGGAATTTGTTTATTAAGGAATTTGTCCCCAGGGAGGATAGAAAGGACTTTAATAACGCTTTCAGCACTGTCTCTCTCAAAATCCTCATGGAGATGTTGGTCACAAAAGAAATTCATGTGCTTCTGGCTGGATTTTCAAGTTTGTTAACTGGCAAATTCCCCTTACAAGATTGGTGTCTCAAGTCCAGAGTTGTGGCATCAGGAGAAAGAGGTGGGGTTATAAATTTGGGCTGTTTATTTCCATTCCAAACCACCAGTGCTGGGCAGAATTACCTCTTCCTGCTGGCTCCAGGGAATTCCTGAAGGATATTTGGCAGCAATGGCTGCAGCCACAGTTCCTCATCTTTTTCCACTGTTCCTTGAACTTAGATCAGCTTGGGCACACATCAAAGAAGTCAAAAAAGTTCCTTGCCACCCATAACGTGGCCTCTGAAGGAAAAGGGATTTCAAAAGCTGTACTCTTGTCTTCTTTGCCCTCCAGATAATATTTGTGCTTTAGTGCAGTGGAAATATTGATATTTGTTATCAGCATGTTCATGGCAGTTGATTGTTGAGAGTCCAAGGATTTTCCATGAAAGGAATTCTTGGTTTTGCCTGCTGACACTTTACATTTTGGGATACCTTTAAGCCCTGTTATCTCTTTCAGCTTGATGCCAAACTAAATCTTCTGAATCAGTGATTTCATGTCTCTGGTTCATGCCCTTTTAGGATTTTGATGCCTGATTCCCATCCCTGGCAGTGCCCAAGACCAGGTTGGATGGGGCTTGGTGCAGCCTGGGACAGTGGAAGGAATCCATGACATGGCAGGGGTGGCATTGGATGGGCTTTAAATTTGCTTCCAACTCAAAGTCAAGAGAAATTCCAAATAATAACTTAAGGGAAATGTTTGGGAGCCCAGATAAATGAGCAGAGTTTAAACAGTATATCCCATCTGTGATTTACAAAGTTTTTGTTTTGAGAGGGCTTTTTGGTGTTTTATTTTTTTCTAGTGTGCAAATGCATTGGTTTAATCCCTTGATCATATCATTGCCAAACAACACACTCATCAAAACCCCAAATTTTTAATCATCCTTCAAGAACATCCAAGTCTCCAAGGTTAGGGTTTTGTTGTGTGCCAGCCTGAAGAAAGCTGGGCTGGTTGAAGCTATGAAGCATTAAAATGTGATTAACTCATGTAGGAAGTTCACCAGCCCATCCAGTGATAGGTTTGCAGCCACGAGCTTTTGGATTTTCATTTATTTTCATTTATATTTGCTCTTAGGGTTTAACTGCTCTTAATGTGCAGTTTTGTTTGGAAGCACATATCATTGGTTTTGGAATTAACCCTCCAGGTGCACTGGAATTGGCAGAGACCATGGAAGTAATCATCCAGGGTTCTTCTGGCTTGTGGAATGCCTAAAAATAGGGCAATGTTTGAAAAATTATGCCAGTGTTTGAAAATTTAGAGGGTATTTCCTTTATTCTGCTGTGAGTTGAGTGAAGGATAAGCTGCCATGACCTGGGAATTCAGTAGGATGCAGAAGTTCATAAAACCTGCAGGATTTTTCCAAAGGATGTGTGTGCACTTGGGTGTCACAGAAGTAGAATTTGCCTTGAAATAGCAAGACAGCCAAAATTGAAGAATTGCAGAATGGTTTGGGTGGGAAGGGACCTCAAAGCCCATCCAGTGCCACCCCTGCCATGGGCAGAGACACCTTCCACTGTCCCAGGCTGCTCCAAGCCCCAATGTCCAGCCTGGCCTTGGGCCTTTCCTCCCAGCAGAGCTGCTCCATCCATCCATAGAAAATTTAAAAAATTAAAGACTGTGTAAAATCTGGCAAGAAGCAGCAAAAGAGAGGAAAAGCCTTTCTGAACTTTAGGGAAGAAGGAAAAGTCCTTTTATGGATGACTGATGTTGTTCCCTCCTTAAAATACTTACAGATATTTGGTTTATGACAAAGAGGTCAGGCACATTTCAGATATTTGTGGCCTCTGACTGCATCTGGGAGATGTTAATTTTGTCCTGTGGGCACAAACTGTAATCTCCCTGCAAAACAAGTCCAAAATCCAATCTAACACTCCCACCCACACTTGATTTGCTGTTTGGAACAAATGAGGGGCTTGGGAATACTTCCAAGCCAGAGTAATAAACCCATTAAACCCTCAATAATAAACCTATTAAACCCCTAGTATAAAAGAATCATGTTATCTGCCACGAGAACTATAATTCTCACCAACAGCATCACTTGGATCCTCCAGCACAATTCCTGCCTTGAGCTGTGGAATACTGGGGGAGCTGTCCAAAATCAGGAGTTTGCTTGGCTTGGCTGGGGACTGTGGGGAACTTTTGCTCCTGAAGAAGGGAAATTTAAACTGAAGGAAGCTGGTTTTGTGACAGAGTGGTCCCTAAGAAATGTTTCAGCCTTCAGGAAAGGGGGGTATCAGAAATAGTAAATTGCTCAAGTGAGACTTTTTGGTTCCTGTTTCTTAGATTTGAAGTGAAGTTCCCCAAGCCTATGAAATGCCTTTTTCACCTAATCGAAGAAAAAACTTCTGAGCTCATTTCCTTTTTAAAAAGACAAAAGATGATTTTGTAATTCCACCAACAAAAATCACATTCCTACAGATACTCACCATACTTGTCTCTGATTTGGAGTAGTAACCAAGTAGTAACCTTGTTTTGATGTTTTCCAGCTCCAAAGTTTCAGGCACAAATCCTCAATTAACCTGCCTAAATCCTGTCACCATCATGAGCCAGAGTTGAGGGTACAATAAGAGTTTTTTTTGCAATGGGTGATAACGATATAATGAATATTGTTGACATTCAAGCCCTTGTCATTATATTTCAGAATTAATGATCCCTCAGAGGTATCTTAGTCATTCCCATCTCCCAGGACTGTGTTTTCCTGCTGTTTGAGATGGAGGGAGATGATTTGTTACTCTGGAGCACTGTTGGTTCATATTCCTGAGGGTTTGCTGGTGATGTGGATGCAAAGCTGGTAACACAAATCTGAATTTACCACATCAGGTAAAGGCTGTCACCTTGTAGGTGATGGCATCTCTAATAAATGTGGGATGGATTTTCCGGGAAATAAAGTAGGGTGTAATTTATATTCCTAGGTTTCCATGTTTGTTTTATGCAGTACTTAAATGAATTAGAGATAGAAATAAGAGTCATCCTGGAGATCTGAGGAGTCACCACAATATCAGCAGTAGTTGCTCTGTCTCTTTGCATGGACACATTTTTCCTGACTCTGGATAAACAGCAGGAGATGTGTCCTGGGCTCATTCCTGAGAGGGAATGCTCCCCCTCTCTTCTGCTCAGATGAGAGCCCACCTGCAATTCTGTGCACAGTTCTGGTGCCTCCAGAATAAGAAGGACATGGAATTGTTAAAGCAGGTCAATAGGAGGTCATGGAGATGCTGAGGGGTCTGGAGCACCTTCCCTGTGGAGCCAGGCTGGGAATGCTCAGCCTGGAGAAGGGAAGGGTCTGTGGAGACCTCAGAGCTCCTTCCAGGGCCTGAAGGGACACAGGGGAGCTGGAGAGGGACCCTGCAACAGGAACTGGAGGGACAGGACACAGGGAATGGGTTCCCAGTGCCAGAGGGCAGGGCTGGATGGGATATTGGGAATGAGGAATTGTTCCCTGGCAGGGTGGTCAGCCCTGGCACAGGGTGCCCAGAGCAGCTGTGGCTGCCCCTGGATCCCTGGCAGTGCCCAAGGCCAGGTTGGACTTTGGGGCTTGGAGCAGCCTGGGACAGTGGAAGGTGTCCCTGCCCATGGCGGGGTGGCACTGGATGGGATTTAATGTCCTTCCAGGATTTAATGTCCTTCCAGCCCAAACCAGTCTGGGATTCTGTGATTCAGTGAGATGGACAAGGTATAAATGGGCCAGCATTTGAGATGCAATGACACTATGGCCCTGTCTAGGCATCTCTTCTATTCCTTTTGTAGTTTACCTCTTTTTGTTAGTTTTCTCCTGTTGTTTGCGGATTTTTTTATTCTGGTTTGGGTTTTTTTTGGTCTCAGTTTCTGTGGTGCCTATGTCCCCAATGGCCTTTGAGGGCTGTGTTGCCTCCTGCAATCACAGCTGCTGCTTCTGCTACCTCCTGTCAGGTAGGAGCAGCCTCTGCAAGGCTGTGCAGAGCCTTCTGCATGGAAATACATCTGCAGCTCTATTGGAATAAGGCTCCCAATATTACCAGTTAGGTTGTGCCTGGGCCAGTCTGACCCTCGCTGCTGGGCCAAAGGCAGCAACTGCGGTGTTTCACTGCAGAGATACCTTGGCTTGCTGGTGGTTGCAGCTGGGCACTGAACAAGTCCAGGCTTGTTAGGAACCCCATTTGCCTCAGGAGGAATGGCTTCAGGCGATGGTGAAGAGAAAAAGGAGAGGATTCTGCTGGAGGGTTTAATGTCCAGAGGTTTATTCCATGGTTACAGAGGTCTGAACGTGAGCAGCTGCTCCAACAGAACCAAGGCCGCATGCTCTGATCACCTTTTTAAGCTCAGGGACAGGGGGAGGGGAGGTACAGGTGAGCCACCAACCAGGTGAGAGGGGCAGGGTCTCAGGGGAAGATGACACCCAGACAGGCCAATGACCCCCAGGCCTGAGGGGCATCCTTTGAACTCAACTAACCACACTACGCCTTGCTGGAATGTTAAGCCTGATTGACAGGACTCACTCAGCATGGGGGCAAGGGGGAAGGGAGAGAGGTTTAGGCACACCTGGGGAAATGACCTGGAAGGCCAAAATGGGACATTACAGCACACCACAACACAGCTCCTTTTAGGGACTGCTGTCAACTGGTGGCCCTTTACCTACCAAAACTTCAGGACTCTCACCATATTTTTGTGCAAGTCACTGGGGCTGAGTTGTGGTGGAAAGCCTTGGGGATCACAGGAATGTGTTCTCACCTCTTCTTAGTCCTGCTGTTTTCTCCTTGGCTTTGGGACTTTGTTTAGGATTCAGGTGATACAGGAATGAACTGTTTCCTGGCTTCCCCTCACTTCTGTACCTGTTCATTCAGGGAATTCAGCCCAGTGTTGGTAATGACCAAATGTAGATAAATTTATTGGGATGTCACTGGTTCCTGTTGTCAGGGTTGGGATAAATTCGACCAGGGCTGGTTTTTTTTGAAGCAGAACTTCCTGGAATGTCCCCATCTTCCACACCTCCTGTTCTTTCAGTTCCTGGCAAGTCTTGTACTAGAAGTACCACCAAGCCTTGTTTGTGACAGATCTAGGGGTGGAATTTGGGGTTAAAATTGTCCATTTTTGTACAAAGTGATGACTGGAAAGAGGGACAGAGAGTGTCCACACCAACACCAAATCTTTGTCCAAGAGGCTGCTTCCCACAGGCTCTGGGAAATTATTTCCATGTGGGAACAGTTGTGCACCCTTGAGACAGGATTCTTTTAGGAAACAGATTAAACTCTTTTTCTTTCTTATCCATAGAGAGAACATCATCTCTTTTCAAGTTTAGAGTGATAAAAATGTTAATTCTTCACCAGTGTTTTGGTGGTATAATCCCAATTAGATAATTGGATTATATTGAATTATCCATTTCTCCATGGAAAGGGTGCTCAGGCCTTGGCAGGGGCTGCCCGGGGAGCTTTGCAGTGCCCATCCCTGCAGGTGTCCCAGGAAGGGCTGGAGGTGGCACTCAGTGCTCTGGGCTGGGCACAAGGTGGGCACTGGGCACAGCTGGGACTCCAGGGGCTGGCAGGGATTTTCCAGCCTCAGTGATTCTGAAATTCTGTGAGCCAAATCAGTCCTGCAGAATGTGGCAAAGGTGTTTCTGCCTAAGGATGTGCGCAAATGGGTTCACAACATTCACAGTCATGTTTTATGGAACCCAGTTGCAAAGCCTGCCACATATTTGAAAGTAATTTTAATTTCCTTTCCTGAACAAGAAGTTTATCTGTTCTAAAACGTGCTTCCAAACTAACCTGATGCACAACTGTTGTCTCATGAGAATTTTTTTGTCACGGTTTCCAATTATAGGCGTATTTCTGATTACTCTTGGAGACTCCTATGGGGCTTTTCGGTTTGTTTGTTTGTTTGGGTTTTTTTAGATCTGTTATTTCTACAGAGGAAATGGAATTGATTGGAAATTAAGCAAATCCAGCTGACAGATGTGGATTAGAAGGATGCTATGTACCAATGGACCAGTCAGAATGAAGTTGTAGCAAACCCTCCTTAGCACGTGGGCACGATGCAGGGAAGAAACACAGTGATTGTTTTCCTTATTAGCAATTTTAATTAACTTTTAATTGATTTCTAGCACGATAAATGGTTTCATTACCAAGCTTTACAATGAACACCATCACCGGAATTAAGCATTCCCGGTGACTGTTCTGAAAACAAAATGTGCAAATCTCTTATGATCTTCACAGATGTCATTCATAAAGGCAAATAAATGAGAATAGAGTAGGGCAGAGTGCCCTTTGTATAATTTACATAACCTTGTTCATCACACCCTAATTTAATTAAGAGGAGGCAAAATAACAGGTCAGCATTTCAACCTGAGAGCTTTATGAAAACCTATTAATTTTGTCCATCCCTATAATTATGTGATAACAAGAATTATTTGGCTGACACTGAAATCTGAGGCTTGCTGCAGTGTATGAGAACAAAGATGCCAACTAAAGAAATCGAGGTGGTTTTCTATGGCAATCATCAGCCTGTTCTGAGCACAGAAGAATAAGGATAAAATGTTTGGGTTTGGAGAACAGGAACAGGAGCAAAATAGAAATTTAAGTAGTTCTTCAGAGAGTAGCAATGAAAATATCACTGAGTGTGACAAATGTGTTAAGTGGGAAGAAAATTTCTAACTCACGTGTCCCTTCTGTCTGTCTGCATCCATCCTTCATCTAAATTCATATTCCACAAGGATTTGGGCAGCAATGAAACACTGCTTCAGTGTTAAATAAAAATTCCTCTCAGACACCACCCAGTCCTGAGGATCCTTCAGCATTAGAATTATCTGAGGGCTTGGCTTCACAAACATCAAATTCATCCTCTGTTGAAGTTCAGAGAAACATAGGATAGAATCCCAGAATTATTTAGGATAGGAAAACTTCCAGGATTGAGTCCAGCCTGTGGCTGATCCCTGCCCAGAGCACTGAGTGCCACCTCCAGCCCTGCCTGGGACACCTGCAGGGCTGGGCACTGCAAAGCTCCCTGGGCAGCCCCTGCCAAGGCCTGAGCACCCTTTGCATGCAGAAATTGCTGCTGCTGTCCCAGCTGAGCCTCTCCTGACACAACTCCAGGCTGTGTCCCCTTGTCCTGTCAAAAGTTTCCCAGGCTGGGCAGCTAAATGTGCCTTTTCTCCTCAAGGGCTCCAGTTAGCCCAGCTTCTGTCATTGGGAATGGAGCCATTTGTTTCTGTGACATGTTTTATCTTCAGTCACAGCTCAGACAGAGGCAGGCTGCCCCAGACAACACAGGTTTGGCAGAATCATTCCGTGCCTCACCTGGTTTCTGTCCTGTGGGCATCTCCCTCGGAGGCTTGCAATTCATGCATTAACCCATGGTTTTCCTGCTGTCTCTTCAGGCTACAGATGCAGATGCTGGGGTTAATGGGCAGGTCCACTACAGCCTGGCCAACTTCAAGAATCTGTTCAGGATCACGTCCAACGGCAGCATTTACACGGCAGTGAAGCTGAACAGGGAGGTGAGGGATCACTACGAGCTCATCGTGGAGGCGACCGACGGCGCCGTGGACCCGCGGCGCTCCACGATCACCTTGGCCATCAAGGTGCTGGACATCGATGACAACAGCCCTGTGTTCACCAACGCCTCCTACACTGTCTGTGTGCCAGAGAATCTCCCACCAGGAACTGTCTTCCTGCAGCTGGAGGTGAGGAGGGGGTGAGTGAAGGTGGCGCGTGGTTGTTCTGTGATATTCAGGGTTCTTGTTTAACTCGGCAGTGAGACTGCAGTAAAATATCGTGAGCTGGAGCATGGGGATATGTTTTTTTTGCCCAGAGCAGCTGTGGCTGCTCCTGGATCCCTGGAAGTGTCCAAAGCCAGGTTGGATGAAGCTTGGAGCAGCCTCAGATAGTGGAAGCTGTCCCTTGCCAGTGGCAGGGGTGGCACTGGTTGGGATTTGGTGTCCCTTTCAACCCAAACCCTTCTGGGATTCTGGGATTCTGAAAAATGCTTGGCCTTCAGCCAGGTACCAATAAAACCCTTTAAAGATAAGATTATTTAGGAAATAATAGCAGTTATGAAACTGCAAAACCTACACTACCATCATCTACACAGGCAGACAGCTATGGGCCAAGGGGAAGAGTTTAAAGCTAAAAGAGGAGAGATACAAATCAGATGTTAGGAAGGAACTGTTCCCTGGGAGGGTGGGGAGGAACAGAGTGCCCAGAGCAGCTGTGGCTGCCCCTGGATCCCTGGAGGTGCCCAAGGCCAGGTTGGACTTTGGGGCTTGGAGCAGCCTGGGACAGTGGAAGGTGTCCCTGCCATGGCAGGGGTGGCACTGGATGGGTTTTAAGGTCCCTTCTAACCCAAACCATCCTGGAATTCTGTGATCTTAGCAGTGGCCAAAAGCAGGTGCTCAGGCTGGAGAGCTAAAAGCAGCTTCAGTTTCCACTGCCATTTCCCCAGAACACTGTGCTCATTTCCCACAGCTTAAACTTTCAGTGATTTCTTCATTACTTGGGTCTGTGCACATTGAATACGATTACAACATCACAACTAAACTCAAGATGTCCTCAACATTTTGCCCTTTACATTTCAGAGGGATATTTTGTAAGGATGTGTGGGGGTCCCAGTTGTCAGGGTACTGGTCTTCAGTTTCTCTGGGTCTGCATTGAAGGCACTTGAGACAGTAGCTCATGTTCAGACTCAGGTGTTTATCATTTCTTATCAGTAAAACAGTCTCACTACTGTTGAGTTGGGCAGCTTTTCATTAGAAGGCACAAAATGGCCAACAATCTCTTGGTACAAGGTCTTTTAAAGCTAAACTATCCAATTAAGAGCTGACACCTGGATTATTTTCCCTTTTAACCCAATAACTGATCCCACAGAGCTGCAATGGGGACTTTTCTGCCCAATTCCAAAATGCCACCCAAACCCATGGAGAAGGAGGAAGAAGAAGAAGAATAAAGAAGAAACCCAGGATGACACCCTGTGCCCTCCATCTTGCTTCCATCCACAACACACTAAAAATCCCAAACCCTCAATTTCTCACCAAGTGCTACACCTACACTGCTCTCTATAATCTATTGCACACTCTTGTGGGTTCATGTCATTATAGAGCACAACACAGCACAAAGTACCACAACTCCATCAGAAGGGTGCAAGAGAGATTTATTACAGCAACATGTTGCTTTTGTACTTTTTCAAGATATTTGCATTCACTTAACAGACACATTCACTGCCCATTGGTTATAAGAAAGAAACAAAGTTCTCAGTAGGTGATGAAGGAGCCAGCTAATTCCATATAACTTAACTTTCTCTTCATCACGTCACCATGGTGACAACCTTGGTGCCTTCCTCAAGAAGAGACTTTGCAGGCTCCCAAGAACACCAAAGAATGTCTTTCCTACAGGTTCCAGTTTATCTTGAAGTCCAGGAAGCTTTCTCCATGAATGAGGGTCACAGTCAGTGCTGCCCTGGGGGTCAGGGCGCCCCAGAGCAGACAGAGAAATATTCCTGGTGCCCTGGGTTTCCACAAGGATGGGTTTTGTGTGATGTCCCTCTGTTCCCTGCAGGCCAAGGACGCGGACCTGGGAGCGGATGTGAACTATCGGATCCGCACTGAGGAAGCCCGGGAGCATTTTGCCCTGGACAAGCACACGGGAGAGCTGTCGCTGCGGAAATCCTTGGATTATGAATCCTTCCATGATACAGAGGCAACCTTCACCTTCCTCGTGGAAGCCTTCGACAGCAAGGGCACCATGCCACCTGGGCTGGCCACTGTCACCGTCAGAGTCAAGGTAAAGGGAGCACTCCTCAGCCAGCAGCATCCTCTCCCCGAAAATTCCACCACCATGCAGGTGGAACACCTGCTCTCCTGCACCTCGCTAATATGAGTCTTATTCTATTCACACTTTGTAACAGCTGTAATTGTTCTCCCAATGTGCAATTATGTAGTTAAATCCTGGATTTATGAAACCAATGAACACCGGACACAAATACAAACGTTTTGTCCTCTAGAATCTCTAAAATAATCTCTAATCTGAAATAAACCCCTCATGGAATTGTTTGCTGTGGTGGTATTTGCAGGGGTCCCAGGATGAGGGAAGAGACGAGAATGCTGACTCCATGTTTCAGAAAGCTTGATTTATAATTTTATGATATATATTACATTAAAACTATACTAATAGAATAGAAGAAAGGATTTCATCAGAAGGCTGGCTAAGAATAGAAAAAGAATGATAACAAAGGCTTGTGACTGACCAAGACAGTCTGAACAGCCAGACTGTGCTTGGCCATTAATTAGAAACAACCACATGAGACCAATCACAGATGCACCTGTTGCATTCCACAGCAGCAGATAATCATTCTTTACATTTTGTTCCTGAGGCCTGTCAGCTTCTCAGGAGAAAAATTCTAAAGAACAGATTTTTCAGAAAATATTATGGCTACAGCTTGCAAAAGTGACATGATCACTTTTCAGCCCACAAATTGTGATTTTAAGACCCACTGGGGTGTGTTGAGTGCTGGTGTGGCACAGCACAGCCTGGATTCCAGATTCTGCTACTGGGAAATCCAGCTCTGCAAAGGAACAGCCTGATTTAGAGTCTTGCACCATGAGCTGCAGTGAGCTACAGCCTCACCTCAGGTTTCAGGGCCATCCCCAGGGGTGCTGGTGTCTGTTTGGGAATGATCCACAAATGGAAACTGTTTTATCTGTGACTAAAACACTTCCCCATCTTCATTTCCCTGTGTCCAAGAGGAGAGGAGAGCTCAGATGCCTCAATCCTACCCATGACATTCCCAAAGTGCAGCACTGTGAATCATTCTGTCCTTTTGAGCAGTTGCTTGAGTTTCTGTGAACTGTGGGAGAAAAGAGACTTTAATTGCTCAGATTTCAGTGAAGGAGCAAAAATTGTAGCAGGACCAAAAGCACAAATGTTCAGTTTAAATATGTTCTGTGAAAACCACTTGCCAGTCATAAGGGTTCAGCCTGTTCTGTATCTGCAGGTGCTTGAATTGACGCTTGGTTTTGAGTAATTCTGTTTGTCAGTCCCTACTGAGCTCACAATTCTTTTAGGACAGCAAATGTCTCCCATTAGTAGCTCTGGTGACAATGCCAGAAGGCTTCTGTGATGCCTCTCTGTCTGCAGAATGTCTCAGTGTGAGGTGCAGGTCACCTGTTCCTGACTAATCTGTGCTTTTCCCCAGCACATTCCACGTCATTGGCAGGAAACAGCTTTTCCATCATTCCCTGAGCTGCTTCTGTTGGACATCTATGGAGCAAATTGCTCAAACTTCAGGTTTTTTTCATAAAAGAAACCTTTTCCCAGCACACTGAATTTTTGAAAGAATAATTTGGGTTGGTTTGGGTGGGGTTTTTTTAAAGGTTTTCATGTAGGATTGTGTTCAGAGAAAAGCTGTGGTCTGATTGTGTGGTTGATTGTATTAATTAATCTCAGGGAAAATTGCAGTTCAGCTCAGTGGCCTCAGTACCAGCAGTTTGTGCACATTCAAAGGAGGGAATAGGGAATTTAAGGAGGGGATTAATAGGATCAAAAAATCAGTTTATGCTCTCTTGGAAACTCTTCCCACACATGAGCAAAAAATGGGAGCATGATGATGCTTTGGAGAGGCTGAAATACCAGGCTGGAGCCAGAAGTAAAAATTTTAGAATAAAAGGTGTTTGGGGGTAGAACAGGACCTGGAGGGAGGACAAGCAGGGGATACTTTAAGTGAGAAAGAAAATAAATCAAATTTATTTTCATACTCAGTGGCAGGCTGAGTTTTACAACAGATCAGGGGACATAATCCAAAAATTATTTAAATTCTTGAGATGAAGATGGTGCTGGAGTGAGAGGTAGGACAGGGGAATTTTGAGTGGCACTTGAGAGAATGGGGGAGGACTTGTGGAAAAGCCAGATTTAATATCCCAGTGTGCTGGGCAGGTGTCATTAGCAGGCTTTATGTCAGGTGGCAGATATTTTGAGCATTGGTCACAAGAGGTGTCTGGATGTTTTAAATTTAGCTTAAACATGAACTTCCCAGATAGAGAATTCACAGGGGTGATGGGAGAGGGTGGAGGGTGAAGGCAGAGCCCTGTGCTGTCCCTGTTTGAGATGGGGAGGATCCTCAAGACACCTCAGAAGGCTGATCCAAGAGTCAGAGCAGCAGGAGCAGGGTGCAGAGTCTTGAAACCAAGTGAGGACAAGAACAGGCCACCCTTTCCCTCCCACTCAGCATCTTCTGCTCCTGCTGCAGGAACTGGGTGTGTTTCCTCTGAGTAGTTCCTCAGCTTTCCCTTTATTTACAGGCTGGGCTTTGAGTAATTACTTTAATACAGGGTTTGAGAGCCCAAATAGGAACTCAACCAAGTGCAGATGCCCCACAGCCCCCAACATAAAAGCACAAAATTGAGCTAGAGGGAAGCAGAGGCAGTGCTGGGGCCAAGCTCATGTCACCATCACAGATCCAGCCCCTCCAACCCTGAGGACTTTATTTGTGTTATTACTGAGCTCTCCAGCCCTCTGGGGCTCCCACTGCTCTGCTCACATTTGTCATTTCTCCCAGCCCAGCTCTTCACTGCAAGCACTGTAATTTTTCCTGGGTAATGGAATTGTGTTAAGCAGCTATGGATGTCTGATGGTGCCGTCCATCATTTGTGAGATTTCCAATGGAATGAGCACACCCAGAGCCCCCTGCTCCCTGTGGCTGCAGGAGGGGGATGCACACTGGGCTGTTCTTTGGACTCTCAGCCCTGGGCATGACAAGTTACAAATAGTTTGTATTAACCTGCCCTGAACTAGGTCGAGGCACAGATTGCAGAGCAGGGCTTTCACTGCAGGAGGAATAATTTCATCTGTACCCTCACGTGGGGATGGAGCAAGTCATTGGCCTCTGCTGCAGCCAAAAGGCTCCTTGCATTGGGAGGATGTCCTGGGGCTCCTTTGGCAGAGAGAGCCAGAGGTGAATCCATGAATTCATGGAATCATTTAATTGGAAATGGCCTCTGAGATCACTGAGTGAAACCATTAACGCTGCACCGCTAAACTGTGTCCCCACGTGCCACATCTACACTTCTTCTGAGCCCTTCAAGGGCTTGCAATCCCACTCTGCCCTGGGCAGCCCCTTCCAATATCTGGCCACCCTTTGTGTGAAGAAACCTTTCCTAATATCCAACCTGAACCTCCCCTGGCACACCTTGAAGTTGTTTCCTTCTGTCCTGTCATTGTTTTCTGGGAGAAGAACCCGATCCCCACCTAACCCAACCCCTCAGGAAGTCATAGAACAATAATCATTGCATCCATTCAAGTATTTCCAAGGAGGAATAGTCTAAGTGGCCTTGATTTCTTCCCACCACCTCAAACACACCAAGATTTTTCTCTTTTCCCCATTCTCAGGTTCATTTGACTGCTTTCTTAACATTTCCCCTGAAGCTGGAAGAAGCCGTGGGGTGTCTGGGAGGGCTGAGTTGGTTTTGCTTCTTGTACACACAAGCATCCCCTCCCAATCCAGATGATTCCCAGTACTGGAAAAGGCAGAATACTTTCACTTCAAATTATTAGGATTTAGCATTTGGAAGGAGCTGTTGTGGTAATAGGGTTTGATAACAGAAAGAGTTGCTCTTAAGTGAGTATTGCATTCCTAAACATAAATAATGAGAATTTCTGTGTCATGGGGTTGTAAAGCCTCTGCATATTTTATGCTGTGTCCTTCTCTTCTTATTACCAGCATTTTTTGGTATTATTTTGCCTTTTCTTGTTTGTAGAAGTGCTTTTCTCTTCTTTGTGGGTTGGTGATTGGTTTGCTTTGGAGTTTTCCAAGGGCATTGTGTGGTGGAATGAAGCCATTGTCACAGGTGAAGGATTGAAAGCGAGAGAGCAACAAGAATGAATAAAAAACAGAGGGTTTCAGTTCTGACAATGCAAAAAAATGAGGATGAGGAGGCAGTGAGGTGATTGAGAACTGACTGGTGATCACAGGGGTCATGATCAGTGGCACAGGGTGTGGTTGGTGGCTGTCACTGCAGGTGTCCCCAGGGCTCAGTGCTGATCCCAGAATTATTTAAATTGTTCATCAGTGATTGTGGAGGAGCAGCCCCAGGCACCAGCACCGGCTGGGGGAGCAGCTCTGTGGGGAAGGACCTGGGGACACCGAGCTGTCCCTGAGCCAGCAGAGTGTCTTGGGGCCAAGGATGCCAATGGGACCCTGGGGGCAGCAGGAAGAGCCACACAATGAACATCTTTCCCCATTTAAAGAGCAGCCTCATAAAACTTACAGGAAGGTGAAAAAAAATCAGCTGGATTGCCTCCAAAATATTTCTCATTTCTGGTGACACTAATGGAATAACGAGCCTGGGGTTGGGTTACACTGCTGGTAAACAGATTTATTCCTTTCCTTCCATCTCAAGTGATCAGCTCAATCATTTGCCAGTCATTTATTGCCTCGTGTATTCCATCATGAGTATTATCCCTTAATTTATAGGATGAGCTACTTTAGGGCCTGCTGAGCACTAAATGGGAAAGAGATGCAGTTGTGCCCTGTTCTGTCCAGCTTCAAAGCCCAGTGTAAAGCAGCTTGCACCCACTCACAGACAAATTTCAGGGAGCCACTTTGCCCATATCAGCATCACCACAAGGGTTTGAACTTGGTGTTAATTAACGTGTGTTCATTATGAGAGGCCAAGAGGATGGGAAGGGACTTGAAGTTCTGGATATGCCAGTATCTGGTGAAATCAGGTGGATCATGAAATCCCGGAGTGGTTTGGGTGGGAAAGGACCTTAAAGCTCATCCAGTGCCACCCCTGCCATGGGCAGGGACACCTTGCACTGTCCCAGGCTGCTCCAAGCCCTGTCCAGCCTGGCCTTGGGCACTGCCAGGGATCCAGGGGCAGCCACAGCTGCTCTGGGCACCCTGTGCCAGGGCCTGCCCACCCTGCCAGGGAACAATTCCTAATTCCCAATATCCCATCCAGCCCTGCCCTCTGGCACTGGCAGCCATTCCCTGTGTCCTCACCCTCCAGGCCCTTGTAAATTTTCTCTCTCCAAGGTCCTCAATCCAATCATTGCTATCAAAGAGAATTTAATGCTGGACAGATGCAGAGAGGGACTTTTCAGGTTTTCAGCACAGAGAGACTTTGGAGAACAGATATTTGGAGCAAGTCCTGGGCTTTGTTCTTAGCAGACCCCAAAGCCCCAGATGTGTTTTGCTTGTAAACAGGTAAATAATTGAAGATTACATCTGATGCCTTCTTAAAACACCTCTAACCCTTGCACAGAAGTGGATGCAGAACATGAGTGCAATCCCCAAGCACAGGTTCAGGAATGGGGCAGTAAACCTCCCACAAAGAGGTTGTAGGAACTCATGAAATCACCTTTTAAATGTGAGGCACAGTCCCACAAATGGGGCCAAACTGCAGCATCTTAAAACCTTCCCCAGTTCTCTGCTCCAGCCACATAAATCCAGGCTGCCATTAACTCAAATCCAGGCTCCTATTAATGATCAGACATGCTCCAAAATATGGAAACGGGAAATCTGGGAAATGGGTTCTCCATATTTCACACTTTCAAATACCTGGGCTTTCTATTTTGACAGTAAGGTAATAACAGATTTCTGTATATAATACATAATGACATATTTACAGACAACTACAAAGCAGCCTTTGTGTCACCGCTTCTCTGGCTGCAGATTTATTCTATTTTTATACAGTTTTATTTACAAAACAGAGCAAAAGGCAAAGCATAACACCCCCAAAGCTGTCTCCCTACCACAGATACTCTTTATCTACCACTTTTTGTTGGTTTTGTTCCTCCTTGCTCCAGTGGGGCAGCACAAAAGCACTACAGGATCCTGACATCCTTTCCCTGGACAAAGATCAAGGATGAAGTGCAGAAAAACCACAATTTGGGAGGGATCCCACTTCCCCACCACATTCCTCCTTCTCTGAGCAGGACACCGCTCATTCCCAGGGCTGGTATTTATAGGAAAAAAGATTGGTAGGAAACAAACCCTGCCCTGCCTGCAAGGAGTATGAAAATGCTGAACAAAAATGTTGGGAAGTGAGACTGTCATCTGGGAATGGCAAAGAGGAGAAACAAAGCAGGAAGGGAGGGCAGGCACTAAGGAGGAATCAATATGTAATTTAAAACTCATTAAGGCAGTCACTTGCTGTAATGCACTGATACTAACACAGGTGCTCCCCGACTGGTCAAACACAGAAAATCCCTGAGGTGCAGCATTCCCAACATAAAATAGCCTTGGGAATGTCACTGTACATGG